>NC_041383.1:742361838-742469784 GCF_002162155.2 Triticum dicoccoides | reverse complement strand
TTTTATGAAAAACATTTGAAAAATGTTGATGATGCATGTGAAAATGGTAAATGTGAACAATGCTAATGACATATACAAAAATGTATTAAAAATGTGTATAAATAATTTAATCATGTATTTAAAAAATGTTAATCAAACATTTGATTTTTATTAACAATTAGTTGAATTTTTTTATCAAGAATTTGAAAAATGTTAAATGTGTATAGTAAAAATATGGATAATGTATTGAAGAAATAATGAAAGTTTTTATCATGTAGATAAAAATGTTATCAGCCAATTAAAAAAGTGTTGAATTAGCATTTGAAAAATGATGATCAAGCATTTGAAAAATGCTAAATATGTATAAAAAACATGTTGACCATGTATTAAAAAATAATGAAATTTTTTGATCATGTATATAAAATGTTAATCATGCATTTCAAAAAAATGTTGAACAAGTATTTGTAAAATGTTGATCAAGCATTTGGCAAATTTTAAATGAATATAGAAAAAATATTGACTATGTATTAAAAAAGTGATGATTTTTTTATAATGTATATAAAAATGTTAATAACTCCGCCTATGTCTTCTAGGCATAGCCGGTCCCAAGCCCGGGTAAAGGAGGAGGGTTGTGATAGGCTTGGCGAGCCAACGTAAAAACTAGCCAGTCCCATAGGTATGAAACCCATTTGAGCGAGAATAGTACTAGGATGGGTGACCTCCTAGGAAGTCCTCGTGAAAGGGTTTCATATCTAAGGGTTGTGATAGGTTTGACGAGCCAACGTAAAAACTAGCCAGTCTTTTGGGTATGAAACCCATTTGGGCGAGAGTAGTACTAGGATGGGTGACCTCCTGGGAAGTCCTCGTGAAAGGGTTTCATATCTAGCCTACCCCAACTTGTTTGGGATAAAAGGCTTCGTAAGTAAGTAAGTAAGTAAGTATATAAAAATGTTAATCAAGTACTAAAAAAATTTAAACAAGTGTACAATATTGTTAATCAAGCATTTGAAAAATGTTAAATGTGTATAGAAAATTTATTGCCCATCTATTAAAAAATGTTAATATTTTTATTTGTAAACTGTTAATCAAAAAATTAAAAAAGAGTATAAAAATGTTGACTATGTATTCAGAAAATTTTAATCTTTTATATGAAAAATGTTAAACATCCATTTAAAGATGTTAAAAATTTACCTCACAAAAACAAGATGTCGAAAATGTGCATAGGTAAAATGTTGACCATATACTTAAAAATGTTGAATTTGTATTTAAAAAAGTTAAACATGTATTAAAAAAATTGTTGACATGTACAAAAATATAGAATGAACACCAAAATAAACAAAGAAAACCAAAACAATGTTTACCATGTATTCAAAAAAATATTAAACATGTATTAGAAAAATGTATATAGAAAAACAGTGAACCCGAGGTAAGTCAAAAGAAAAAGAGATGAAAAATAAGAAAGAACAAACAAATACCGAAGAAAAAATGGAGAAAATGAAAGAAAAGAAACCGAGAAAGAACCAAAGAAAACCAATCAAAAAGTAACTAAATGAAAAACCCAGTAAAATGGAGAAAGAAACGAGAAAAAATGTGAAAAATCTGAAGAAAAACGAAAACGAAAACCTGAAAAGCTAGTGAATATCCAGTTTTTTTTTACTTTAAGAAGTTCGCGTCCTATGTTCTAACATCATCTGAGCTATAGCTTAGTGGTAGTAGCAAAACCCTGCAACAAAGAGATATTTGGATCAAACCTCACGCGCACCCTTTTTACCTCTCCTTTATTTCCTTCTACAGTCATAACATGTCAGTCTGTTAATGTAGACCTCGACGCGAGAGAAGTTGTCATCTCGCTTAATGCGAGATATAGCGTTGAGAAGTGCACTGCCCTACTCGACGTCATGCATTAATGCTAGCCCACCTGGTTGCTAACGAAATCATTTAGGGCTGGTTGCTCCCAGGGCCGAGACATGGGTGACGCGCTGACGGCGGTGCCGTTAGCGTAGGCAAGGAAGAGTGCCTATCAATTTGACAGCCGCTCGGATTACATAAGCAACCGAGTGTTGGCCGGGATTCGCTAGGACCTTGTCAGCGCAGCCGGGGGAAGGGCCGGAGGGGGGCAGGGGGTGCCAGGCTGCGACTAGATTGTGCAGCAAGAAAATGGTTGGAGGAGGAAGACACAGCGTCAGCCGTTGGATTATAATCCAATGGTTCAGGGAAATCAACTTATTCTATATATTTCCGGGGCGATTGAGTTCTCTTAATATAGTTGACACTTTCTCATAAAAATATATATTAATTGACACCTACATATGTACTTTGCATGAACTTCTCTTTCCATTTCGTGTCTTGACATGTTTTCGATCACGTAGTAAACCATGGCGTGGTGTCTTGGTGAAGGACGTGATGTGGGGTTCTGGGAGGCGGCAACTGAGTTCTTGGCGACCCCAGTGCAGGGTAGCTCGCGTACTGCCCCTACCACTACAACAAGCCCTTACGTGCCGCTTCTTTGCAATGCTGGCAAGCAATTTTAAAGCATCTATAGTCGGACTTAGCAAATCCGATCACTTAAATGCTCGCGGACGCGTACAAACGCGTCTGTAAACACTGGCCGGTCAAGTTCTAAATTTTACCTTCTCACAACCGAACATCTCAATTATCAATACCTCAAATCCATACAAATTCATAAAACTACGTCTATGCATTACACACATCGTCCGAATACTACATCACTAAACATGCCATCAGACTATTAAAATTGGCATGTTTAGCTATGGTGGAGAAGATCATCCATGGTTTCCTTTGCCCTTCCGGGCGCCCTTGCCGTCCTTGTTGCAGAAGTACCGGTCGAAGATGCAGTACAGATCGAGTCAGACCTGCTCGTCGCCGGAGTTGTCCTCCTCCTCCTTCTTCGGTGGCAGTCCGGACATGGCACAAATCGCCCGATTCTGCTCTCGGGCAAGGGCTCGCGTGTTCCTCTGATGTCGCTTCTTCACAATGCGGACGCGAATGGCTTCCTCCTCTGGGGTCGGCCGCCCGCGCCGCCGCCATTTCTGCAGTAACTCGAGTCTCGGCGGCCCTTATCCTCTCCTTCCCACGGCGGGCACTTCGGTCCCGGTGGGACTCATTCTCCGCGCGGCCGAAGATGGGGAAGGAGAGATTTGGGGGCTCCTCGGACCGCTATGATCCAGTCCCAGAGGATCCGAGCGCCCGTTGAGCCGACGCTATGGAGCCACGTCGGACAAATCCTGCCGTCGGTCGGGTGCTGTCATCCCCGGAGCGGCGTAGTGCAATGCGGACGACCTTTGCCTCCTCCCACCCGCATGGGATGACACCCCAGTGGACGGATCCGGACTAGTCAGAGCCGGAGCCAGATCCGCTGCCAACCATGTCGGAGATATAGCCGAAGATCGTCGGAGGTGAGCTTGGGTGGTGGAGGGGAGTGAAGGGGAATGCAGTGAAGTGGTTCGGGTTTGGTCCGGCAAGTGAATAGGAAGGAATATATGTGGGGTCGGTTGGGCCAGCATAGGTTGGGTCCGACGTGGCGGACGCGCCTGGGGCCCACCCTATCCGCCCTATATTTTGGCTGGATATGAGGAGTATCGGCCAGCCCGTGCGTTTGAGGTGTCCATCTAGATCAAAATTTTGTGACCGGTTAGAGGCCGTTTGTAATGTCCGGCTGTAGATGCTCTTAATGGATGGTAGAGGAAAGGTTGTTTCCCTCTTTATTAAAAAGAAATGGATGAGAGTGAGATAGAGGGAGGGGGCGGAAGAGGAGGAACTCACTGAATATGCCAAATGCCGATTCAACTACTCTTCTAAAAAAACAAATCCAACTCAACTTTAGCTTGGTAGAGGGATGAAATTTGGGTGGTATGAGAAGTTCGAATTAAGGTTATCTGGTTCTATGTGAAGGACATAAAGGAGAGTGGATCGATCCATCGATGAGTTGTCGGTGATCGATGGCTGCCGTTACGTGCTGGTCAAACAAGGTGTATTTTTTATAGCTGTTATATTTTAGATAAAAGGCACATTTATATATGCGTTGTTTATTCCAGAATTGTGAGATTTGGCGTTGCGAGCTACTAGTAGTTGGAATTTGGAATTGGCCAAGTCAACTAGCAAGTAGAGGTAGCTAGTACATCTCATCCAGACATGTATTATATACAAGAAAGCAAGATAGCCTTATCTTTGGCAGAACATTCCATCGTTAATTAAGGAACTAATTATGGTTGTGAAGTTATGACTTAACTAGCTGCATCTTCAGGACATTTCAACGCCAACACATTGTATCTGTTAGTTGATTTTTTTTTTTTTTTTGAGATCAGAGTAGTACAGACTACTCAGGAGGAGCACAAGTTTCTGCCAACATCAGGGATCGAAGACTCTGTGGAACATCTGCAATCACCAGTTGGTCACCTGTACTCCTGGATAGAGCTGCCAAACCGTGCGCTAGCTCGTTACCCTTCCAATTCACACACTGGACTCTGCAAGCGGCAAAGTTCTTCATCGCAAATTTGATGTCCATGATGAGTCCATAGCGGTCCGACCATGGTGGGAGTTTTGAGTTTAACTCATCAATGACGTTTTGGTTATCCATCTCCAGTACTGCCTCCCCATTATAGTATTTGCTCATCGACATGAGCCCAACCAGGGCAGCTCTGGCCTCAGCCTCTCCAACACTGCTACACACCGGCAGCTTTTTGCAGACAAAAAGAAAGACCAGTCCTCTGTAGTCCCTCGCTATCGCGCCGGCTGCGCTCTCCCCGGTGGCAGCATTGAAAGCAGCATCAGTATTTATTTTGGCCGTTCCCCGGTTGGGCGCCGACCACTTATCTGCTTTGGGAGTTGGGCCAGCGATTCGAGTTCCCCCCTCCGCTCCCGCCTTCAGACTAGCCATAGTGCATAGTAACATACACTAGTAACATACACATATCCTTAGACTATGTTACTATCTTCATAGTAGGTAGTAACATAAGTGTGGTAACATGCAAAGCTTCATTTATTAGGTTATAGCCTCATATTGCATTGGGATATGTGATGTTACAGTAACTAGCTAAGTTACTATAACTACCTCTCTCCTCATTAACTCAGTGCCACATAAGCAAATTTGCTGAGTTGAACTTGATGTTACTGCTGAAGTTACTCCCATTGTGGCTAGTCTCAGGAGAGCGCCCTGGCTGTCATTGGTCCCGACAGCAGACCTCAGGACCTCCTCGTACTTCTTCAAGAACATCACAGAACCCCAGATAGATTCTTTACCATCATGGCGCATGCAGTCTTCCCTATGGTGCCAGCATCGCCATAGGAGTAACAGTAACTTGGCGCGCACCTCCTCATTTTCCGCATCAAGAACAACTTGTAGCCAGTCTGTTCCTATGTTTCTTAGCTTATGCTCAGCCGGTAACACCCAGATCTTTCTCATTTCTGCCCTCAAGGCCCGGCTCTTGGTACAGGTTATAACAACATGGTATTCGTCCTCCTCTCCGTTGCCACGAATGCTACATGTGGCATCCACTTCCAAGGTTCTCTTCCATTTATTTTTCTTGGTAGCCAGAGTATTAGTCGCAATTCTCCATGCAAAGATACGAACCTTCCCAGGGACTTTTGCCTTCCAAATAAGATCCCAAATGCTTTTGTCATACGGGTCCCTGGTAGAGCTCAAAGGATTCCGAGCCGACTGATCCTGCATGGCCGCGGCCAGCTTGTAGGCGCTCTTTACCGAGAACACACCGTTTTTCTCATGATACCGGGCAATGCAATCACCCACCTCAGAGGATGCAATGCTGAGTTTGCAGATCTCGTCAGCATGGAAAGGGTGGAAAATTTGTCTGGTGAGTGTTTCATTCCATGCTTTCCTATCAGGCTCCATAAGTTGGTTGACCCATCTGATTCGGGAACGCCTCACAAAGGCGGCTGTCATGAGTCCTTCCTTTCTCGGGATCCATTGATCCCTTTGGATCTGTATGCTTTTTCCGTCACCCACCCTCCAGATGAGCCCCTTCTTCAATAGTTCCAAGCCAAACTCAATAGCTCTCCACACCGGTGAGGCATCATGTGCAAACACTGTATCCAACAGATTCCCATTTGGGTAGTATTTAGATTTTAGGACTCCCGCACACAGACTATCTGGATTTTGCAGGAGCCTCCACCCTTGCTTGGTCAGAAGTGCTTGGTGAATAAATGCATGTCTCTGAAACCAATACCCCCAGCTCTTTTTGTTGGAGAACGTAGCAAAAATTCAAAATTTTCTACGCATCACCAAGATCAATCTATGGAGAGACTAGCAACGAGAGAGAGAGAGAGAGAGAGAGAGAGAGAGAGGGAGTGCATCCTCATACCCTTGAAGATCGCTAAGCGGAAGCGTTGCAAGAACGCGGTCGGTGGAGTCGTACACGAAGCGATTCAGATCGCGGCCGAATCCGATCAAAGCACCGAAGAACAGTGCCTCCGCGTTCAACACACGTACAGCCCGGGGACGTCTCCTCCTTATTGATCCAGCAAGGGTAGAGGAGAAGTTGAGGGAAAACTCCGACAGCACGACGGCATGGTGGTGATGGAGCTCGTGGTTCTCCGGCAGGGCTTCGCCAAGCACTACGGAGGAGGAGGAGGTGTTGGAGGAGGGAGAGGGCTGCGCCAGGGGAAGGGTGCGGCTGCCCTCTCTCTCCCTCACTATATATAGGGGGAAGGGAGGAGGGGGAGGCACCCTAGGGTTCCCTAGAGGAGGGGCGGCGGCCACAGGGGAAACCCTAGATGGGTTTGGGCGCCCCCACCCCCTAGGAAACTTGCCCCCCAAGCCGGGAGGGGCGGCTGCCCTAGGAGTGGCGCCCCCACCTCTCCTGGTTACGTGCGATGGGGTGGGAGGGGCGCTCAGCCCCTTAGTGGGCTGATGTGCCCCCTCCCCTTGGCCCATAAGGCCCCCCAACGCTTGCCGGGGCCTCCGAAACCCCTTTCGGACACGCTGGTCATCACCTGGTACCCCCGGAACAATTCTGGACTCCAATACCCTTCGTCCAATATATCGATCTTCACCGCCGGACCATTCCGGAACTCCTTGTGACGTCCGGGATCACATCCGGGACTCCGAACTACCTTCGGTAACCACATACTATTTCCCATAACAACTCTAGCGTCACCGAACCTTAAGTGTGTAGACCCAACGGGTTCGGGAACCATGCAGACATGACCGAGACGTTCTCCGGTCAATAACCAACAGCGGGACCTGGATACCCATGTTGGCTCCCACATGTTCCATGATGATCTCATCGGATGAACCACGATGTTAAGGATTCAAGCAATCCCGTATGCAATTCCCTTTGTCAATCGGTATGTTGCTTGCCCGAGATTCGATCGTCGACATCCCAATACCTCGTTCAATCTCGTTACCGGCAAGTCACTTTACTCGTTCCATAATGCATGATCCCGTGACTAACTACTTAGTCACATTGAGCTCATTATGATGATGCATTACCGAGTGGGCCCAGAGATACCTCTCCGTCATACAGAGTGACAAATCCCAGTCTCGATTCGTGCCAACCCAACAGAGACTTTCGGAGATACCCATAGTGCACCTTTATAGCCACCCAGTTACGTTGTGACATTTGGCACACCCAAAGCATTCCTACGGTATCCGGGAGTTGCACAATCTCATGGTCTAAGGAAATGATACTTGACATTAGAAAAGCTTTAGCAAACGAACTACACGATCTTGTGCCATGCTTAGGATTGGGTCTTGTCCATCACATCATTCTCCTAATGATGTGATCCCGTTATCAATGACATCTAATGTCCATGGTCAGAAAACCATAAACATCTATTGATCAACGAGCTAGTCAAATAGAGGCTCACTAGGGACATGTTGTGGTCTATGTATTCACACATGTATTACGGTTTCCAGTTAATACAATCATAGCATGAACAATAGACAATTATCATGAACAAAGAAATACAATAATAACCATTTTATTATTGCCTCTAGGGCATATTTCCAACAGTCTCCCACTTGCACTAGAGTCAATAATCTACTTCACATCACTATGTGATTGTAATGAATTCAACACCCATGGGGTTTGATCATATCTCCCTTGTGAGAGAGGTTATTAGTCAACGGGTCTGAACCTTTCAGATCCCTGTGTGTTTTACAAATCTCTATGTCATCTTGTAGATGCAGCTACCACGCGCTATTTGGAACTATTCCAAATAACTGTTCTACTATGTGAATCCGGTTTACTATCATAGTCATCTAGATTAGTATCAAAGTTTGCATCGACGTAACCCTTTATGTCGAACTCTTTTACCACCTCCATAATCGAGAAAATTCCTTAGTCCACTAGTTACTAAGGATAAGTTTGACCGCTGTCCTGTGATCCATCCATTCCTAGATCACTCTTGTACCCCTTGACTGACTCATGGCAAGGCACACTTCAGGTGCGGTACACAGCATAGCATACTGTAGAGCCTACGTCTGAAGCATAGGGGACGACCTTCGTCCTTTCTTCTCTTCTGTCGTGGTTATGTCTTGAGTCTTACCCAATACTCACACCTTATAACACAGCCAAGAACTCCTTCTTTGCCGATCTATTTTGAACTCCTTCAAAATCTCGTCACGGTATGTGTTCATTTGAAAGTACTATTAAGCATTGTTGATCTATCCTTATAGATCTTGATGCTCAATGTTCAAGTAGCTTAATCCAGGGTTTCCGTTGAAAAACACTTTTCAAATAACCCTTTATGCTTTCCATAAATTCTACATCATTTCCGATCAACAATATTTCAACAACATATACTCATCAGAAATGCTATAGTGCTCCCACTCACTTCTTTGGAAATACAAGTTTCTCATAAACATTGTATAAACCCAAAATATTTGATCATCTCATCAAAGCGTATATTCCAACTCCGAGATGCTTACTCCAGTCCTTAGAAGGATTGCTGGAGCTTTGCGTACTTGTTAGCATCTTTCAGGATTGACAAAACCTTCTGGTTGTATCACATACAACCTCTCCTCAAGAATATCGTCGAGGAAATAATGTTTTGACATCCTATCTGCAAGATTTCATAAATCATGCAGTAATTGCTAATATAATTCCAATAGACTCTTAGTATCGCTACGAGTGAGAAAGTCTCATCGTAGTCAACTCCTTGAACTTGTCGGAAAACATCTTAACGACAAGTCGAGCTTTCTTAATGGTGATACTTACCATCATTGTATGTCTTCCTTTTAAAATCCATCTGTACCCAATAGCCTTAGGACCATCAAGTATTTCTTCCAAAGTCATGGATCCTCTCTCGGATTTTATGGCCTCGAGCCATTCGTCGGAATCCGGGCCCACCATCGCTTCTCCATAGCTCGTAGGTTCATTGTTGTCTAGCAACATGACCTCTAAGACAGGATTACTGTACCACTCTGAAGCAGTACCTATCCTTGTTGTCCTACGAGGTTTGGTAGTGACTTGATCCGAAGTTTCATGATCACTATCATAAGCTTCTACTTCAATTGGTGTAGGTGCCACAGGAACAACTTCCTATGCTCTGCTACACACTGGTGAAGTGATGGTTCATTAACCTCATCAAGTCTCCACCATCCTCCCACTCAATTCTTTCGAGAGAAACTTTTCCTCGAGAAAGGACCCGTTTCTAGAAACAATATTTTGCTTCCGGATCTGAAATAGGAGGTATACCCAACTATTTTGGGTGTCCTATGAAGATGTATTTATCCGCTTTGGATTCGAGCTCATCAGGATGAAACCTTTTTCATATAAGCGTCGCAGCCCCAAACTTTCAAGAAACGACAGCTTAGGTTTCTCTAAACCATAGTTTATATGGTGTCATCTCAGCAAAATTACGTGGTGCCTTATTTAAAGTGAATGCGATTGTCTCTAATGCCTAACCCATGAACGATAGTGGTAATTCGATAAGAGACATCATGGTATACCCCATATCCAATAGGGTGCATCTATGATGTCCGGACACACCATCACACTATGGTGTTCGAGGCGGTATTAGTTGTGAAACAATTTCCACAAGGTCTTAATTGTGTACCAAACTCGTAACTCAGATATTCATCTCTATGATCATATCATAGACATTTTATCCTATTGTCACGATGATCTTCAACTTCACTCTAAAATTACATGAACCTTTCAATAATTCAGACTTGTGTTTCATCAAGTAAATATACTCAACATCTACTCAAATCATCTGTGAAGTAAGAACATAACGATATCCATTGCGTGCCTCAGCACTCATTGGACTGCACACATCAAATGTATTACTTCCAACAAGTTGCTTTCTTGTTCCATCTTACTGAAAAATGAGGCTTTTCAGTCATCTTCCCCATGTGGTATGATTTGCATGTCTCAAGTGATTCAAAATCAAGTGAGTCCAAACGATCCATCTGCATGGAGTTTTTTCATGCGTACATACCAATAGACATGGTTCGCATGTCTCAAACTTTTCAAAAACGAGTGAGTCCAAAGATCCATCAACATGGAGCTTCTTCATGCGTTTTATACCAATATGACTCAAATGGCAATGCCACAAGTATGTGGTATTATCATTACTATCTTATATCTTTTGGCATGAACATGTGTATCACTACGATCGAGATTCAATAAACCATTCATTTTAGGTGCAAGACCATTGAAGGTATTATTCAAATAAATAGAGTAACCATTATTCTCCTTAAATGAATAACCGTATTGTGATAGACATAATCCAATCATGTCTATGCTCAACGCAAACACTAAATAACAATTATTTAGTTTTAACACTGATCCCGATGGTAGAGGGAGCGTGCGATGTTTGATCACATCAACCTTGGAAATACTTCCAACACATATCGTCACCTCGCCTTTAGCTAGTCTCCGTTTATTCCGTAGCCTTTTATTTCGAGTTACTAACACTTAGCAACTCAACCAGTATCTATTACCATGGTGCTACTAGGAGTACTAGTAAAGTACACATCAATATAATGTATATCCAATATACTTCTGTCGACCTTGCCAGCCTTCTCATCTAACAAGTATCTAGGGTAGTTTAGCTTCAGTGACCGTTCCCCTCATTACAGAAGCACTTAGTCTCGGGTTTGGGTTCAACCTTGGGTTTCTTCACTAGAGCAGCAACTGGTTTGCCATTTTATGAAGTATCCCTTCTTGCCCTTGCCCTTCTTGAAACTAGTGGTTTCACTAACCAACAACAATTGATGCTCCTTCTTGATTTCTACTTTCATGGTGTCAAACATCGCGAATATTTCAAGGATCATCATATCTATCCCTGATATGTTATAGTCCATCACGAAGCTCTAGTAGCTTGGTGGCAATGACTTTGGAGAAACATCACTATCTCATCTGGAAGATTAACTCCCACTCAATTCAAGTGATTGTTGTACCCAGACAATCTGAGTACAAGCTCAACGATTGAGATTTTCTCCCTTAGTTTGTAGGCTAAGAAACTCGTTAGAGGTCTCATACCTCTTGACGTGGGCACTAGCCTGAAATCCCAATTTCAGCCCTTGGAACATCCCCTATGTTCCGCGACATTTCACAAATCGTCTTCGGTGCCTCAATTCTAAACCGTTTAACATTATTGAACTATCACGTAGTCATCAAAACATGTATGTCAGATGTTCGCAACATCCATAGATGACGTTTGAGGTTCAACACACTGAGCGGTGCATTAAGGACATAAGCCTTCTACGCAGCAATGAGGACAATCCTCAGTTGGGACCCAGTCCGCATAATTGCTACTATCAACTTTCAACTAAATTTTCTCTAGGAACATATCTAAAACAGTAGAACTAAAGCGCGAGCTTTGACATAATTTGCAAAGGGTTTTGACTATGTTCAGGATAATTAAGTTCATCTAATGAACTCCCACTCAGATAGACATCCCTCTAGTCATCTAAGTGATACATGATCCGAGTCAACTAGGCCGTGTCCGATCATCACGTGAGACGGACTAGTCATCATCGGTGAACATCTTCATGTTGATCGTATCCACTATACGACTCATGTTCGACCTTTCAGTCTCTTGTGTTCCGAGGCTATGCCTGTACATGCTAGGCTCGTCAAGTTAACCTAAGTGTTTCGCGTGTGTAAATCTGGCTTACACCCGTTGTATGTGAACGTTAGAATCTATCACACCCGATCATCACGTGGTGCTTCGAAACGACGAACTTTCGCAACGGTGCACAGTTAGGGGGAACACTTTCTTGAAATTATTATGAGGGATCATCTTATTTACTACCGTTGTTCTAAGCAAATAAGATGCATAAACATGATAAACATCACATGCAATCAAATAGTGACATGATATGGCCAATATCATTTTGCTCCTTTTGATCTCCATCTTCGGGGCTCCATGATCATCATCGTCAGCGGCATGACACCATGATCTCCATCATCATGATCTTCATCATCGTGTCTCCATGAAGTTGTCTTGCCAACTTATTGCTTCTACTACTATGGCTAACGGTTTAGCAAACAAGTAAAGTAATTACATGGCGTTATTCAGTGACACGCAGGTCATACAATAAATTAAGACAACTCCTACGGCTCCTGCCGGTTGTCATACTCATCGACATGCAAGTCGTGATTCCTATTACAAGAACATGATCAATCTCATACATCACATTCTTTTGGCCATATCACATCACATAGCATAGCCTGCAAAAGCAAGTTAGACGTCCTCTAATTGTTGTTTGCATGTTTTTACGTGGCTGCTATGGGTTTCTAGCAAGAACGTTTCTTACCTGCGCAAAAGCCACAACGTGATATGCCAATTGCTATTTACCCTTCATAAGGACCCTTTTCATCGAATCCGATCCGACTAAAGTGGGAGAGACTGGCACCCGCTAGCCACCTTATGCAACAAGTGCATGTCAGTCGGTGGAATCTGTCTCACGTAAGTGTACGTGTAAGGTCGGTCCGGGCCGCTTCATCCCACAATACCGTCGAAACAAGATAAGACTAGTAATGGCAAGCATATTGAACAAAATCAACGCCCACAACAACTTGTGTTCTACTCGTGCATAGAATCTACAAAATAGACCTAGCTCATGATGCCACTGTTGGGGAACGTAGCAAAAATTCAAAATTTTCTACACATCACCAAGATCAATCTATGGAGAGACTAGCAACGAGAGAGAAAGAGAGGGTGTGCATCCTCATACCCTTGAAGATCGCTAAGCGAAAGCGTTGCAAGAACGCGGTCGGTGGAGTCGTACACGAAGCGATTCAGATCGCGGCCGAATCCGATCAAAGCACCGAAGAACAGTGCCTCCGCGTTCAACACACGTACAGCCCGGGGACGTCTCCTCCTTATTGATCCAGCAAGGGTAGAGGAGAAGTTGAGGGAAAACTCCGACAGCATGACGGCATGGTGGTGATGGAGCTCGTGGTTCTCCGGCAGGGCTTCGCCAAGCACTACGGAGGAGGAGGAGGTGTTGGAGGAGGGAGAGGGCTGCGCCAGGGGAAGGGTGCGGCTGCCCTCTCTCTCCCTCACTATATATAGGGGGAAGGGAGGAGGGGGAGGCACCCTAGGGTTCCCTAGAGGAGGGGCAGCGGCCACAGGGGAAACCCTAGATGGGTTTGGGCGCCCCCACCCCCTAGGAAACTTGCCCCCCAAGCCGGGAGGGGCGGCTGCCCTAGGGGTGGCGCCCCCACCTCTCCTGGTTACGTGAGATGGGGTGGGAGGGGCGCGCAGCCCCTTAGTGGGCTGATGTGCCCCCTCCCCTTGGCCCATAAGGCCCCCCAACGCTTGCTGGGGCCTTCGAAACCCCTTTCGGACACGCTGGTCATCACCTGGTACCCCCGGAACAATTCCTGACTCCAATACCCTTCGTCCAATATATCGATCTTCACCGCCGGACCATTCCGGAACTCCTCGTGACGTCCAGGATCACATCCGGGACTCCGAACTACCTTCGGTAACCACATACTATTTCCCATAACAACTCTAGCGTCACCGAACCTTAAGTGTGTAGACCCTACGGGTTCGGGAACCATGCAGACATGACCGAGACGTTCTCCGGTCAATAACTAACAGCGGGATCTGGATACCCATGTTGGCTCCCACATGTTCCATGATGATCTCATCGGATGAACCATGATGTCAAGGATTCAAGCAATCCCGTATGCAATTCCCTTTGTCAATCGGTATGTTACTTGCCCGAGATTCGATCGTCGGCATCCCAATACCTCGTTCAATCTCGTTACCGGCAAGTCACTTTACTCGTTCCATAATGCATGATCCCGTGATTAACTACTTAGTCACATTGAGCTCATTATGATGATGCATTACCGAGTGGGACCAGAGATACCTCTCCGTCATACGGAGTGACAAATCCCAGTCTCGATTCGTGCCAACCCAACAGACACTTTCGGAGATACCCGTAGTGCACCTTTATAGCCACCCAGTTACATTGTGACGTTTGGCACACCCAAAGCATTCCTACGGTATCCGGGAGTTGCACAATCTCATGGTCTAAGGAAATGATACTTGACATTAGAAAAGCTTTAGCAAACGAACTACACGATCTTGTGCTATGCTTAGGATTGGGTCTTGTCCATCACATCATTCTCCTAATGATGTGATCCCGTTATCAATGACATCTAATGTCCATGGTCAGGAAACCATAACCATCTATTGATCAACGAGCTAGTCAACTAGAGGCTCACTAGGGACATGTTGTGGTCTATGTATTCACACATGTATTACGGTTTCCAGTTAATACAATTATAGCATGAACAATAGACAATTATCATGAACAAGGAAATACAATAATAACCATTTTATTATTGCCTCTGGTGCATATTTCCAACACTTTTTGGTTTTGTCATACGATCCCGAGACATCCAGTGAACCTTTCTCTGACCCTCCGTGTCTCCCCACCAGAAGTCCCTAATCAATTTCTTGTATTTGTCGCAAAAGCCTTTGGAGAGTAAAAAGACACTCATTGTGAAGGTTGGAAGTGCATGCACGACTGATTTGACGTGAACTTCTTTTGCTGCAAAAGACATAAATTTGTCAGACCAATCGCTGCATCTCTTACCAAATCTATCCAAAATAGGGAAATTAATCCTCCTTCATCCTCCCCTCAGGAGTAGGTAAGCCTAGGTATTTGCTTTCGAAGGAAACCAAGACCACACCCTAGGTATCTGTTAGTTGATTTTGCTCGGCATCGATTTTGCATGAACCTCTCAGCAACTGGCAAATCAGTTTACAAGCGAAATGATAATACTCCCAAATTTCAATATCGCTCCCACATTTCCATTTTACAATCATGTCACTTTTTGTTAATTACTTGCCACGGTTAACGAGATGATATAGGCTTTGTCACACTGTTATTAAGTTTTTAGGTTCACATGTTTCTTTGTTGTGTCTATTAACAACATTGCATCTGTGTGCCACATTAACCATGACCAGTAAGCCATTGATATGCGGGACGATGGTGCATATATGGTACGAGAAGAAAACATATATTTTAGGGTTATTATACAATGAAAGAATTTTCGACTGAACTTGGAGGATATCCATAGCTAACTATAGTAGGTGTTCAAATTAGACAATCATGTGAACTAAGAAACTGAAGGTCAGCAATCTCCCAGATGAGAGGGGGGGGGGAGGGGGGGTTGAATATGCTCTAAAGGCTAGTTCTCTTGAGCTGTGGCTTATGCATAATCTCCTATGAAAACAAGCCCCATATTAGCTCCTATGAAAATAACCTCACGAGAATAACCAGCCAGTTCTTTTCAGTTCATGTACCTTCAGCTTAATTTGTGTTATACTCAGTAAATTTTTTGCAATACCCCTTTAAAAACGCACATTGCATTAATTTCTATTGTTTCACCACAATTTTCAGAACCCCGTAATCATATTCCAATAATTTCATAACAATTTCTATCTCGTTCCACAATCATTTTTTTCAAATCATTGCAAGTCATGCCCACGATCGAATCTGGTGTCAACAAAGAGGACCAAAGTGACCAAAGAGATTAGGGTTGTAGGAGGGGCTCGTCGATGTCATTGGTCGGCGTCGTATCCACGCATGGATCGGATGCGAGGAGGACCTCCATGGTGTGGTACTGGTTGGTCGGCAGGATTCGTCGTGTGCTTCTGTTCATTGGTGGAGCGTCGCGGGACACCAACACCGTTAGTTGTTGGGGAGGGGAGGGAACTCTATGGGCGAGCGACATGGGTTGGTGGCTGCGTGTCGGGGAAGGAATAGGTGGGGGGCAACGGAGGCCTGGCGGTGACCGAAGACAGCGGTTCGAGTGGCAGAGGCGGAATCCCTAGCAATGCTGCCCTGTTCTCTCGCGATGCTAGGGCGAGCATTTGCCTTTTTTTTTGGGCGGGCAGGGAGGCTAGGTTACAGTGAGTAGGCATGGTGGCAGTTTTCTTGTAATTACCATCAACTTCAGTGGCAAGTAGATATTCAAGTAGCTGCCGTCGGAAGCCGCCCTACTCCCAGCTCATTTCCATTGTGAAGGAGGTGGGGTGAAAATAAGTTAAGTCCAACACCCCAAAACGAGTTTTTTAGGCTTTTGGCTTAGTTTTGCAAAATGTTGAGTATATTGGATTAAAGTTGGATGAGAAATCTTATTATATGCGAAAATGGTTTAAATCACTTCACCAAATTGATGATGCAGCCGTCGATGAGGTTGATTATTCACGTCCTTTTCTAGGATCCCATCTCTTCTAAACCTAGCTCATAACCACACTTCACTCTTTCCCTCCCAGCATCAGAGACATGCATGCACCATCGCGAGCACGGCCTTCACCCTACCGACGATTATCGGAGGACGCCGCCCCAACCCCTTTCTCATTCCCTCCTCCTGTCTGCTTAGACCCCTCTCTCTCCACACATGAGCTCCTGGCCGAGCTCCCATGGCGCTCGCTCCGTTGACTCTCTCCTAATTCGGATTTGAACGACTGCAAGATCGATGATGTGTCTAAAGCATAACCAATGTTGCAATGCTTAAGGCGAGGGTTTTTTCTGCAATATGGTCTCTGTTGCAAAAGTTTTTACAACACAACCTCTATTGTAAAGGTTTTCTGCAACATGACCTCAGCTGCAAAGATTTTCGCAACATTATGTCTGTTGCAATGGTGGAGGGCGACGATTGGCCACTCGATGGCGCAGATCTGACGGTTCGCGACCCAGATGACACTTAGCAGCGCCCCTTTTATATGAGTATTCAAAATTCAAGTATCCAATACAAGTCTGACTTGGTTAATTAATTTGTTAATGCGGTAAAAAGGTAAGAAA
Organism: Triticum dicoccoides; assembly: GCF_002162155.2. Lineage (NCBI taxonomy): Eukaryota > Viridiplantae > Streptophyta > Magnoliopsida > Poales > Poaceae > Triticum > Triticum dicoccoides. Next base: position 742,452,539 of record NC_041383.1, on the reverse strand, counting down.
AAAAAAAAAGAACAACATCCCGTAACAAACAATATTGTTTCATTGTACCAATATGACACGTAAATAAGTTCATCCAAATGTTTGAATCAACAGACACGAACCCACATAGAGCGTAGGGGGTTCATGAAAACTGGTCCTTTTGCTCTCTTTTGGTATTCCCTCCCCACGGGTGCATAGGAATGCACATGTTTCTAGGTTGAAAATTTGACTAGTCACATAGATGGAACAATAAAACTTAGTCTAATCTCAGTTATCTCACGGCCTGGGCGTTTCTGGCTTTCCATTTGCTAGATGTAGGTGATCTTGGACGTCAGATCTACTATTTGTTTGAACCATCACCGTAGTTTATATTTCATGGGCCAACTGTGCTAATGCTCTCTTAGGAGGTTTCACGCGCACAATCAAACGTCCGAACTAATTTTAAAGACTACCATGGTTTTCTTAATGAAAATCACATGGAAACAATTTCACTAAAAAAAACTAATTCTGTAGCGTTGAGGATGACATGCCACTTAATTTCTGCATTTTTGCTATTCCAGTATTTTTTACAAATCATGCAAATCAAAGGGGCCTAAGAAGACTATTCATCTACGACCATGGTATGCAAATTCAGGTGCCTATACGTCCGCGGACACGCCTGCGGACAGTGACCGAGCAAGCCTCAAATTTTGCACTTTGCAACCACAAACATTATTTTCAAAACACAAACTACATGCAAACAGATGCACGTCGATCATTTTGAATAGTCCGGGTTGGGCCGGCGGGTTGTTAAACACCAAATAAAATATTCATACTTAATATTTCCAGTGTAGAAGTAACATCCGTGTTGGGCCGGCGAGTTTGGCGCTTTAATCCCACCTTGCCAAGCTATGAGCAACACAACCGGCTTAAATAGCCGTGCCGTCCATAATCAGTAAGCTTCGATCATCATTGCACCCTTTCTGAAGGATATAGACTGTCACTGTGAATCTTCTCGATTTATCAACAAAGAAGATTCATAGTGACAGTTCATATCCCTCACAAAGTGACACCCTTTTGAATCATTTGATCAAGCTCTGTCGGTCTATACTGCTCGCCTGATGAACAATCGGAATCCATCGTTCTGCCTACGAAAAAAAATCACCGAAAAACCTGGTCGGACAAACAATGTGTCGAACACGTCGAGGGCAAGGTCCAATCCGATGCAAGGGTGGCGGCGGAGCTAGGAGACGTTCGACACGGAGGGGGAGAGGACCAAGTAAAATCGGGTAGGTCGGTGGGGGGTTTTGGTGCAATTTTTGTTGGGGCAGGCTGTCATGTTCAACATGGCGGACGCGGCCTGGGCGCCGCCCATATCCACCCCAGGTTTGGGCTGGATATGGGGGGTGTCGTTTCGCCCAGGCATTTGAGACCAGTTTGATGCCTTCGCCAGGGTCGCTTTTTTTGACTGGTGAGTGACCGGGCCGTCAGCCTAGTATGAGGGGGATTTGAGGTGCCTGGTTGTGGATGCTCTTGTTGGAATGAGGGTAAATTTTGCGTGCTCAATAGTATTTTTTAGCTCAATCTTGAGCTAAATACCCGTGGTCACGTAAATTTTAACGGGCTCCAAACAGGCGCTTAGTGGAGTATCATGTCTTATCTACAGGATGATTATTATAGAGGAACCACAGAATGATTATATACGTATCAAATTATCGGTTGGTAGAACTGCAAGTCAGAGCGAAACGATAGGGACTATCTGTAGATGAATATACAAGATGATTATATATGTGCATAGATCCACTGATTGAAGTGAAAGTCAGAAGAGTGATATTATTCCCCGCGAAAAGGGAAAAAGAAGGAAAGAACAACATAACCAACACTTTACTCGGGGTGACCTCTCCGGCCTATATAATGTGACGGGAGCGGAACCCTCTCCACAACACACAGTGCTCCTACGCAGCATTGAGACTTGCACCCGTAGTACGTACGCCATGCAGCTCGCCGCGGTGTACACGGATCCCTGGGTGCTCTCCGGCACCGCCCTCTTCGTCCTCGTCCACCTCGTGCTCCGGTACATCCGCTCCGACGGCCGCCGCCTCCCGCCGGGCCCTCGCGGCTTCCCGATACTCGGCGCGCTGCCCCTCGTCGGCCCGACCCCGCACACCGGGCTGGCGGCGCTGGCGCAGAAGCACGGCCCGGTCATGTACCTCAAGATGGGCACCTGCGGCGTCGTGGTGGCGTCGTCCCCCGCGGCGGCGCGGCAGTTCCTCAAGGTGCAGGACGCGCGCTTCGCCGACCGCCCCGCCGTCGCCAGCGCCGTGGACATCACGTACGGGTTCCAGACCATCGCGTTCGGCATGCAGGGGCCCAGGTGGAAGCAGATGCGGAAGCTGTCGACCGTGCACCTGCTCGGGGCGCAGGCCATGTCGGAGTGGGCGTCCGTGCGCCGGGACGAGGCCGGCCGCGTGCTGCGCGACGTGGCTGGGGCCTCCGTGGGCGGGGAGCTGGTCTCCGTGCCGGACGTGCTGGTGCGCGCGTTCGCCAACATCATCGGGCAGATCACGCTGAGCAAGAGGCTGTTCGACACCCAGGGCGACGAGGCCAACAGGTACTCGATCTCAGAATGCAATGCAATGCATGGTTACGATCGGCACGTACGGATGCTGGAAGGAAGGAACTTGATGATTAGCTTAAAATGTTTTGCGCGCGCAGATACAAGGAGATGATCACGTTGGTGCAGAGCGGGTCGGGGCTGTTCAACATCAGCGACTTCGTGCCGGCCCTGTCACGCTTCGACCTGCAGGGTGTGCAGGCGAAGCTGCGGAAAATCCACCTCCGCTTCGACGACATGATCAGCAGCCTCCTGGACGAGCACTCGGCGACGGCCACGCAGCGGCAGGGCCGGCCGGACTTCATCGACAAGCTCAGGGCCAGCATGGCGGACGAGAACAAGGACAGCAACGACGCCGACACCATCTCCGAAGTCAACGTCAAGGGATTCGTATTTGTAAGCGCCAACTTCTTCATAATCTTCTCCGTTCCGTTAATTTGTTCTTTGCAGTGCAAGCGAATAAACTATAAACTATCGCATGCAGGACATGTTCACGGCCGGCACGGACACGGCGTCGATCATCGCGGAGTGGGCGCTGGCGGAGATGATCAAAAACCCGTCCATCATGGCGCGCGCGCAGGAGGAGATGGACCGCGTGGTCGGCCGCGGCCGCCGCCTCGAGGAGTCGGACGTCGCCGGCCTCCCCTACCTGCAGGCCGTCTGCAAGGAGGCCATGCGGCTCCACCCCTCGACGCCGCTCAGCATCCCGCACTTCTCCGGCGAGGAGTGCGAGGTGGACGGCTACCGCATCCCCAAGAACACGCAGCTGCTGGTCAACATCTGGGCCATCGGCCGGGACCCGGCGGCGTGGGAGGACCCGCTCGAGTTCCGGCCGGAGCGGTTCCTGTCCGGGCCGACGGCCAGCGTGGACGCGCTGGGGAACTGCTTCGAGCTAATCCCCTTCGGCGCCGGCCGGCGGATCTGCGTCGGGAAGCTCGCTGGCATGGTGTTCGTGCAGTACTTCCTGGGCATGCTGGTGCACGCGTTCGAGTGGCGGCTGCCGGAGGGCGAGAAGCTGGACATGGAGGAGCAGTTCGGGCTCACGATGCCCAAGGCCGTGCCGCTGCGGGCCGTTGCCACCCCACGGTTGGCGCCGGCCGCGTACGCGTGACGGGCGCGTCCCGTCCCGTGTGCATGTCTGCGCGGATGACATGCGGGTCCTGTATGGATCGATTGTCCACTTTTTTTTAATCGTATTTGTATTGAATCCAGAAACAAGCATAGCAGTGCACACCCAGCCTTCTCCTCGCTTGGGATTCCTGGCCGTCGGATCCTTCCTTTGATGCATTCTGGACCATAGGATCTCGCCTCCGGATGACATCGGCCGTCGGATCAGGCCCAGATCACTGCTACAATGAACAGTGATGAGTAGTATCTTTCATTCGGTTTTTCCTACTGTTTTTTCTTACTCCAGAATTACTAGGCCGACTCGCTGACGTGTGGAGTCCCTCGCTGGTGGGCCATGCCTGTCGAGGACTGGGGCTGGGATGGTGGACTGTGCGGCACGTGGCCTCCTTCAGCGGGCAAATATCCCGTGCCATCGCCGAAAATACCATGCCCCGCTGAGGGTATATTCGGTATTTTCTGTGGTGGGTGTGTGTGTGTCGTCTGTTGGTTGGCTCTGGATGGATGAGGTCACGCAAGGCGCCGATTGGGTGAGAACCCTAGCATCCACTCCCCGTCGCCGTTCCTCTCATGCCGCCTACCTCACCGCTGCTGCTCTCCTCGCCGAGCTCGCTCGCCGCCGCCGCATCCCATCCCGGTCGCGCTCCCGCCACCATCCCGGTCGCGCTCACCTCTCTCTCTCTCTCTCTCTGACGGCTGCTCGTCTCATTGTCTTGGATTGCAGGTCACCACTATCACGGGGCAGTACGAGGTCTTTGTGTTAGTTTTGTAAGCCATGGTGTATTAGAAGCAAACACATGCTAAGTGGGCTTCATTCTGCAACTCTGAAATTCTGTACAATCATCGATGTGCATTGTTCTCTCCAGCAGATTAGTAGTCTCCTAATTAATAACCCCACCACGATTATGAGCATAACTTTATTCAGCTTTTCTATGTGTTGTGGTAGATCTACTATACGTGATAGATAACAGCAGTAGGTTAATTTGATGGGCATCATATGGACATGTTCTAAATTATACGGTTACATTCGTCTTCACTTTTCTGTTGTTACTGGTAGCATTTATCTACTATCCTGCTACTGCACTATTTTACAAAGGAAAATTTATTCGATCATTCATTTTCTTGAGATTTACTTCATATATTGATGTAGTTTGTTTTGATTTCAGCAATGCAGAATAATGTTTATGGGAAGATCGGACAAGAAGAGGTTGAACTCCGATTCCACCCTATGTTGTTTGCTGCTTAAAATTAGTCGACTGTGTGTTGTCTTGGTCATTATCAGTATTTATGTCCATGAGGTTTGGAGTAGGCCCAGAATGCTTTCGTAATTCAGTTCAGATTTCCATGTGCTGTAATGACTATTCAGTTGGATTGGCTTAGAACTACAAAGGTTGAGGATAAGCCATTCATCCTATAGGTTGTAGGTGTAATTGATCAAACAATTGATCACATTGTAGTCAAGATTGTAGAGCTTAAATGGTTCTTTCTTTCTATATGTTGTTGATTCTCTTGGCCTTGATTCTGAATTGTTGTTGCTCTTTGCAAATTGTAGGTATGCATTCCTACCAGGTTTGTTGTTTGGAAATGCCAGTCACATCATTTCTGAATTCGGAATTGTGAAGGGTCCAATGAAAATCCAAGCAAGTTGTGGAGTGATATTATTGTTGTTTCTTGCAGGATGGGGATTGATAATTGGAATATTGAATGGGTACATTCACCGGACATGAGGGGTTGCCAATGTTATGGGCTTGATTGGTTTGTGAGTTGCACCAGGATTATGCTTTGAAGGTATTATGCAAGAGCTATTTTTATTTATGAGAAAACTTGGTATTTCGGTTGCTGTTGGATCATTAGATTATTGCCGATGTAGTACACGATTTTACAGGTTAATTACTAGCATGTAGTTACATCAAGATTGTGCTTTGAAGGTATTATGCAAGAGCTATTTTTATTTATGAGAAAACTTGGTATTCGGTTGCTGTTGGATCATTAGATTATTGCCGATGTAGTACACGATTTTACAGGTTATTTACTAGCATGTATACATTCATTGTTCTTTACAAAAAGAAACAAACGCTAAAACAGATCATGGGAAGATCATGGGAACATTCAGAGGAAAAAGATCAGTGATCCAAACCTAGCGAGTTAATGTTAACTAGGCTAAAACAAGTTTAATGAAGCTTTTGAGTTTTGATTGTTTCAAAATTAACACATCAAAGAAACTATTATATACCTGTGCCATTTATTTTTTTAGGGTGCTTAGAGAGTAAACAAGACCCTCCCTAAAAAAACAAAGATGATGTGGTTTCCTTTCAGTCCAGCAAATGCCAGTTTAACGAACCAGGATACTAACCAGGTGTCAATATAAAGAAAATTACTAACATATATTAGTTCATTATTCCAAGTGAATGTTCGTCGAGCATCATTGCCTTTATCAAAAATCTTTTGTCTTCTTATGAACTGATAAAGCCCAAAAAGAATGTGTGTTGCTGTTGTGCTCACTGTCCAGAAAAAGAATCCATCCATAGTGAGGTGATCACAAATAGGAGTTGGGACAGAAAATTTTCCCTTGTATTTCTTCTTACGTGACTAGCCAATTTTTCGTTCATGCCTAGAGTCTTGCAGCTTGTCCTTCTTGCATGAACCAGCATTGCCTTCAAAACCGAATCGAGTTAACAGTAGATCCAACATATTTTTCTGTCATTTTGTTTGTCAAAAGGGTGCATGCCACATGTCATGGCCATCAAAAGCATATATTACTTATGTTGCGATGGGATGGTGCATGGCTATTCTCAGATTCTAATATACCGGTTAGCTTTGTTTAAGTGGATGTCCATATTAATGGAGCCCATGCTGAAACTTGCTTTTTTTTTTTAAAGGCATGTTCTCACATTTTCAATATAGATGCAGTTTGTATGAGAAGAAAGGCATGTGCTAATATATTTTTTCCATGCTCAATTATATGCATGTGGTTACAATTTCCTCTCTCCGATTTCACATGGATAGTTGGATTTTTGGGGTACATGTGTAGTTTCTGTCCCGACGTAGTTTTGATTGACTCCATGGTTAGTTGCTCATACACTGTTGGATGCTTAGTTCAGTTAAAAATATCATGTTGTATGAGTATAACTAAGAATACTAATGCTCTTTCGCTCATGCTAGGGCTCCAGTAAGAACTAAGCATCTGATATATATAGTAACATCATGACAGGGGCAAGGAGCGGCGATCCAATATACACCAACGATGAAGGTATATTCGTATACAATATGTAGCAGCACAGTCATCTCGGGCGCCTCGTGGCAGAGAGAGTGAAAGTGATGTTTTTATGATGGTACGATGGCCTAGACCTGTGTTATTTTATTTATTATTATTATCAAACTTCTTTAGTTACACTCTTCTTGTACTAATGGTCTATATACGTGCTTTGTACTCTGAATCCATCATGTGCTTTGAATATTTATACAAGCCCCTTTATGCACAATTTGGCGATAGCATATGCCCGAGTAGTTTAATCAGTCGAGTTTCAGGTTACTTATTCATTCGATTTTGAAAAAGCAATAATGATATATTCAACTAAAAATCTGTTCCAAAGAAAAAAAAATTATGTACTAATTTACACTGCATAAAATGAGCATTACTATTTCTTGAGAATGATGTCAGGATAATGAAGTTCTGTTTGCAAAGCACTTTCTTCCATATGTTTCTTTATTTGCTTACTGTACTTTCCAACTTTTTGTTTGGAAAATAGTATACTTTGAGTTTGTTTTACTGCCTGGAGAAAGAATGAGAGCCCTTTCTCACAGGGGCGTTCACGTGGATGACCAAACTGAGTCTTCTTCTTTTTTATATCTCCAAATTCAAATATGGTTTGATTTGATAGAATATCAGTCTAACATGTTGAGATTGTGAGTCTACAAAAACAATTAAAGATACTATCAATTCATAGCTCCCCTCATTTTTGTAAATTATTCTCACATGAAAAATACTGTTTGTTCCTCTCTTTTTTACTGCAAAACGCAAGGAGAAAGGACGATATGGTAGTCAAGTTCTTCCTGGAAATCTTGCCTTGGTTGATCTTGCGGGTAGGTAATAGCTATTCTTTTTGGTCTGTTGTTTTCTTTTCACTCTGTCAGCAAAAGTAAACTGCAAAACATAATATTTTGAGCAGTGCGTGGGCTTCTGAACGAATAATTTTGGTCCGAAGCTCAGAGAAGCCAACATTAATCGGTCACTTTTAGCGTTAGCAAATTGCATTAACGCCAACGGCAAGCAAAATAAGGAAGGTCTAGCCCATGTTCCATATCGTAATAGACATGTCAAGCGTACATTCTACTATCAGAACCAATATTATCCATTCTAGATGTGTGATAGTAGTTATTTGCAGCAAATTAACTTGAATTCTGAAGGATGGTCAGTATCACCAGCACAATAGTGTCATTTTGTTCAGTTCAATCCTGCGTTCTTCAGTTAGTATCTTTTTTCTTCCCACAGTTTGTCATCTAAAATGAATTTTTAGAGGAACCAGTAACTGCTTCCTGATTTGACTTTGTCCTCTTTGTTGATGATCATTTTCTTCCTATGGTTATGCAGGCCTTAGTCTCAGTTTGATCTTGCCGTTCTGCGTCTCAATGTTGATGACTACCATGAGGCACTGCACAGTTAAGCTCCTCTGGTAATCAGCACCAACAATTGCCTTAAAAGTCCGCATTCTGCATTGTAATGCACTTTAGGCCTCATTCGGTTTGGAGGATTTTCGTAGGAAAAACATAGGAATAAGGATTCCAGAGGAAAATTTCCTATGTATGCATTCGGTTTGTAGGAAATGCGTGCAGGAATTTCGTAGGAATACTACTCATTTCCCGTGTTTTTGGAGGAAACTACACATCCACTCAAAGCTCATTTTACGCGTAGGAACGAGGCAAGTCAATTCCTTAGGATGGCAAGTGCCACTTGCCATCCTATCATATTCCTATACTACTCCTAATTCCTACGTTTTGATTTCCTCCAAACCGAATGAGCCCTTACTGGTTAGGTTCAAATTTTTGGAATGCAGGACCACGGTGTGTTGGTTAGATGTGCTCTCGCATTGATGGTCTAGCGAATGGACGTCTCGACGTGTGTTAGATGGTGATGCTTCTTCCTAGGTCCATCGTCCCTTTTGTCGTGCCGTATTGCTTGCGATGCGATGTTCTGTTACACCGACCCCAGAAAACTTTAATGTGGTGCTTGTGAAAGACCAACCGCTGTTGATATTATGATGGCATTCTATTTTGTGTGGTGTTTGTTTAGCTCTTGGTTGCTAACGATGTATTATCAGTGCCATGATATGGTGCTTCTGATGGATTAACTACTCCGTGGTTTTAATGTTGGTTTTCTAATCCGTTTACTGTGTCGTATCATATGTTTTATTTCCTGTATATGTTGTGTGCTGTGTTTTGTCTTCGGACTTATGTCGATACCATCAGTAATAGACCTGTGTGTATCTTGCTTTCTTTGAGCATCTATTAAATTAGTACTTGAATTCATATGCTAATTCTGGGCTACCACTAAGCAAGGAACTAACGTTGGGACCGGCACCCCGCGCCAAGGCGCCCTCCCGATCTAGTGTACGTGAAATGGCAAGAGGTCGATCAATGAAAATAAGCTATGCTGCCTTTTTCCACTTCGTCGTTCCTAGCTTCGGCTGCTTTGCTATGTTCTTCTCTTCTCCATCGATGAGAATCAGCTATGCTGCTTTTTCGTCAAAAAAATTGCACATCTCATGTACATTCAATACATATACAATCTAAAAAACTTAATCAACACAAAAATAACCGTGCATATTTTCTAAGCAGGGCGAAAGGGACGCTACCACTCCAACTACTCTTCGCCGGCGAGGGAGTCCGTCCCCTCCTCCTCCGCTCGCCGGTCAGGCGGTGGGAGGGGGCGGGGACACCGTCTTTGCGCTTTGGCACGGTAGATAGGGTAGCTAGGGTTAGGTTTAGGGCTTTCCGGCGGCGGCACTGAGGTGGCATCGGCGTTGTCGAGGGGAATAAGGATCCCTCGGCTCCTTGTCCACCATCCCGGTGGCGGTTTTGTCGTCGACGGTGAGGAGAGCGAGGTGTGGCTTGATCTCTGTCCCTCTGAGGCGGTACATCCTGGTCTTGAATCCCCGGGTGCTGGCGGCGTTGCTGGCTCAACGGGTTTTTGTTTCCTAGCTTTGTTCCTGTTGCAGCGGCGTCGTCGTTGCAGTGCTTGGGGAGGTTCTGGGCCTCGTGGAGGCCGTGTGCATGTGGTTCCACGTCGGCTTGGCCGGCGATGGGATTCTCAGATCGATGGCTTCGACTCCGACGTTGACGACTGCTTCTTTGGGATGCTTGGCAGTGATGACTTCCCGTCCGCGTGCGACTACAAAGTTTGCTAGAATCTGGCAGCGGGGCTGCCGGAGCGGTTGGGGCGGTGCGCCATCGGCTCATCCAGGAAGAAGGGGTCGGGAGGCTTCTTAGGGATCTAGCTGTAATTTTCTTATTTTTCGGGGTTGCCTTGAAATGTCGGTTGGTTATTAGATCTGAGGGTCTATTTCGCAAAAAAAAGTGCAGACAACAATATTGACAAGATTTTTAAAAGGGTTGTTAAATGCTGAAACTTGTGCTAGTCGGGATCTAAGATTTTTTAAGGTTCAATTTTGTATCAGTTAAGGTATGAAAGAAAAGTACTACAGTTTGTCATCACAAGTGTCATCTCTAACGCCCACCCGCAAATGTCTCCGGTATATGTCTGTTTTTGTGTCCGGGCGTGGCCGCGGACATGATGCCGGAGTGAGTCATCCAATGCTAATCACAAAGTATCCGGTTGGGAGGAGAAAAAGTAAGTGAGGACCATGTATGTGGTGGGATTTGTGGTGTGATGTCTGGTTGGGAGATGAGAAATGAGAGGAGGACCATCCATGTGAAGAGAGAGAAAAGAGGGAAGGATCACGCGTAGGCTTTTGGTTTGTCAAGTGGATGTCCGGACTCCGGTATAGCTCTCCCACGTTTGTCTCACTTTTGCTGGAAAACAAATGTCCGTACCACTTCGTGGACCGATAAGGGTCTCCATTTTATTGCAAAAGTGAATAAAAATGTTCAGTCAAATATAATATATACCGGTATTTTGTGGGTCTTTCTTGAAGATGCCCTTAGGATCACAAAAATTAAACCCTCGCATCCAAAAACAGCTACTCGTCAACATTTGGGCCATCAGTCGGGACCCATCGACATGGGAGGACACGTTCGAGTTTCGGCCGGAGCTGTTCCTGTCAGGACCGATGAGCAACGTGGATGCGCTAGGGAACTACTTCGAGCTCACCCCTTTCGGCACCGGGCCGAGGATCTGCGTTGAGAAGCTGGCCGGCATGGTGCTCGTGCAGTACTTCCTGGGTATGCTGGTGCATGCGTTTGAGTGGCGGTTGCCGGAAGTCGAGAAGCTGGACATGGAGGAGTTGTTCAGCCTGACCATGCCCAAGGCTGTGGCACGGCGGGCCATTGTCACCGCACGGTTGGCGCCAGCCGCGAACGTGTGATGGCGCGTCCCGTGTGCACGATTGCGGAGATCCTCTAGACTAGCCCACGGATAAGGATGTGGGAGCATGTCATTCAACCGCATTCTTTAAATGTCATTCCTTCTCAGGTTCACCTAATTTAAAATTCAAATGCATAGCGCACAATTACAATCAAAAAGAGCCTGATGTTCACAGTTTTCACATGTCGGATCACAAAAATATCTTAGTCCGATAGTACGTACAAACAAATGAATTTTTGGCCCTGCCGGGACGGCTATCCGAGCCTCCAGGCTCACTCTGCCGCAGGCTCCGCCTCGCCATCCGCCTCCTACTCGCCCGCTTCCTTCTTTTCACCGTCTCCAACTTGGCTTTCAAGTGCTTCAATATTCTGAGACGGACGGCTTGCACGATTTGCATCACCATCTGACTTCTCCATCTTCAAGGTCATCATCTTCGAATCCTCTGAAGCAGCCGCGATCTCAACCTTCTTCTCTTTGAGCATGGCCATCTTCTCTTCGAGCTTGAGATTCTTATCGATCACCGTCATCAACATGTTAAACCTCTCGGCCCTTTTTCCTCCTTGACATTGGAGCGCTTGACACATATCTCCTCCTTCTTCGCCAAGATATTCTCGAACCTCTTCATCATCTTGTCCGCCGCCCCTTCTATTTTCTCCTTCCCCTCCTTTTCACTTCTTTCCCTGGAACTCTCTTTTAACCTTCTTGGGCGGTTCTTTTGTTGGGTTGGTTGGATCACCCGCTTCTTTCTCGGTGCCGATGCTAGTAGTCTTGATGATGTTGGCAATGAATAAATTACACTTGGGTTGCCCACTCAACTTCAACACCAAGAATGCATGAGGACGAAGTTCCTCTTCTCCATCTTCAAGAACGAGTTGCACGCATGGGAAGTCTATGAAGAAACATTCTTGTCAAGTTGCATATCCGGCCAAATGACCAACAAATAGAGCTTATTCGGCCAACAAGTTGCATAACCGCCAGATGGGCAACACATGGAACAACTTACTTGCTCGGTTATTTGTGCACCACTTTGTCATCGACCGATTAGTTGTTTCAAATGGTGACCAATACTTGGACACGACCTCTTGGATGACGTACCATCGATGGTTAAGCGACTTCGTCCCACGGTTGCGGATGAATTCGTCATGGTAGGGCTCGAAATGTTTGTGCTCATGAAACCAAATATGAATGTTGGGCCAAAATGTTGGGCCTTCTTGCTCCGTGCCATTGATCGGATTGATACTAGTGGACAACCACACATCGCACAACAACTCGTCCTCCCGCATGTTCAATTTATCTCCTCTACACCTCGACAAAGGCCTTCCTTCGGATTTGTAGACCATGATGCCTATCCGCATCTGCGCTTCCGGGATGGCCACAACCGCCATAGGTGGAAAGGGGCAAGACGCCGCCATCGCTTGCAGGAGCATGAGACAGGAGAGCTAGGGCTTCCCATGTGATTCCCTTGCGTGCATCACGATCGTCCGCGTAATATCCAATGTGCGACAGGTCCTACGAAGGAGAAGTCGTCCAGGTAGCTTTGCGGAGTAGCGGCCCTTTTGCGTCGGCATGACGGGCCCTCATGGGTGAGAGAGGCCAATGGGGTGCTGCGTGGATACTGGAAGATCTGATTTGTCGGTAAGTACAAAGTGGTATGTAGATTTGTCGGTAAGATCCAATGGGGCCCGTTCTTTTGAACGCTTCCGCTCGCGATCTACAAAGTGGTATGTAGATGCATCTCCCTTGACTCGTTGCTTAGATGAACTCATAGATGGATCTTGGTGAAACCGTAGAATTTTTTTTAATTTTCTGCAACGTTCCCCAACAGTAGCTAGATAGCTCTTTCTCTCTTTTTGGATCTTCAATACCATGTTCTCCTTTTCTGTATGATAGGGATCAATCCGATGTAATTTTGCAGTGTATTTATTGGACAAGATGAATTTTGAGTTTATGATCAGATTGTTCATTGAATTTTATTGAATCTCTTGAATTTTATTTGTTGCATAATTAAATAGCTATGTATGTTTTATGATCTATTTGTATTCTCTGGCCAGGAGTGATGGATTGATGAGTAGTTCTTCATAGGGAGTGGTGCATAGTAGTGAGTTCAATCTTGCGGTGCTCTAATTAGTGACAGTAAGGACGAAGGCACGTATTGAATTATTGTCATTAAGGATAAAACAATGGGGTTTAGTCTTATTGCTAGATTTTTTTTCTACCTATATCATGTCATCTTGCTTATTGCAATGCTCTGTTTCTTGTAAACCAAATACCTTAAGATGCATGTTGGATAGCGGTTTCGGGTGGAGTATTAGTAGTAGATGTTGTTTGATTAATGGTCTACTTATCACGAACGTAGTGTTATGCGAGATTATGCCATGAATGATCATTGTTATTATTATTATTATTATTTCAGTTGCCCAACTACAATTTGTCACCATGTCGTTTGCTATCTTCGAGAGAGATACCTCTAGAGAACATATGCCCCCGGGTCCATTCTCTATTAATTCAAGTCTTCCATATAATTTGTTCCTTTCTTCTATTTGCTTTATTTATTTGTCCATTTTACTACACAACTATATATCTATTTATTAGCTTTTAATCTTGAAACTAGAAAGGACAAGGGGACCGACAAACCTCTTACCTCGTTGGGTGCAAGAATTTATTTTGTTAGTGTGCAAGTGTTGCTTATCTTGCTAACTTGAAGCTCCCACCGGTTCGATAAATCCTGGTTCCTAACTGAGAAAATCCTTCGCTGCTATCTACATATCCCTTCCTCTTTGGGGAAACCCAATGACTCCTACGGGAGTAGCACCCGACCCAAGTATAGTAGCCATATGAGCATCTGCCGGTTCTATCTCTATTTTTTGACCCTTTTGTATTTTTATTTTATTTATATTTCCATATCTTTTTTCCCGTTTTATTTTTATTTTAACTCGTGAACATATTTTGAAGTACATGTAATGTTTTTTAGTTCTGAGAATATTTTTTAATATACCTGAAGAGTTTTTAAATTCATGAATAATTCTACTTTAATGGGCATTATGAGAAAGCTAGGAACGTTTTAAAATTCATGAATATTTTTAAATATGGAAGATTTTCATAAATTATTGTTTTTTTAAAATGAATTAATATATTATTTATTAAAAATTAGAACATGTTTTGAATTCACGAACATCTTTTATAAATTTTCAACCTTTTAATATTCGTGAACTTTTTTAAACTCTTAAAAAATTAAATTCACTAGTTTTAATTTTTTTTGAAACTCGCCTTTTTAAAGTTTTGTGAATACTTCATAAATCTTGTGAGATTTGTTAAATGTATGAACATTTTTATATTTGAGTTTTTTTAAATCCGTGAAAATATTCATTTTTACAATTTTTTTATAAATCTATAAAGAAAATCCGGCAGCTGGTTTTTCAATGGAAACTGGTTAAGATGCTAGAAGAGAGAAGTTGAGCGAAAGAAAGTCGCTCAAGCATGTTCGCTAGATTCCCTGCATGAAGCGCCGAGTGGATTGGCCCACGTATAGAGCTCATGAGTCATCCTCATACAAGGATTCTCTCGTAGGAAAGCAAAAGCACTTGAATAGTGGCATCATAGAAAATGATTGACCAGCCAACCAATCTGTGGTTGGATGGTTAGATGAATAATGATATCCCTAATTTTTTTGTGCGTTTTCTACCTTCATCTTGCATTTATTCCTGAATTATTTCAGAATTTTCGGCGATACACGTCCAGTGGGAGGGGACGTTCTTGTTGAGTACAAAGCGTCTTTGGTGACTTCGTCAATCTCAAGATGATATGCCGTCTCAGTCTCTCGTAGATGCTCATAGGGGTATGGCGTTAGTGGGGATGAGTATACACGTGTATATATGAGCATATGCGTCTGTACCGTATTTAAAAGAAAAATGGTTAACCAAATGCATGTTTTTTTGAGAAATTTGACCAAATGCACGTGGCACTCGGTCCTAGGCTGGCCCACTTCGGCGTTGCGTCGAGCACTCCTCTAAGCGAGTTTATTTCCTTCCTTCTCGTTCATTGGTTTTTCATTTGTTTTCTATGAAAAAACCAGTTGCTTGATTTGTTTTGCATTAAATATCATTTAAAAAATATTTTCAGCAATTTAGAAGTATTAGAGAATTTAAAAGTGTCTATGATTTTTTTTAAAATTTTTACCAGAATTAGGAAATTTTCGTGTTAAATAATGATCTAATTAGAAAAATTCTTTTAATTTTGAAAATGTACCAACTTTATAATTTTTGTTGTAAAATCTTTAAGTGTTTTTCTTAAATATGTGCATATACTTTCAAAAATGTTGGCGAATTTTAAAAAACGTTACCAAATTTTGGAAAAATCATTATTTTTTAATGATAAAAAATTAAAGTTACAGAAAATATAAAAATAGAAAATTAAATAGAAGAAAAAACCAAAAAACCGGTGAAAAGAACATAGAAAATGCCAGAAAAATTTCCATTCACGTATAAAAAAGAAGAAACTGACCCAAACCAGTAGTCTCTAGTTGGGCTGGCCCAAGCTTGTACAGTTTTTCATTCTTAGCCTGAGCCTTTTTGATCTGGTGCGTGGCCAGGCTGAGCCTGAGACGGAATATATAACCATCCCATTCTCACTCCTCTCAAAGGAAACAAAACAGAGAGCATATCCCACTCGGACCTGCCTCGCTAGAAACCCTAAGTTACAAAAAGAGCGAGCGGCGGCGGGTGGCGGCGGCGGCGACGGCGGTAGAACACACACAAAAAGAGCGAGCGGCGGCGGGCGGCGGAGTGTGGAAAGTCGAGGTGACGACGCCTCGTGAGATGGCGACGGAAGGGGACTCCGGCAAGTCTACGGAGCGGCAGTCTGAAGCTCTTTCTCGGTCCCCTCAGATCCAGAGTAAGGTTCCAGTTCGTCCTCCTCGTAACATTAAGAAGGGCGAGCCCATGGATCGAGCCGTCTCTTCCCAGGAGCGCAGACTCTTGAGTGGTCTGATCGCGAAACTGGATACAGAGGAGGCAAATCTGAGGGCGGAGATTAATAATTTAAGGATGAAGGTGGTGAAGGAGGGGGCTGAAACGACAAGTGGGGAGGGGTTTTCATTGGTGCTTGGGAAACCTGCGTTATGGATCGCCCTCGACGGATACAGACGTGAACAATATAGGCTCAAGTCTGCTATGAAGCGAGGCATAACGCCTGATATGGTGGCAAAATATCCTGAATTAGGCAGCGTGGCGGCTAAAGTGAGGAAACAGCCCAAGGATATGGTTCTGGGGACGCAACAGCAGCCTAAGGATATGGCAAACAAGTCTGGCATATTGGATGGTGGTGGTGATGATAGAGGCAAATCTCCTGTCTTAGAGGAGCAGGTGCCAATAGCCGACTGGAAATTCAAACCAGAGATGGAGGTGGATTCAGTGACACATACCAATGAATCACCGAGGGATTTTTCCATAGTACTAAATACGGATGAGTCGCCTATGGATTCTATCATGTTAAATACAGATGAGTCGCCGACACTAGAACCAGTTCTTTCTTGTGTCCCTGATATCCAGTCTAAGGATAAGTCGTCCACACTCCAGCCAGTTCTTTGTTGCGGCCCTGATATCCAGTCTAAGGTTCATGTCCTTCCTCTTCCTCCTCATTGCAGGAAGCAGGAGGATACAGTTCTCCCTCCTAAGCATCTCTTACAACAGCAGAAGCAACCATCTGTGCATAACCACCATGAGATTTGTCCGCAAGGTACCAATGACGATGTGGCGACAACCTTGGGGGCCCAGTTCCAGAATTTGGACTTGTCCGTATCCAAATTGGTGGAATTGGACAGAGGCGAATCCCTCTCGGAGGAACAGGTCAAATTTCTGGAGACCCAGCAGCTGCCCAGGGATATGGCAAACAAGTTAGACATATTGGATGGTGGTGGTGATGAGACAGAGGTTAAGATGGGCAGAGGCAAATCTCTCAAAGAGAAACAAGTCATGGTTCTGGAGACCCAGCAGCAGCCGACGGATGTGGCAAACAAGTTAGACAAATTGGATGGTGGTGCTAATGAGCCAGAGGTTGAGATGGACAGACGCAAATCCCTCTTGGGGGAACAGGTCAAGGATATGGCAAACAAGTCGCACATATCACTCTCGGAGGAAAGGGAAACCTGGAAGCAGCAGCAGTCTATACTCTTTTCAAAGCTCGAATCCTGTGTGCAGGTGCTCAAAGAGATGATGGAGGCAGGCAGAGGCGCGGTCAACTTCTACCCTGAGATGCAGATTGAAGAGTTGTCAGCAGTGTATCACAGGACAAGTGAAGCAATTCGTAACTTGCACTTTCTTTTAAAGAGTATACCTAATTGGGTGTGGGATGAGGTGGAGGGGAAGCAAATGGCCAAGGCAGGAATGGAAGTCAGAGCGAAACCCTTCATGGAGAAGCAGGTGATTGGTCCATTGCCTCGTGAGACGGATATGGAAGGGGGATCTAGGAAGCAGCAACAGTCTCAACTTCTTCCCTGTGGCCTTCAGATTCAGAGTAATGATCAGTCTCTTGGCAGTAAGAAGGGGAAACACGGGGGTCGTAAGAAGGGGAAACATGGGGGGCATAAGAAGGGGAAATACAGGGTTTGTGCTGCTGCTCCATCCATGGATTTCGAGATGGAAGAGGAATCCGGGTAGCAGCAGCAGCTGCTAAGATTTCTTCCCCATGGCTCTGACATCCAGAGTAGTGATCAGCACATGATCGACCTGAAGGTTGACAAGTAGAAGCAGATGACTGAGGTTGAGATCGACAAGCAGAAGCCGATGACCGAGGTCAAGATGGACAAGCAGAAGCAGACGACCAAGGTTGAGATGGACATACAGAAACATATGGCCGAGGTCGAGATGGACGATATGGACATAGGCAAATAAGTCCAAGAATTAACCATGGAGAAGGAGGAGATAGCCGCTGAGGAAGAGGATTTCGCTTGCTACAGAAGGCCCTGGGAATCTAGACGGGGACCTGAGGGGTGCGGTTTCTTCGAAGACACAAGTGAGTTGACATGCATGCACTTTTAATTTTCTTTAGGTAGCTAGTTTTCAATTCCTCCCATCCTTTTACCTTTGGTTGATCGACCTTCCTTGTACAAGCGGCAAGGGAATATATTTGCCCTTTTGCTTGTCTAAGACTAGTTCATGTTTGATTTCTAACACATGCTTCTCTTTGGTGCTTGCATGCAGCGCAATTGAGCTCCATGCATTTCACACACTTGACACCTAAACCCAGCTTAGACGATGCTATCGTCGCGGAGACCTTGCAGATCCTCTCCATTAAACTAACAGAAATTAAAGGTGGCTTCAAATTGCCATTGTCTGTGTATGGTGTGGTTGCTGCTCGGGACAGTGTCGATAACAATCGCAACCTTCTCTTCGCGCACAGTAGGATAGCGCCCCAAAGAATCAGGCAACACGTACGTATATTATCTTTGCTTTCATTTTTTGGGGGGTATATTTCTTCACATGTCTCCCTGAGTTTTTTTTTCATCTCTTGTTGATTAGTAGTTAACGGGGTGATTGATGAATGCTTGCAGAATCTATATTTGCGCTTGATTGGGCCGTCTCGTGCAATTCTCTGCAGAGACCCTGTTCGCTTTGAAATTCAGCTAAAAGTTGAACGTGGAGCAGTGTCTCGAGATAGAGCATTGATCAGCGCAACTCGCGATTTCTACGCTCGTCATCCTGGTGTGCATACCATCTGCTTCGAGAACCGCTTCTGCAAAATAGAGTTATGCGTCGAGCGGCTTGTGGAGACGATCCAGGCCACGATCTGCAGTGTCCGTGTTGTTAAACAGGGGACACGGCAGCGTGTTGAAAGTCGATGCCGAGTTTCTTGCTCGACAACATCATACATACGCAAGATCATCGATGGTAAACCTACTTATGTTGCTAATGCCGCATCTGGTGAAGTCGTGCTGCTTGATCGTTTTAAAAAAGCAATGCCCAGTGGTTCAGAGGGCTACCTTGATCTGTTGAGGCGTGTGGTCTCTGTAGAACATGAAGGCAGCCTGAAAGTTGTCGTACAGACTTGCTCGTCATCCGGTGATATCATCGCAGAAGGACATGTCTCCTTGGCATCCAAATATTTTGGCTTCAGCCAGAAGAAATTTAACGTTGATGATGCTGAGCTGGAGGTAACCGTTGCTTGGTCCCTCCTTGTTGTGGACAAGGATGATATCTTGAGACCGGTGGCTGTTTGAAACCTCCGAGCACTGCTCACGCGTAGGCAATGTATTTATCTGAAGATCCCGGCTGGACAGGATGCCGTGTGTCCATTCGGCTTGTTGAAGTGTGCTATCGGTTAGCTACATAGTATATCTGAGATGTCCAACTGTCGATTTTGGGCATCGACTATATATAATATAACTTATGTTGTGCGAGTTGACTCTGACTTTAAAGTTAATGTTTTGTTGTGTGATTGGTGTAGTATATATAACTCATGCTATCAGACTATTTTCTAGTATTATCGACTGTAACTTTACAGTCATGTTGCCAACTGTATTTTGTCTTGTCTGGTTTTTGTGTATGTGTATTGTTGTCTGGTAGCACTTTGAACGGTTCATACAATTCTTTAGGAAACACTATCTAACATCAGGTTTTTGGCGGTTTAGAGATCGCGAGCGCAAATCTTGGCGCATAGGCCCTGCCATGTCACGATTTTCAGTCATTCGGTCGTGAACTCGTGATAGCATAGGCCCTGCCACGTCTTGATTTTCAGTCGTTCGGTAGTGAACTCGTGATATGTCTCAGCGCGGACGCGGGAGACGAGGAGCTACCTTAGGCAATTCCAACGCGCCCAGGCATACTCTCTGTTTGTGTCCGTGCAGACAAAAATATTGCCCAACGTAGACATATTCTTATCTTTTGTCGGTTTAGTATTTGCTCGGACCCATTTATGTCTTAAATTTGTGTTAGATTTAGGTTGGAGCTGGACACAAACCAGAGGTTCTCTGTCCACTCGCATAACCTTTTCTCTCTCTTTTCTATCTGCCATGCTCGCCGTTCCCCGCTCGGCGTGCCGTCCGCGCCGTGCCTCGTCTCGCCTACGCGCTTCTCCACGCTCACCCTGCCGTGCCGCGCCTCCCTCACCCCCTCGCCTTAAGCCGTGCTCGCCCTGCCATGTCGCCCCCGTCGTGTCGTGCCTCGTCGCGCTGGTGTGCGGTTTGAGCTTGACCGCCGACGTGCTCCTCCGAGCTCGCCCTGCCGCGCCACGCCTCCCCTCCCCGCTCGCCCTGGCCGCGCCGCGCCGCTCGCGGACCTCAGAGGAGCAACTCGCCTGTTGCTGCTGCCGGTCTCCCCGCTCGCGGCCAAGATGCAGCGTGCGACGACCTTCCAGTGCTGCGCCGAGCCGGGCAAGCCACCGCACCCCGACCTCGCGGCGCCGCTCCTTCTCGACTACGATGAGGTCGTCCCTCCCCTGTCGTCCCGGCCATAGTCAACGTGCACCGGCGCCGTTCCTCGCTGCGTGCTCCGATTGCTAGGTGTTGATGAAGTGTTGGAGCAGACATGTCACAAAATGGAGCAGCACTGTTGGGTACAAAAACTAAACACTTTTGCTCTTGTTTTGGACTCTAATTTGCATGATTTGAATGGAACTAACCCAGATTGATGTTGTTTTCAGCAGAATTGCCATGGTGTTCTTTTTGTGCAGAAATAAAAGTTCTCAGATTGAGCTGAAACTTTACGAAGATTGTTTTCAGAATATATAAAAATACTGACACAGAAAAATACCAGAAGGGGGCCACCAGGGCGCCACAAGCATAGGGGGCGCGCCTAGCAGGCTTGTGGGCCCCTGACAACTCGCGCAACCCTAACTCCAACTCCATAAGTACCTATTTGTCCAGAAAAAAATCAGAGAGAAGGAATCATCACGTTTTACGATACGAAGCCACTGCCATCATCTCCTGTTCTTCATCGGGAGGGCTGATCTGAAGTCCGTTCGGGACTCCGAAGAGGGGTATTCGGCACCGTCGTCATCATCAACCATCCTCCATCATCAATTTCATGATGCTCACCGCCGGGAGTGAGTAATTCCTTCGTAGGCTTACTGGACGATGATGAGTTGGATGAGATTTATCATGTAATCGAGTTAGTTTTCTTAGGGCTTGATCTCTAGTATTCATTATGTTCTGAGATTGATGTTGCTATGACTTTGCTATGTTTAATGCTTGTTACTAGTGCCCGAGTGCCATGATTTCATATCTGTACCATTTATTTTTTTCATGAATATATTTGTGTTCTTGATCCTATCTTGCAAGTTGTATGCACCTATTACGTGTTATGATCCGCATACCCCAAGATGATAATAATTGAGATTATTTCCGGTGATTACCGTAGTTTGAGGAGTTCACGTATATATTCACTATGTGTTAATGCTTTGTTCCAGTTCTCTGTTAAAAGGAGGCCTTAATATCCCTTAGATTTCGTTATGGACCCCGCTGCGACGGAAGGGTAGGACAAAAGATGTCATTCAAGTTCTCATTACAACCACGCATGACTATATACGGAATACATGCCTATATTATATTGATGAATTGGAGCTAGTTCTGTCTCGCCCTAGGTTATGACTGTTACATGATGAATGTCATCCAACATAATTATGCACCATCGATCCAATGCCTACGATTTTCTCATATTGGTTTTTGCTAAGTTACTTTCGTCACTGTCGCTGTTACAATCACTATAAAACTGCTACTATTACCGTTACTATTGCTACTGTTACCGCTGCTATCAAACTATCGTACTAATGTGTTACTGATCACTTTGCCGCAGATATTTAGTTCTCCAGGTATGGTTGAATTGACAACTCAACTGCTAATACTTGCAAATATTCTTTGGCTCCCCTTGTGTCGGATCAATAAATTTGGGTTGAATACTCTACCTTCGAAAACTGTTGCGATCTCCTATACTTGTGGGTTATCAAGACCTTTTTTTGGCGCCGTTGCCGGTGACCATAGCCCTATTTGCTGAGTCACTTGGGATTTATATATGTTGATCACTATGAAGACAAGGGGAGGTAAGGAACTGCCATCTAGCTCTGCACCTGATTCACCTTCTGTTTTGAATAGGCTCACGACAGCACCACCTGCTGTTAATTCTGATATATAGCAAGTAATTGATGATGCTACTTCTGCTATGAATGATGCTTATGACGATTCTAGTACTATGCTTGATGAAACTGTGCCACTAGGTGAATTTTTTGATGAACAACTTCCTAAAGCTAAACAAACCGAAAATGCTAAAATTGATGAGAATTATGATTCACCTATTAGAATTAGCTCTCCTAGAATTGAAATGCCTAAGGTACCTGAGGGTTATGTTATGAATGGGGAGATAGCTAGAGAATTTCTTGCTTGTAATGACAGAGAAGATTTAAGAAACTACTATGTAAGCTTAAAGAAAATAATCTATGATGAAGAAAATGAAGCATGATCCTAAGTTTGCTATTCTCCGTGCTTTGTTACTGATAAGGATTATGAATTCTCTGTCAATCTTGAGTTAATTAATTTGGTTGAATCTAATCCTTTTCACAGTTATGAAACTGAAACTGCTGCGGCACACCTTACTAAATTAAATGATATAGCCACCCTCTTTGCTCATGAGGAAAAGATTCGCTACTACTATATTCTTAAGTTGTTTCCTTTCTCGTTAAAGGGTGATGCTAAGATATGGTTTAATACTCTTGCTCCTTGTGTGCGTACTCCCCAGGATATGATATATTACTTCTTTGAAAAATATTTTCCAGCTCATAAGAAACAAGCTGCCTTACAGGAAATATTTAACTTTGTGCAAATTAAAGAAGAGAATCTCTCTCAAGCTTGCGAGAGGCTTCTCCAGTCACTTAATGTAGGAACGAAAGTATGTCTAGAGAGGGGCGGGTGATTAGACTACTTGACCAAATAAAAATCTAGCCTTTTCCCAATTTTAAGTCTTGGTAGATTTTAGCAACTTAGCATAAGTCAAGCTATCAACCTACACATGCAATTCTAAGAGTATAGCAGCGGAATGTAAATCATTGCATATGAAGGTAAATGGGAGGAGTTTAGAGGGAGAAAACGCAATGTAGACACGGAGATTTTTGGCGTGGTTCTGATAGGTTGTGCTATTGTACATCCACGTTGATGGAGACTTCAACCCACGAAGGGTAGCAGCTGCACGAGTCCACGGAGGGCTCCACCCAAGAAGGGTCCACGAAGAAGCAACCTTGTCCATCCCACAATGGCCATCACCCACGAAGGACTTGCCTCACTAGGGTAGATCTTCACAAAGTAGGCGATCTCCTTGCCCTTACAAACTCCTTGGTTCAACTCCACAATCTTGACTGAGGCTCCCAAGTGACACCTAACCAATCTAGGAGACACCACTCTCCAAAAGGTAATAGATGGTGTGTTGATGATGAACTCCTTGATCTTGTGCTTCAAATGATAGTCTCCCCAACACTCAACTCTCTCACAGATTTGGATATGGTGGAAAGATGATTTGAGTGGGAAGGCTAGAGATCAAGATTCTTCTGGTAGGAATGGAATATCTTAGTCTCAACACATGAGTAGGTGGTTCTCTCTCAGAAAATGAGTAATGGAAGTGTAGGTTCGTTCTGATGGCTCTCTCCACGAATGAAGAGTGGGTGGAGGGGTATATATAGCCTCCAGACAAAATCTAACCATTACACACAATTCACCAAACTCGGTGGGACCGAATAGTTAAACTCGGTCAAACCGATTTAGTTCAAAATGTGAACGTTAGGGTTTTCGGTGGGACCGATACGATCAACTCGGTGGGGCCGATTTTGTTAGGGTTAGGGCATAATGTAATCTTGGTGAGACCGATCACATGATCTCGGGGAGACCGATTTCAGTAAAAGGCAAACAGAGAGTTGGTTATGCAAACTCGGTGGGACCAATTCGCTCATTTCGGTGAGACCGAAATGTTACGAAAGGGAAACAGAGAGTTTGCATTGCTAACTCGGTGGGATCGATCGCTCACTTCGGTTAGACCGAAATGTTATGAAGGAAACAAAGAGTTAGCAATTCCATCTCGGTGAGACCGAGATCCCTATCGGTGAGACGGAACTGATTAGGGTTTCTGGCTATGGCTATGTCAAATGAACTCGGTGGCGCCAGATGAATCAAATCGGTGGGGCCGAGTTTGACTTTAGGTTTAGGACAAATGTGGAATGTGAGAAGTAGCTAGGGGTTTTGGAGCATATCACTAAGCATTTTGAGCAAGCAAGCCATTAAGCAACACCTCATCCCCTTTTAATAGTATTGGCTTTTCCTATGGACTCAATGCGATCTTGGATCACTAAAATGAAAATGTAGAGTCTTGAGCTTTTGCCAATGTGTGTCCTTAGTATTTTGAGGGGTCCACATCTCTAGTCCATGCTATGACAATCATTGAACCTTCTGAAATGATCATCTTGAAAGAGTATTAGTTCAATGAGCTATATGTTGTTAAGAATTACCAAAACCACCCAGGGATAGTTGCACTTTCAATCTCCCCCTTTTTGGTAATTGATGACAACATATAGATCAAAACTTCGACAAATGATAATAAGAATGTAATACATCATCGCTTTGAGAAGTATGTGATAAGCAAGAGCTCCCCCTAAATTTCTGCATTATTTAAAATGTGCTTTTGAATGCAAATGCACAATCGATTAGGATCATGGGTTACTCTTCCATGTCACATACATCTTGGTGGAGCGCTCAAAATGATTGAATATGAAATATGCACTCATCACCAAGGCAAAGTGAATAATCATACATGAGAGATAAATAATATCATCATCCAAGCACAAACATTAACGTATGATATGATCAAACACATGACCATACAAGTATCTCACAAACACATAAAGTATCATCCAAACAAGCACACAAATAAGTATCAAGCAAGTAGAAAATAAGAGGCAAAAGAAGCTCTCTCTCTCTCTCTCTCTCGAAGCCTATGATCTATACACTTTCTCCCCCTTTGGCAACACGTTACCAAAAAGCTTGAAAATGCATAGTGATATGCGTCTCTCTAGAATTGATCTTCAGGAGGTGGTGTTGAGAGGACTCCCAGGACAAATGCATCTGTAGAAGTCGTTGGAGCTGGTGGAGTGGAAACTGGA
This sequence comes from Triticum dicoccoides, assembly GCF_002162155.2. NCBI lineage: Eukaryota > Viridiplantae > Streptophyta > Magnoliopsida > Poales > Poaceae > Triticum > Triticum dicoccoides. Next base: position 742,427,178 of record NC_041383.1, on the reverse strand, counting down.
GGGGCAAATGAAGTTGTGGCTGCAGGTGCTGAAGTTGTAGCTCTAGTATGAGGCACTGGCACTGCTGCAGACCTCTGTCTTCTTGGCACCCTTTGATATATATTTGTGGTGGTCTTGTCACTCCTTTCCTCAAGCTCTTCTTGAATCTTCTCCATAGAAGTTTGAATATCTGTCACTTTGACATCCATGTCATGAAGCTTTGTTTCAAAGACTCTCTCAAGGCTCTCTTGATTCTGAGACAAGGTAGCCAATCCTTTCTCAAGCCTCCAAGTGGCTAGAATAAGATAGCTAAGTTGATCTTGTCTAGATTTGAGAAGGATTTGAGAGACCTCTTCAGCACCTGGAATCTTGGCTACCTTCTCCGCTTGTGCTTTCTCCCTCTCCTCTTGAGCCTCTACTGATGTAGGATCTTCAGCATCCATGAAAAATGTGTTATCCTCAAAGTCAGGCCTCAAAGGAAGGTGTTCTCTGTCCAACAAGTATGTGCCTGTGCCCATCTTGGAGTTGATGAGCATCTGGATGTGTGGAGCATACCCACATGATCTCTTTTGGTCAGCAGTTGTCCTCTTGATTGTCTCAACAATCAAACTCATCACTTTAAACTTTTGTGGCACATCAAACAACTGCAACAAATTTATGGAGTGGCCTCTGATCATCCTGTGATCTCCTGATTTGGGAAACAAGGTGTGCCTCAAAATGGTATTAATAGTGGCCACTCCGGATAGCAGAAATACACAAACCCTAGCCTTTGTGATTCTCCAAGGCCTTGTCAGGTATTTCCTTGTACATGTTGGCCATGGAGTTGTGATCTTTCTTCTTATTGGCATAGACATCTATGTCATCCTCAAGTTCTGCAGGAGCATTGATTAGCTTGGCCCATTCATCAACTGTTGATTGGTACCTTGTACCTTCAGACATCCAAACAAACCTTCCATCAGGATAGAAATGAGTTGTAGAATAGAATTGCATAATGAGCTTATCATTCCACTTAGTCAATTTCTGACCCACAAAAGTGTCTACTCCACATAGTCTGAAGCTCTCATGCACTCCAGGGAATTGATCTTCATTGTTGTCAATGTGCTTCCAATCAACCCATCTCATATCACTCACTATGGGCTTCTTGTCAAGAAGGACTGTCTCATAGAAGTCCTGCTGTTCCTTGGTGTGAAATCTATAGTCTATAGCAGTTCTCCTTCTCACAACATATGGATCTGGTTGTCTCCATCTCCTCGGACCTGCATCCTTTCTGAGCTTCATATTTTCAGCCACTGGATGTGTATCATCATGATCAGGGATCTTGGGCTTCAATTTCCTGAGCACTTGAGCATCTTCTTCTTCTTCTACCACTTCAGGCACTGGGGCCTTGTTCTTCTCAGCTGCTGGTATGTTCCTGGTGCTTCTCTTTGGTGCAGACTTGGTGGCTGGAGTAGTAGCTTTGGGGGCAGTCTTTGGCTTTGATGGAGCAGCCCCAGACTTGATGGCATCCCCCATCAGCTTTTGTGCTTTGGGTGATGGTGCAACATCCTCTTCTGCATCTTCATCGTCACTTCTTCTCATGGTAGAATGTCCAAGAACCTTGACAGTGGTTGTTCTAGCCCTTTTCTTTTTCTTTCCTTCTCCAGCTGCCTCATCATCAGATTGTTCAATTGTGAACTGCATGGTTTCTCTAGTAGCAAATTTCCTTGGCTTGGATGTGGGGACTCTTCTGGTAGGAGCTTTGTTCTGCAAACCAGGATTTGTTGAAGCTGCTGTGCCAAACTCTTTCTTGAAAACTTTCTTTTTGGACTGAATTCTTGCTCAATAGCAACATAGTCCTCATCCTCTGAATATGAGTTTCTCTTCTTCCTTGTCCTTGTTGCAGCTTTGGGCAGGTTTCTTGGGGTGCTTCTGCTACCCTCATCATAACTGCTAGAGGGACTAGTGCCCTCACTCATCTTCACTTGCTCTTCAGACTGGTTCTGGCTATCACTCTGATCAAACATTCTGACAACGCAAACTCAAAGCTGACCCTGTGAATAGTTATAGATGAGATAGAGTGGATGAGCATCACAAAGTGCAGAGATTTTGCTAAACAGATGAGTCAAAAACTTAGTTTTAGTTTTCCACAAAAAGCATTTCGGAGCTACCGATTTGTTAAACTCGGTAACATCGAAGCAACTTTGGAGTCTAAACTGGTGAAATCAGTCAGACCGAGACACATTTTGGTGACTTCGAGATTGCTAGGGTTTCACTGAGAGTTGAACTCGGTCACACCGATTTGCAAGTTTCGGTCAGACCGAAAATTACAAGTACAATGGCCTAAGCCAAATCGGTGAGACCGATTTCCACAACTCGGTCGGTCCAAGATGAGTTCGGCGGAAACCTAACCCTAAATTTTCGAATCAAATCTAATCTAAAGGAAGTTTTTGCTGGATAGGATGATCTCATACATGGTAAGAATCATGGCATTGACCTAAGTGCAAAGAATCGGAGGCAATGATGCACATAGGGGTCGAACTCATACCCTAACTTGGCGATGAGCTCGCTACAGCGGCAACGACGATGAAGATTCCCGTTGACAGCGACGGAGACCAGCGGCAGGAGGTCGCTGGCGACGAGAGGACGATCCGGAGACCCGAGTCGGCAGAGCAGGACACGCGCGGGCGAAAAGGTTTCGGAGAAATTTCCAAACCCGTCGGTATATATATCCTGACCCTGTCGGTGTGACCGAGTGGAACAACTCGGTGGCACCGAGATGCAGAATCGCAAGCAGTTACTACAACTCGGTGTGACTGAACAGTTCAAATCGGTTGCACCGAGATTGAAAACCTAGATCAACTCAGTGAACTCGGTATGACCGAAAAGGATGAATCGGTCAGACCAAAATGCATAGAGAGGTTTTGGAAGTTTAATTCTATGACGAATCGGTGACTCGGAGTGCTCCTCACCCAGAGGGTTCGGATCTGACTTGATCAAACTTTGTGATGTAGCATGAACAGAGTTTGAGACGAGAAAAGCATAGATAGCTAGAGGAAGTTCTTAGGCATTCTTGTCCATCCACTTGGCCAAAAGAAAAGGACCAAACAATCAAAACAACAAGTGGATGTCCTTCAATGAAAAAAATATGCAATCAACATGCTCACACAATAAGATGGCAAATGAAATATGTGGCAAAGCATGCACAAACACTCTAACATCTATCAAGCAATTGGCAATGACTAGGTCATCTATATATGAGTATATTGACTTAGGAGTCAATTGAGAACATTAGATCATAGGTCATACTTATCGTTTAAGCACAAGTGGGGTTACCACTTTTACATAAAGCATTGTTGTGTTCACACCATTAGAGTTGCTTTAGCTCAATTCTTAGTGTAAAGCTCCCCCTAGATGTGATATTCCCCCTAAGAGGGATGAACTAACCTTGGGTTTTGTCGATGATGACTTCATGTAGATTTTGAAGATGTGGATGCTCATTGTTGATGTAGATCATTTAGAGCAATCCATTGGAATGAGTTGCACTTTCAATACCTACATCGGTTAGTCCCACAAGGAACATGCAAGAATATCCATAGACATAGAGTGAAATGCACACACATGATGATGTCCATGAAAGCATTAGGTTACCTTGTCCCTTGTCTTACCAACAAGAGGTTTTGTGACTCCTTGAACTAGTGCAAGTTGTGGAAGTTGATTGCACTTGTTCTTCGCCAAAATGATATGAGTGAAGTATGTTGGCGGAGTCACCCTCAAGAACTCTCCAGTTCTTCTTCTTCAGGATCCACATCAACTTGATGGGAATCCTTGGATTTGTAGTCGTACTTGATGAAGTCTTGGGAACCCACTTGACCAAGGCCTTAGGAGCTTCTTCACATGCATCAATCTCCTCTTGAAGCTTGTCCTTGCCTTTTAGCTTCTGGTCTTGTGGTGGAAGATCATCTTGAGCTTGTGTTCCTTCAAAAGAAGTGGGATCATACTTTTCTTGTTGAGGAACAAACTTTGTCTTGGGGTATTGATCTTCTTCCCACTCAACTCCATTGGCATTGAACTTTCGTTCAAAACCAACACCTTGATTCTTCTGGTGCCTTCCTTGCTTGCGTACAATTTCCTCAAATTTTAACTCTTGCATATTTTAGCAACTTAGCACAAGTCAAGCAATCAACCTACACATGCAATTCTAAGAGTATAGTAGCGGAATGTAAATCATTGCATATGAAGGTAAAGGGGAGGAGTTTAGAGGGAGCAAACGCAATGTAGACACAGAATTTTTTGGCGTGGTTCTGATAGGTGGTGCTATCGTACATCCACGTTGATGGAGACTTCAACCCACGAAGGGTAACGGCTGCGCGGGTCCACGGAGGGCTCCACCCAAGAAGGGTCCACGAAGAAGCAACCTTGTCTATCCCACCATGGCCATCGCCCATGAAGGACTTGCCTCACTAGGGTAGATCTTCACGAAGTAGGCGATCTCCTTGCCCATACAAACTCCTTGGTTCAACTCCACAATCTTGACGGAGGCTCCCAAGTGACACCTAACCAATCTAGGAGACACCACTCTCCAAAAGATAATAGATGGTGTGTTGATGGTGAACTCCTTGCTCTTGTGCTTCAAATGATAGTATCCTCAACACTCAACTCTCTCTCACAGATTTGGATATGGTGCAAAGATGATTTGAGTGGAAAGCAACTTGGGGAAGGCTAGAGATCAAGATTCTTCTGGTAGGAATGGAATATCTTGGTCTCAACACATGAGTAGGTGGTTCTCTCTCAGAAAATGAGTAATGGAAGTGTAGGTTCATTCTGATGGCTCTCTCCACGAATGAAGAGTGGGTGGAGGGGTATATATAGCCTCCACACAAAATCTAACCGTTACACACAATTCACCAAACTCGGTGGGACCAAATAGTTAAACTCGGTCAGACCGATTTAGTTCAAAATGTGAACGTTAGGGTTTTCGGTGGGACCGATACGATCAACTCGATGGGGCCGATTTCGTTAGGGTTAGGGCATAACATAATCTCGGCAAGACCGATCACATGATCTCGGGGAAACCGATTTCAGTAAAAGGCAAACAGAGAGTTGGTCAGGCAAACTCGATGGGACCAACTCGCTCATTTCGGTGAGACCAAAACGTTACGAAAGGGAAACAGAGTGTTTGCATTGCTAACTCGGTGGGACCGATCGCTCACTTCGGTTAGCCCGAAACCTTACGAAGGGAAACAGAGAGTTAGCAATGCCATCTCGGTGAGACCGAGATCCCTATCGGTGAGACCGAACTGATTAGGGTTTCTGGCTATGGCTATGTCAAATGAACTTGGTGGCGCCAGATGAATCAAATCGGTGGGGCCGAGTTTGACTTTAGGTTTAGGACAAATGTGGAATGTGAGAAGTAGCTGAGGGTTTTGGAGCATATCACTAAGCAGTTTGAGCAAGCAAGCCATTAAGCAACACCTCATCCCCTTTTAATAGTATTGACTTTTCCTATGGACTCAATGTGATCTTGGATCACTAAAATGAAAATGTAGAGTCTCGAGCTTTTGCCAATGTGTGTCCTTAGTATTTTGAGGGGTCCACATCTCTAGTCCATGCCATGCTAATCATTGAACTTTCTGAAATGATCATCTTGAAAGAGTATTAGTTCAATGAGCTATATGTTGTTAAGAATTGCCAAAACCACCCAAGGATAGTTGCACTTTCACTTAACGCTTAGCCTGACCATCCTCTTAAGAAAAATGAAATACTTGATATATTTTATACTGGACAAATCCATGCTTCTAGGGACTACCTAGATAGTTGTGTTGGTTGGGTTTTCAGGGAAAGAACTATTGAGCAGGCTGAAGAACTATTGAATAATATATCGAGAAATGATAATGATTGGACACTTCCTGAACCACCACCTAAACCAACTCTGAATAAGAGAGGTATTCTATTCCTCAGACATGAAGATATGCAAGAGGCAAAGAAATCTATGAAAGAAAAATGGCATTAAAGTTGGAGATGTACAGAATTTACCACATATTGAAGAAATACATAGGCTCGACACCCCGACACAGGTAGTAGAGGTAAATTCCCATGAAAATCTTGACATAAAGGGGGTAATTGATGACGGGAAAATGGCGGGCATGAAACACGCGTCCACATCATTGATAGAGAGTGAAATTTAAATGCATAAAATAAAAAGAGAATCAAACATTGCAGGTACTTTATTTCCAGAACTCTTACATTTACATTAAAAATTCTGTTAATTACATCTCCGAAGAGAAAACCCCTGATTAAGAATTCCAACATATCTATTACATAGGATTACATCACATGCCTATTACAGTATGCTACAAGAGAAATCCTACTCGCGGTCGATGATGAACTCCTTCTTGGTGAACTTGAAGTTTGGTTTCATGCAAATACTCCTCCATGATTTCATGTTTGACATGTTGGAGTATATTTTCCTAGCATGTTTAGTTGTGGTCAACCTCATTTATATGATGGTGCAGAATGATGGTTGATTTTGGCTAGGCATAGTTTTATCCTACGTTTGGCATATAGGATATGCATATATTTTCTTTGAGAGTTTTATATGACATCTTTGGTTTTGGTGGCATGGATATATGTGACATGCCAATTTTAATAAGTTTTGCATCATCACATTACTACTATCACCACACGACACTGATGTGGTGCCCGTGTGTAGCGTAATGGACTAAAGCTTTCTAACACAATATTGATGCTTTTTATGGTGCATATGATATGTGCCATACTTTGTTGAGTCTGAGTCTGCCCAGTATCAAGCCTGACCCGAGTGGAGTTTGCTTATGATATTTTTGTTTGTTTAGAGCCTATGTGGGCTACACGGAATATGCCTTATCATGTATTTTGTATGAATTTTGTATGCATATGTGGATGTGGAGTAAACCTATTTTTATCAAGTTTTGCTTTACTTGTATTACTACTAGCACCGACAGTGGCACTAAGATAATGCCCGCGTGCAGCGTAACCAAGTGAAGGTTTGTGGAGCAATTATGGCACTGCATGAGTCATATGACATCTATCATTTTTGTTTATGTTTGTACCTTACATGGTATTAGCACTAACTCCACATAGCGTCATTTCATTGGCGCTCGTGTGTAGCGTAACCCTAATAGTTTAGACTCTTATAGCATTGGATCATTTCATGTCATATTTTATTTGACTTTGGACCAAATATGTGGCCTGAATATTCTGTTTAGTTTTCTCTCACTTGTATTACTACTAACACCGCATAGCATTAATATAATGCCCGCATGTAGCGCAACCAAGTAAGATTGGTTTTTATGATGCAACATGTTTTATAATTCATCTCGTAAGATTTCGGTCTTTGCGTGTGTAGCATGAACGCCTTTTTTAATTAAGTTTTGCCTTGCTTGTATTACTACTAGCACCAAGTAGCATTAATATAATGCCCTCGTGTAGCGTAACCAAGTGAGGAAATATTTTATATATTCTTGTTCGTATTGCAACTAACGCGACACATAAGGTCCGTAGCGTAAACCGAACAAGAATTGTATCATGAATTCATTTGTAATTTGGCTCCAACTTAGTCATATCAATTTTGTTGATGATGATCAAAGCAAGACAATTTTTATGAGGTTTCCGTACCGATGATACTCTCTTGATTTGTACCCATGTATAGAGACCAAACCAAGGAACGAGGCGTTCATCCCGGCTTGTATCGCTAAGGGGATTGAACCAAGAAGATCGTTCGGACGAAGCATATGCAACATGTAGAATGAACATGCACGCTCCTTGGCTCGTACCGCGATGGCCGAACCAAGAAAAAGAAAATTAAGATGGATATAACATGCTCCTTGATTTGTACCACAATGGCCGAACCAAAGACGAAAATTTGAAGTAGATGAAACAAGCACCTTGGTTTGTACCACAATGGTCGAACCAAGGGCAGAATTTTGGGGAGATGAATCATGCTCCTTGGTTTGTACCATGAGGCCGAACCGAGGACAAAAATTTGATATAGATTAAACATGCACCTTGGTTTATACCACAATGATTGAACCAAAGGCGAGAATTTTAGAGAGAAGAAACATGCTACTTGGTTTGTACCGCGATGGCCGAACCGAGGAAAAATATTTAGAAGAAGGAGAAGAAAGCTCCCTGGCCTGTACCATAATGGCCAAACCAGGGGCTAGAGGAGAGCCATTGGATCTCACCTTCAAACCAACAGGACGCAGCACACCTGCCTCTTTCTCTTCTTTTCTTTGGGAGTTCGTATGCGTGTGTGTTCTAGCAGCAGATGGGAAAGACGAATGAAGGACCGACCCTAGAGGAGTCTGACTGCCTGGTATTTATAGGGGCGGTGTGCAGCATCGGCGCCCTTTGAAGGCAAAATTTCATGTTTTGACCCTTTTCTGAAAGTTAATCGAGATCTGATCCTAGTTCGCAAATTTTTTGAGATCTGACCCTTTTGCTACCGCCATAGAGTCTGGCGGTAGGGTAACATAGGCTACCGCCAAAGTCAGTGGCGGTAAACTTAACTGTGCCGTCAAGGCACGTTTGACGTGTAAAAACCCTACGGCCAAAGACTTTGGCGGTAGACTATGTAACCTTACCGCCATAGTTGTTGGCGGTAGGCTTATAGCAGATATACGCCGGGCTCGGCAGCACTTTCAGACTAGCCCACGCAGCCAATGGCCCCTGCATGCATGTCTGCTGCCTGGTCTAGCTCGGCAGCAGAGGGCAGATTATTAGCTCGAGGTGTTGTCGCATCCGTCCATGTGAGAAAACAAAAGTACATGGTGGAGCAGAGCTTGAGAAATGCAACAGCAGAGCACTTGCTTTGAGTTGGGCTCGTTGCAGAGAAATTGTTTAAGTAATATACTCCTATCGTACATGGCAGAAAAAGAAGAAAGGTTTGCTAGCTAGTTGAGCTAGGAGCTAGTACTAGTAATGATGTGTATGTAGAGAAAGAAGGAGAGATGGATGCCAGTGCATGGTGTGCTGCAGAGAGAGTGCAGTGCGCCAGAGTGCAGTGCTCGCATGCATGCATATGTATATTGTAGTAGCAAAATAGCCTACCGCCAAGTATAATGGCGATAGGGTTACACGGCCTACCGCCAAAGACTCCGGTGATAGGGTATTTTTTACGTTAAAACGGCCGTGACGGTGTAGTTAAGTACTACCGTCATGAACTTCAACGATAAGTTGTGTAACCCTATCGCCAGAGACTATGGCGATAGAAAAAAGGATCAAATCCCAAAATTTTTACAAACTAGGATCAGATCTTGATTAACTTTCATAAAATGATCAAAGCACGAAAATTTGCCCCCTTTGGAGGCTGCCGCGCGCGCCAAGGATTCAAGCTGCACGTCGCTGTCGTGCAGGACGTGGGAGCGGGAGCGTGGCTAGGTAGGAAATGGAGTGCTGCAGACTTGGTCTCCTGATTTGATTGATATGACTTCGGCGGGAGCGCACATGGCCCTCTGGCCCAATCAGTTTAATGATTTTCCTTAATCAAGCTCTATCTAGAGATGGGCCCTCCTACAAGGCACGTATGGGCTTCTTACTTTAATTATTTTAATTGGAGCCTAATGCAGGGTTTTCCTATTTGGCGCTTCAGCGCCCGTTTGCAAACGGGCACCTGAAGGGCGCGTCAAGATGGGCTCGGCCCATTCTAGTTTTATTCCTTTTCTTTGCAAAGGTCAAAAAAACATGCGGGGCAAGGGGATTCGGACCTGCAACACATCCGTTGCGAGCATTGCGCTCAAACCACCAGGCAACCACAACGCAGGTTTGAAGTAACTTCATTTTTTCTTCTTTTATTACTTCGTTCTTCAGTTCATTTTATTCTGTTTCTTTAATCTTTATCTTTTTTTATTCTTTTTTATTTTCTTTAACGTGTTTCTATTTTAAGATTCGTGAACCTTTTTTCAGAATGGATGAACTTTTTTCGAATTTGATGAACTATTGTTTCAAATTTGATAAACCTTTTCCAAATCTGATGAAGTTTCCTTAAAATTTGATGAACTTTTTTCAAAATAAAAGATTTAAAAAAATCAATGAACTTTTTTAAAAGTTGATGAACTTTTTTCAATTTGATGAACTTTTTTCTCAAATTAGTGAACTTTTTTCAATTTCATTAACTTCTTTTGTATTTCGTGAACTTTTTCAAATCCGTGAACTTTTTCAAACTCGTGAACTTTTCTTAAAGTAGTGATTTTTTTTAAAAAAAATCATGAACTCTTTTGAATATGTGAGCCTTTTCTGTTTTGATTTGTGAACTACCATTTTTTGGAACCGCGCAGCCATTATTGTCCTTAAGTATTTTCGAGGTGCATCTGATCACTAGTAGCAGGTAGTCGTAGTGGTTAGTCGAGATGGTGTAGGAAACAGATTTCAATTAGGAATTGTTTTTTCGCTGGCGTTGCACGTTAGTGGGCCGGCCCAGCAGGGCGCTGCTGCAGGCGCCAGGCGGGTTAGCCGGCGCTGAAAGCGCTGTATAGGAGCCCCCCCTAATGCATGCTTAGGATTAAGAGGAAGAAACCAATTGCGGTGTGTGATTATATGGCATATGTCCTGTACGCACACCACATGTATGCTATCCAATTGATCTCTTTTTTCCTTCTTTTTTTTTCGTGTGCAACGGCGGTCCTATTATTGCCTTTTTCCATCGAATTATATTTTGTGTGCATCCGTCAAGATACAACGATATTTTAATGGAGGAACATACTGCATGATGCTTCTACAACATTGGTGTCGTCTTTGACGGTAAAATTTTAGATCAGTATTCGTCGGCGACGGTGTGCATACATATAAACGATGCATTCTCCATTTTTTATAGGAGAAAACTTGATCGACCTTCAAAAATATATCATATGCCTATTTTTGTCAGTCCTCACTTTGAGCGCTTGATTATATTTTTAATTCATTTTTTAATGGTAAAACAGATTTTGTCGTTTTGTATTTATATTTTAATATTTTATATGGTTTATGCATTTCATTTTATCTGAGTCAAAATCCATGCCAACAGTAATACTCCATGGTAGAATAGAACAAAAGCTAGATTGACATTTTGATATGCGGAATACAACTGCTTTGTCCCAATCCTCGAAATGGATGATGTGCTAGAGTTTGTTTCTCCTAGACATTATAAAATAGAATGTCTTGATGAACCAAAAGAATAATAGGCATCGATGAACACGAATGCACATATACTCTTGACTATCAATTGATAGATGAAGGACGGAATACAACTGAAGAGGGACAACTCAACACATGCCTTTTCTGAACTATGGGTGCATATATTAGCATGTTGAACAAAGCTCAGCATATTTCTTTCGGATAACCCATACAGAAAGGTAGGATTGGCAGAGTCACAATATAGAATGGAGAACTCATCGAGAGCACTCTTATTGTGATCTTTTAATTCAGAAGAACTTCTGCCATGACAGTTCATGGTATTGGAGGAATGATATACCACAGACCTCGAAGACTATCCAAATGTTACTAATATCCGAAAGGAACGAAAAACACTATCAACAGGAATGGATGGAATGAATCATGGGTTCAAGAACTCAGAAATAGAATACCTACTAACTAAAGGGCATCACGAAATGCTTTCGAGAATGATGTCCAGTAGTAGCACACGAGAAATAAAACAGGAAGGCCGAATCTCTGGATGGTTCACTCGAGATAACAGAGTCTCCTATTAACTCCAACAAATATGTTAATGTTACGGATTACCTCAACACAACAATTTGTGTGTCTAGTCTGGCCAAAAGACATCGGAATAGGAAGAAATGACTTGCAAATGCATCAGCTTATTTAGAAACCTGGGACAACTCGGACAATATAACGACTATACGGGCATGAAAATGAGACAACCTACAAGACAAATGGCAACATGAAATCACAAGTGCTCCCTGGGTGATTTTGGTAATTAATGTCAACATACCTCTTGTTGGACTATGTTTTCACCTAGTATATTTCAGATAAGTTCAACCAATGGAGTGGCGTGGACAACAAGATGTGGAACCCCTTCAAGATTAAGACTCTGCATTTTCTATTTTAGTGATTCAAGATCACATTGAGTCCATAGGAAAGCCAATACTATTAAGAGGGGGTGAGGTGTTTCTTAATGAGGTTCTTGCTCAAAATGCTTAGTAATATGCTTCAAAACCCTCAACTACTTTCTCACATCCAAATATGTCCCAAACCAAAAGTCAAACTCGGCCCGACCGAAACTTTCTATCCGGCGCCACCGAGTTCTCTTGACATAGACACTACCACAAACCCTAATCAATTCGGTCTCACCGATAGGGATCTCGGTCTCACCGAGATGGGATTGCAAACTCTCTATTGCCTATTGCAATAATCTCGGTCTCACCAAGATAAGCGATCGGTCCCACCAAGTTCGCAATGCAAACTCTCTGTCTCCCTTTCGTAATGTTTCGGTCCAACCGAGATGAGAGAATCGGTCCCACCGAGTTTGCCTGACCAACTCTCTGGTTAGCTTATTACCAAAATTGGTCCAACCGAGTTTGTGTAATCGGTCCACCGAGATTACGTTATGACCTAACCCTAATGGAATTGGTCTCACCGAGTTGACATGTCGGTCAGACCGAAAACCCTAACGGTCACATTATGAACCAAATCGGTCCGACTGAGTTTTCTGATTTGGTCCCACCGAGTTTGGTAAATTGTGTGTAATGGTTAGATTTTGTGTGGAGGCTATATATGCCCCTCCACCCACTCTTCATTTGTGGAGAGAGCCATCAGAACATGCCTACACTTCCAACATACATTTTCTGAGAGAAAACCACCTACACTTGTGTTGAGGTCAAGATATTCCATTCCAACCACATAAATCTTGATCTGTAGCCTTCCCCAAGTTGCTTTCCACTCAAATCATCTTTCAACCAAATCCAATCCTATGAGAGAGAGTTGAGTGTTGGGGAGACTATCATTCGAAGCACAAGAGCAAGGAGTTCATCATCAACACACCATCTATTACCTCTTGGAGAGTGGTGTCTCCTAGATTGGTTAGGTGTCACTTGGGAGCCTCCGTCAATATTGTGGAGTTGAACCAAGGAGTTTGTAAGGGCAAGGAGATCGCCTACTTCGTGAAGATCTACCCTAGTGAGGCAAGTCCTTCATGGGCGACGACCATGGTGGGATAGACAAGGTTGCTTCTTCGTGGACCCTTCGTGGGTGGAGCCCTCCGTGGACTCGCGCAACCGTTACCCTTCATGGGTTGAAGTCTCCATCAACGTGGATGTATGATAGCACCACCTATCGGAACCACGGATAAAAAATCTCCGTGTCAACATTGTGTTTGCTCCCTCAAACTCCTCCCTTTACCTTCATATGCAATTGTTTTACATTCCGCTGCTATACTCTTAGAATTGCATGTGTAGGTTGATTGCTTGACTTGTGCTAAGTTGCTAAAATCTGCCAAGAATTAAAATTGGGAAAATGCTAGATTTTTATTTGGTCAAGTAGTATAATCACCCCCTCTGGACATACTTTCGATCCTACACAACATGGCAACTAAATTCTTAAGGAGACACCGATCTGAGAGGACAACACCTTTCCTATAAGTTTCCAACATAGTAACTCATCATCTTGACAGATAGATGAGAAAGCCTAGTTTCTTAACCCTGTAGAAAAGATGAGGGTGACTCAAAATCAGAATGACACAGGGATAAGGAGTAAAAAGGGCCTTACGTTTCCTTCCACAATCAATTCCATTATATAAATAAAGGAGTTCTAGACTCGACTTGGATCAGTATGGCTTGGTAATCCTATAGGCAGCCATGCTCTGATACCAAAGCTGTCGTGACCCAACACATAGCAATACACATCATACATACGCAGAACATGCAAGTATGTGTTGGTACAACATGGCATCACAATATAACTCTACGACTCAAGTAATTACTTAAGAGGCCCTGAAGAGCCATACAAAACATGATATTACAAACATGGGTCTCATGACCCAAATACAAAGTCATACAAGCAACAAGCGAAAGCATAAACCTGTCTAAGTACAGACAGCTGAAAAGAAAGAAGGCTAGGAAGCTTGTCTATCTACAAGGCCCTCCATAGGAACCAGACCTCTGTCTAGGATTCCCAAACCAATTGGTCAATGTCAAACTTATCGTAGAAACCAAAAGTGAGACTAGCGTCTCCTCTGCAAAAACATAGATTAAGCAAACATGAGTACGAATGTACTCAGCAAGAGTTACATCAGAACTATCTACATATGCATCAGTATCAACAATGAGGTTGTGGGGTTGAACTGCTGAAAGGATCGAGAAGAGGTGTCTAGAGGGGGGGTGATTAGACACTAAGTGCCAAAAGTTGCAGTTTTTAATATTCTTAGGTTTAGGTGGAGTTTAAGCACAAGTTTAACAAACACAATACATATCAAGCAAGCATGCAATGAGTATATGAGCAGCGGAAAGTAAAGCATGCAACTTGCAAGAATGTAAAGGGAAGGGTTTGGAGTATTCAAACGCAATTGGAGACACAGATGTTTTTGGCGTGGTTCCGATAGGTGGTGCTATCGTACATCCACGTTGATGGAGACTTCAACCCACGGAGGGTAACGGTTGCGCGAGTCGACGGAGGGCTCCACCCACGAAGGGTCCACGAAGAAGCAACCTTGTCTATTCCATCATGGCCGTCGCCCACGAAGGACTTGCCTCACTAGCGGTAGATCTTCACGAAGTAGGCGATCTCCTTGCCCTTACAAACTCCTTGGTTCAACTCCACAATCTTGTCGGAGGCTCCCAAGTGACACCTAGCCAATCTAGGAGACACCACTCTCCAAGAAGTAACAAATGGTGTGTTGATGATGAACTCCTTGCTCTTGTGCTTCAAATGATAGTCTCCCCAACACTCAACTCTCTCTCACAGGATTTGGATTTGGTGGAAAGAAGATTTGAGTGGAAAGCAACTTGGGGAAGGCTAGAGATCAAGATTTATATGGTTGGAATGGAATATCTTGAGCTCAACACAAGTGTAGGTGGTTCTCTCTCAGAAAATGTGTATTGGAAGTGAAGATCTGTTCTGATGGCTCTCTCCATGAATGAAGAGTGGGTGGAGGGGTATATATAGCTTCCACACAAAATCTAACCGTTACACACAATATGCCAAACTCGATGGGACCGAATCGTTAAACTCGGTCGGACCGATTTAGCAAACCTAGTGACCGTTAGGATTTTCGGTGGGACTGAGATGCAACTCGGTAGGACCGATATGGTTAGGGTTAGGGCATAACGTAATCTCGGTGTGACCGATTACGCAAACTCGATGGGACCGATTTTGGTAATAAGCTAACCAGAGAGTTGGTCAGGCAAACTCGGTGAGACCGATTACACAAACTCGGTGGGACCGATTTTGGTAATAAGCTAACCAGAGAGTTTGCATTGTAAACTCGGTAGTACCGATTGCTCAAACTCGGTGAGACCGATTTTGGCAATAGACATACACAGTGAGATTACAATCCCATCTCGGTGAGACCGAGATCCCTATCGGTGAAACCGATCTGCTAGGGTTTGTGGCAGTGGCTATGACATGTGAAACTCGGTGGCGCCGGATAGAAAGAATCGGTGGGGCCGAGTTTGACTTTTGGTTTAGGTCATATGTGGATGTGGGAAGATAGTTGAGGGTTTTGGAGCATATCACTAAGAACATGAAACAAGAGGCTCATTAAGCAACACCTAATCCCTCCTTGATAGTATTGGCTTTTCCTATAGACTCAATGTGATCTTGGATCACTAAAATAGAAAAAGTAGAGTCTTGATCTTGAAGCTTGAGCCAATCCTTTGTCCTTAGCATCTTGAAGGGGTTCCACATCCTCTAGTTCATGCCACTCCATTGTTGAACTTATCTGAAACATACTAGGTAAAAGTGTTAGTCCAACAAGAGATATGTTGACATTAATTACCAAAACCACCCAGGGAGTACTTGTGCTTTCAATCTCCCCATTTTTGGTAATTGATGACAACATACATCAAAGCTTTAGATAAAGATATAGAGAATAGCAAGTAAAGCTTTGGAAAGACATGTAACATGCATAGGCTCCCCTTACATGTATGCAATCATGTGAATATTGAATATAGGAGCATGTGAATGCATAATCATGACAGAGTAAGCAATGTGTTACATGTATCTTGGCTATATGCATCAGATCAAATGATGTGAATATGAGAAATGTACCTTCATGCTTATGAGTCCTTCTTGCAAACAGTATGTACATCAGCAAAAACTTCTCATTCACATGACTGTGATGCATATACTTACCTTGTGGTCTTGAGTTGGCTTAGGATGGGATGAACCTACGCAAACAAGGTTAGATAACACAGATACACCTACTGACCAGGGCAAACACGAGAAACCACAAGAGAACCAAGACTGGGATGACATGTAGAGTGAGTACTAAGTACCGCATTGGATATAGACACGTCCCCAAAGATAAAGATATGCAATAAGATCAGAGATTTCCTCCCCTTAGATGTCTTGCTCCCCCTGAATCTAACATGAGATATTGGGAGAAGATAGGGAACATAAAATCAGAGCAATAGAAAAGAAACAACAGAGCTTGAGCTAAAGCAAGCACACAAACACGTCTTTCCCCTCTTAAAGACATGTGACATCTATCCTCTTGCACACCAAGCATCCGGGGTCATTGATGATATTACTTTCTCTCCCCCTGAGTATTATCTTTTTCTCCCCCTATAGGAAAGATTTAAGCTTTGACATGTGATCTCTCTCTCCCCCTTTGACATCAATTTCCAAGAAGGGTCTTCTGGACATTTGGTATAAATGGGTTGGTCCTTGAGTCACAGAGCAAAGCATCATGTGTAACATGATGCTGGTAGAGGACAAGAATCAGTGAGTGGAGCTGGAGCAAACAGAAACCAGGAATAAGTGGCAAGTTGGTTTTTCTGTGATGAAACTGGTGACTCCGAGTTGTGTGCTTCGGTTGCATCGAAGGATTTCGGTTAGACCGAAGAAAACAAACCAGTGTGACCGAGTTCATCAGAGTGGAACCACTTGTCACCTCAGCTCACTAGACAAGTAAGATCTCACAAGAATTTGCAAGGAATTAACTGAAAGATTTGCAATGAATTGGATGCAGAAAATGCAGAACAAAAAGAAAAGAAAAGAAACTAAAAGTTCTAGATGAAGTTTTTTTTGTTTGAAAAGGGGAAACAAATATGCAAGAAACAAATGCAATAACACAGAAAGGAACACAAGAGAACTTCATCTAGAGTTGGGCGGCGACAAAGTCACCTATGTTAGAGTATATTGACTTAGGA
Source organism: Triticum dicoccoides (assembly GCF_002162155.2). NCBI lineage: Eukaryota > Viridiplantae > Streptophyta > Magnoliopsida > Poales > Poaceae > Triticum > Triticum dicoccoides. The sequence goes on along the minus strand of NC_041383.1, from coordinate 742,409,884 downwards.
GTCAAGTGAGATCACTTGATCATAGGTCATACTCATCGTTTAAGCTCAAAATGGGGTTACCATTTTTCGTTTAAGCATCTTGATGTATTCACATCTTGTCGAGTTGCTTTGACTCATGACTTGGAGTAAAGCTTCTCTAAGATGGAATAACATACCTTGGGTGGTGGTGTCGATCTTGCTCATGTAGTTGAACTTGTGTAGGTTGCTCAAGGTTGATGTAGTTCATCAAGAATTTGGAGCACCACTTGGAGTTTGAGTTCATCTACCTACATGGGTTAGTCTTGCAAGGAAGAGCACTTGTGTATCCAAAATGATAATTATAGGATTCAACATAGAATTTGTCAAAGGATATGTTTGAATGGTTTCGTGCTTCCTTGTCTTCAACCACCTTTATGTAGAGACTTGGTGATGTAGAGATTGCTCAAGATGTGAGTGAGTTGCAATCTCATAGATTTTGATTCAACCAAGTACCTACACGGGTTAGATAACAGGCGAGGTACAAATATATCCAAGACATGTGAATAGCATCATAAGAGAAATATCGAGGATTAGTCATAGGCTCATGCCCCGCATGTATCAAATGGAGTTCCTACTCCAAGTTTGAAGCATCAATGATGTTAAATTCACCTGTCAACCTGCAAAACACTTTCTCATCAAGTGGTTTAGTGAATATATCTGCCAATTGCTTATCGGTGCGAACATGCTTAAGATTAATGTCCCCTTTGGCAACATGATCTCGAATGAAATGATGACGAACTTCAATATGCTTAGTTCGAGAGTGTTGCACGGGATTGTGAGCAATCTTAATAGCAGTTTCATTGTCACATAGCAATGGAACATGTTTCACATATATCCCATAATCTTTAAGAGTTTGGGTCATCCAAAGTAATTGTGCACAACATGAACCAGCGGCAATGTATTCCGCTTCGGCGGTGGATAAGGATACCGAGTTTTGTTTCTTGGAAGACCAAGACACAAGAGATCTACCAAGGAATTGACAAGTACCCGAAGTGGACGTTCTATCAACCTTGTCTCCGGCATAGTCCAAATTGGAATAGCCAACAAGATCAAAAGAGGACCTCTTAGGATACCAAATGCCAAAATTTGGTGTATGGATTAAGTATCTCACTATCCTTTTCACAGCCTTAAGATGACATTCTTTAGGAGCAGCTTGATATCGTGCACACATGCACACACTTAGCATAATATCGGGACGTGAGGCACATAGATATAACAATGAACCAATCATAGAGCGATAGACCTTTTGATCAACCGGTTCACCATCTTTGGTCAAATCAAGATGTCCACTAGTAGGCATGGGTGTAGGCATACCTTTGCATTCTTGCATATTGAACTTCTTGAATAAGTCTTTGGTGTACTTCGTTTGAGAGACAAAAGTACCTTCCTTAGTTTGCTTGATTTGCAAACCGAGAAAGAACATCTCAAACTTCTCCGACATTAGCTTTCCAAACTTCTCACTAAAATGAGGGTTAGTTGAACCAAATATGATATCGTCAACATAAATTTGGCACACAAATAGTTCTCCATTAACCCTTTTAGTAAAAAGAGTAGAATCAATTTTACCAATTTCAAAGCCTTTTTCAGTAAGAAACTTGGTCAAGCATTTATACCATGCTCTAGGAGCTTGTTTAAGACCATAAAGGGCTTTGTGAAGTTTGTAAACATGATTAGGTTTCTTAGGATTAACAAAGCCGGGAGGTTGCTTAACATAAACTTCCTCCTCAATTTTGCCATTTAGAAACGCACTTTTAATTTCCATTTGGTATAAGGTGATATCATGGTGATTATCATAGGCAAGTAAGATGCGAATGGACTCAAGTCTAGCAACGGGAGCATATGTCTCACCATAGTCCGTACCTTCAACTTGTGTGTAGCCTTGGGCGACGAGACGTGCTTTGTTGCGAACCACTTGTCCATCTTCATCTTGCTTGTTGCGAAACACCCACTTGGTACCAATGACGTTGTGGTTGTTGTCGGGCTTCTCGACCAATCTCCACACTTGATTTCTCTCAAAGTTGTGTAGCTCTTCATGCATAGCGTTTATCCAATTCGGATCCTTCAATGCTTCTTCAACCTTCATAGGTTCAATTTTAGAAATGAATGAGTAATGTTCACAAAAGTTAGCTAAGCAAGTTTTAGAGCGAGTGATTATCCCGGTTTGGATATCATTGTAGATTTGCTCGACGGGATGATCTTTGGCAATTCTTGCTCGAACTCGTGAAAGCTTTTGCTTGGGTCGGGGTGGAACATCCTCTTCATCTTGTTCTTCTTCTTGGCCTTCTTCATTATTGACGTTGTCGTTCTCTTGTCGTGGTGGAGAAGGAGGTTGTTGATGTTCATCTTGGTGTACTTCCTCGTTTTCTTCATCTTGGCGTGTCCCACTTGCGGATGCTTCCATATCAACTCTTGGTTCACCTTGTCATGAGGTAGAAGCTTCCACTTGGACGGACGAGGTACTCTCCTTCATTTCCGTTGGACGAATCTTGCCAATGGACAAGTCTTGTATTGCTTCCGAAGGGTCTTTGTCTCCTACATCAATTGGCAATTGCTCTACTTGCGAGCCGTTAGATTCATCAAACTTCACATCTACCGTCTCTTCAACCTTTTGGGTGAAATTGTTGTAGATACGGTAAGTGTGAGAGTTTGAGCCATAGCCGAGTAGAAAACCTTCATGAGACTTAGGAGCAAATTTAGAATGACGATGCTTATCAAGAATGTAGCACTTTGAGCCGAATACTCAAAAGTATCCAACTTGGAGTTTGTTACCGGTGAGGAGCTCGTATGCCGTCTTGCCGAGTAGCTTGTGAAGATACAAGTGATTTGTTGCATGACAAGCTGTCTCAACCGCTTCTGCCCAAAAGTGCTTTGGCGTTTTGTACTCATCAAGCATCGTTCTTGCCATCTCGATAAGAGTCCGGTTCTTCCTCTCAACAACTCCATTTTGTTGAGGTGTGTACGTAGCCGAGAACTTGTGTGAAATCCCTTCTTCGTCAAGAAAGGTGTCCACATTTGTGTTCTTGAACTCCGTTCCGTTGTCGCTCCGAACCTTCTTGATCTTCACGTGAAACTGATTTTGGGCCTTCCTAGTGAAGTTTTTGAAGATCTTTTGGACCTGTGACTTGTCATCAAGAAAGAACACCCACGTAAATCTTGAAAAATCATCAACTATGACTAGACCAAATGAGTTACCACCGAGACTCTTGTATGCATTTGGACCAAAGAGATCCATGTGAAGTAGCTCGAGTGGTCTTCTTGTGGTCATGATGTTCTTTGCGCGGTGACTTCCTCCAACTTGTTTCCCTGCTTGACAAGCACTGCAAAGTCTATCCTTGTCAAATACGACATCTTTTATTCCAAAAATATGATCACCTTTAATAAGCTTATCAAGATTTCGCATTCCAACATGACCTAGTCTTCTATGCCACAACCAGCCTTTAGAAGATTTAGCAATTAAGCAAGTTTTAGGTTGAGCCTTTTTAGTGAAATCAACAATGTAAAGATCTCCTCTACGTATACCGGTAAAGACCATTTTATGATTGTCTCTACGAAATACTTGGCAATCTACTTCAGTGAATAAGACATTGAAACCGAAATCCGCAAGTCTAGAAACTAAAAGTAAATTGTATCCAAGGGATTCAACGAGCATGACCTTTTGTATGGAGCTATCATGTGAGATGGCCACCTTACCAAGGCCAACCACCTTACCCTTAGAATTATCACCAAAGGTGACATATTTTCGAGGGTCGTCGTTTTCAGCAAGCTCACGGAACATCTCTTCATCTCCGGTCATATGATCAGTACATCCACTATCAAGGACCCATTCCTTTCCTCCAGCCATGTAGCCACGAAGATTTTCCATAAGACCAAAATGTCTCATTGCATCATCAAGATCATAGTCACTATCATCATCTTCATCATAATATCCATGTTCAACATCATCTTGTGATTGATCAATTCCTAGAGAGGGTAATTCATTAGGTAAATGATCATCAAAGTGGATACCTTTATGAATTCTAATAGCTTCGGATATGATATCACTAATGATTCCAACATTTCCTTTAGCACGCATGAGATCGGTAAGCTCAAATAGACAATCATCAAAACTAGGATCACTAGAGTTCATCTTACTCAAAGCAATAGACTTATGGAGAATTTCGTCTAAATTCTTTAAGGAATAATCGGGAAATCGTTCCTCAAGAAATTTCCATATAGTGTAGGCACAATAAAAAGTAGGCAAACAAGCAATCAAATTTTTGGGCAAACCTCTAATGATGAGCTCAACGGTTCTAAGATTGCGAATCATGTCAATATCCTCTTCTAGGGTAGGGTGCAAGGGATCAATATGAGGTGCACAAGGACTAGCAATGTACTTGCTCAAATGATATTCATTGAAAATCTCAAGCATTTCATTTTTCCACTCATGAAAATACTCTCTATCAAGAATGGGTACTCTATGTCTAAGACTCCCTAAAGTAGACACATCCATCTTCCTCCAAAGGTGTTTAAACCAAGGCAATGGAGACCAAAGCTCTGATACCAATTGAAAGGATCGAAAAGAGGTGTCTAGAGGGGGGGGGGTGATTAGACACTAAGTGCCAAAAGTTGCAATTTTTAATATTCTTAGGTTTAGGTGGAGTTTAAGCACAAGTTTAACAAACACAATACATATCAAGCAAGCATGCAATGAGTATATGATCAGCGGAAAGTAAAGCATGCAACTTGCAAGAATGTAAAGGGAAGGGTTTGGAGTATTCAAACGCAATTGGAGACACGGATGTTTTTGGCATGGTTCCGATAGGTGGTGCTATCGTACATCCACGTTGATGGAGACATCAACCCACAGAGGGTAACGGTTGCGCGAGTCGACGGAGGGCTCCACCCAAGAAGGGTCCACGAAGAAGCAACCTTGTCTATTCCATCATGGCCGTCGCCCACGAAGGACTTGCCTCACTAGCGGTAGATCTTCACGAAGTAGGCGATCTCCTTGCCCTTACAAACTCCTTGGTTCAACTCCACAATCTTGTCGGAGGCTCCCAAGTGACACCTAGCCAATCTAGGAGACACCACTCTCCAAGAAGTAACAAATGGTGTGTTGATGATGAACTCCTTGCTCTTGTGCTTCAAATGATAGTCTCCCCAACACTCAACTCTCTCTCTCATAGGATTTGGATTTGGTGGAAAGAAGATTTGAGTGGAAAGCAACTTGGGGAAGGCTAGAGATCAAGATTCATATGGTTGGAATGGAATATCTTGAGCTTAACACAAGTGTAGGTGGTTCTCTCTCAGAAAATGTGTATTGGAAGTGAAGATCTGTTCTGATGGCTCTCTCCATGAATGAAGAGTGGGTGGAGGGGTATATATAGCTTCCACACAAAATCTAACCGTTACACACAAAATCTAATCCTAGTGACTGTTAGGATTTTCGGTGGGACTGAGATGCAACTCGGTAGGACCGATATGGTTAGGGTTAGGGCATGACGTAATCTCGGTGTGACCGATTACGCAAACTCGATGTGACCGATTTTGGTAATAAGCTAACTAGAGAGTTGGTCAGGCAAACTCGGTAAGACCGATTACACAAACTCGGTGGGACCGATTTTGGTAATAAGCTAACCAGAGAGTTTGCATTGTAAACTCAGTAGTACCGATTGCTCAAACTCGGTGAGACCGATTTTGGCAATAGACATACACAGTGAGATTACAATCCCATCTCGGTGAGACCGAGATCCCTATCGGTGAAACCGATCTGCTAGGGTTTGTGGCAGTGGCTATGACATGTGAAACTCGGTGGTGCCGGATAGAAAGAATCGGTGGGGCCGAGTTTGACTTTTGGTTTAGGTCATATGTGGATGTGGGAAGATAGTTGAGGGTTTTGGAGCATATCACTAAGCACATGAAGCAAGAGGCTCATTAAGCAACACCTCATCCCTCCTTGATAGTATTGGCTTTTCCTATAGACTCAATGTGATCTTGGATCACTAAAATAGAAAAAGTAGAGTCTTGATCTTGAAGCTTGAGCCAATCCTTTGTCCTTAGCATCTTGAAGGGGTTCCACATCCTCTAGTTCATGCCACTCCATTATTGAACATTATCTGAAACATACTAAGTAAAAGTGTTAGTCCAACAAGAGATATGTTGACATTAATTACCAAAACCACCCAGGGAGCACTTGTGCTTTCAACTGCAGCAAGCCAGCTTTGATTCGGTGGCTAACCTGTACTACGACTACCAATAACTTCTTTGAGGTGAGAAACCACACACGAGTCCACATATTCACCATATCAATACACCACTATGCATACGCTCCCGTCTCCCTACGTGAAGGCCATCCATAGCACTCACACTTATCTTGCGCATTTTAGAGTTTCCATTTCAATTTGTCTATGAACCATATAAGCTTTCCAAGTAGTCCATATCCGAGGAAGCATCTATTCGAATAGATCATTAACCCTGACTCAAAGGAACCCGTCCCCGTCCCATCAGCAACGTTCCCTCTTGGAACATGTATCTACGTCTAGCCCGGACACTGTGCCATGTCGTGTGTCACCCGGACACACACGCCATGCGCCACCTGCCCGCACACCTGACCCGCAAATTTCCGTGCATGTAACTGCAAGATAGGCTCTGGTAAGCGCGAAACTCATTTCCTATGAGTCGTATCACAAGACAATGCACCATGTTCTCGAACACGGCCTCTCATCACCAACTTGATCAAAACGGGTCAAGACAGTTAAGTCTCATCATTAGGACATGATCATTCCAATTCATCCTAGATGAATCAGACTTGACACAACTCTAAGCATAACAAGCGAGCATGGATGAGTGGTCACAACATAGCTCAAGCAACTCATAAGGATGCTAGGATGGTTTAGCTATTTGGCGACAATGACAGGTGATGCAAAGGAATGGGTTCAACTCCGAGAACAAGTAGCAGTTGAATCGTTGTTTTCCTAATGCAGTAAAAGAGAGCAAGAGCAAGATAGTTGGATTGTATAGAAATGCTCGAAGGGGGTTTGCTTGCCTGACACTTCTGAAGATAGTATAGCTATTCGTCGGTGTCAACGATCACAACGCTGAAATCGTATACTACCGAGAAGGAACAAACACCGGAAAACAGAGAAGGAACAAACACCAGTAAAAGAGAGCAAGAGCGAGAGAGTTGGATTGTATAGAAATCCTCAAAGGGGGTTTGCTTGCCTGGCACTTCTGAAGATAGTATAGCTATTCGTCGGTGTCAACGATCACAACGCTGAAATCGTCTTCTACTGAGAAGGAACAAACACCGGCAAACAGAGAAGGAACACAATCAATGCAATGCACATACAAATGAATGACATGTCATGTTAAGGTACTGAATTGACCCAATGCAATAGTTAGCCAAGTTAATTGAAGTGGAATTCAAATATATAGAAAACTCCAACTCTAAAACTAATTACGTATAGTCCAAAATCATGAATTTTCCTAGTTAGCGATGTTAACTTGATCAAACATGGATTAACATGGCGTAAACATATTCTTTGGATTTATCTGATCATTTTTCATATATAACTTATTTTCATTGGAGTTACGGTTTAATTTCTATGATTTTTAGAAGTTTTAAACATTTTCTGAAATAGTAAATCATTTTCGGACTTATTCAAAATCCAGAAAAGTACTTATGATGTCAGCACTACATCAACACCACATCAGCATGTCAACATAGTCAAATCTAACTAGTGGGTCCCACATGTCATAGGCACACTGTTAACCAAACTTAATTAACCTAAACTAAAATTAGCCAGGGACTAATTAGTGAGTGGGGTCGACATGTCAGTGACTCGCGTGGGTGCTTAGCGGGTGGTTAGCCTCTAATGATGGTGCCACGTCGGATATGCCAACGGTTAACTATCGACGACCATCCAGTGCGGCGGAAGTGCTTCGGAAATGTGCTATGGGCCATGGCTTCGAGTGCTGCTGGGCTCTACGGGTTCCTTGCGGCCATGCACATCCAACGGAGGTAGCAACGGGTGTCTGATAACCCACAAGTATATGGGATCGTTTGCAGCCTTTTTCGATAAATAAGAGTGTTGAACCCAATGAGGAGCTAAAGGCAGAACAATATTCCCTCAAGTTCTATCGACCACTGATACAACTCTACACACACTTGACGTTTGCTTTACCTAGAACAAGTATGAAACTAATAAAATGCAAGATAATAAAAGTAGATAGCTTTTGTCACTACAGGAAGTCATTTGTCCCTAGGTGATCGATAATTAAACCAGTTATCATTGTTGCAATTTTATATGAGGGAGAGGCATGAGCTAACATACTTTCCCTACTTGGATCATATGCACTTATGATTGGAACTCTAGAAAGCATCCACAACTACTAAAGATCATTAAGGTTGTAAAACCCAAATATAGCATTAAGTATCAAGTCCTATTTATCCCATACACAATGACCCCCAAACTCGGGTTTGTTCTTCTGTCACTCCGACACTCACCATAAGAGAACCATGAACGCATTGCAACACCCTACAGCGGGGATCCCTCCGTTTGCGTGACATGGAGGGCACCGTAGGATAGCACCAAAATAAAATATACAACTCAAACCAATCATGATCATCTATCAACCCATAGGACAAAATGGATCTACTCAAACATCATAGGATAGCCACATATCATTCGGAAATAATATATACTGTTGAGCATCGTGTTTAAGTAGAGATTACAACGGGGAAAAGAGGTGTTACACCGCTGCATAGAGGGGGAGAAAGTTGGTGTTGACGGTAGCAAGGTTGTTGATGTAGATTGCAGTCACGATCCTAGACGCGACGCTCCGGCGCCACCGGGAGAGAGGGGGGGAGATAGCCCCCTCCTTCTTATTCTTCCTTGGCCTCCTCCTAGATGGGAGGAGAGTGCCCCCTCTATTCCATCGACTCCATGGCGGCGGAGGGGCGGGAGCCCCTCCGAGATTGGATCTCCCTCCCTGTTCTCTTCTGTTTCGCGCTCCCCAGATCTGGCCCGTCACCATTTCTTAAACTCCACGAGATCCATAACTCCGATTGGGCTGAAATTTTGAGGGGATTTTATCCATAAATTATCTTTCTTTTGGAGAAAGAAGGGCAACAACCGCCTTATGAGGTGCTCACAACCCATCAGGGCGCGCCGGGCACCCCCTGGCGTGCCCTCATGTCTTGTGGGCCCCTCGAGCACCGTTTGTGTTGATCCTTCTTCCAAAAATTCACATATATTCCAATAAAATATCCGTAAAGTTTCATCTGGTTTGAACTTCGTTTGATATGGATATTCTATGAAACAAAAATACATGCAACAAATAGGAACTGGCACTGGGCACTGGATCAATATGTTAGTCCAATAAATCATATATATTATTGCCAAAAGTATGTGAATGTTGTATAATACTGGCATGGAACAATAAAAAATTATAGACATGACCGAGACGTATCAACATCCCCAAGCTTAATTCCTGCTCGTCATCGAGTAGGTAAATGATAAAAAAGATAATTTTTGATGTGGACTGCTACCTAGCATAATCTTGATCATATATCTAATCATGGCATGAATATTAAGACATGAATGATTCAAAGCAATAGTCTATAATTTGACATAAAGACATCAATACTCAGGCATCCCACCAAACAATCGTGTCTTTCAAAATATCAACGCTAAAGAAAGCTATCCCTACAAAATCATATAGTCTTGTCATGCTCTGTCTTCTTAACACAAAGTATTTAGCATGCACAACCCCGATGACAAGTCGAGCAATTGGTTCACACTTTTTAACGCGCTTCAACTTTTTCAACTCCCACGCAATAGATGAGCGCAAGCTATGGATATAGCATTATGGGTGGAATAGAGTATGATGATAGGGGTAAAATATTTGAGAAGACAAAAAGGTAAGGAAGTCTCACATCAACGCGGTTAATCAACGAGCCATGGAGATGCCCATCAATTGATATCAATGTGAAGAGTAGGGATTGCCATGCAACGAATGCACAAAGAGCTATAAGTGTATGAAAGCTCAACATGAACACTAAGTGGGCGTGCATCTAACTCTATAATGAAAAATTCTCACTAGTATATGAAAGTGACAATATATGAGACTCTCTATATGAAAAACATAATGCAAGCACAAATGTGGTATTTGCATGTCCATTCTCTCTTTTCTCTCATTTTTTTCTTTTTTTTTCTTTTTCTTGGGCTCTTTTTGGCCTCACTTTTTTTCCCTTTTTAAATATTTTTTGGGAGCCTCATCACGACTTCTGGGGGAATCATAGTCTCCATCATCCTTTCCTCACTGGGACATGCTCTAATAATGGAATAATGATGATCATCACACTTCTATTTACTTACAACTCAAAAAAAAAATTACAACTCGATACCTAGAACAAAATATGACTCTATATGAATGCCTGTAGTAGTGTACTAGAATGTGCAATGATCTGCATAACATGCATAAAAATAATGAACGGTGGCTGAGCCACAAATACTATGTCACCTATATGATCATGCAAAGCAATATGACAATGAATGCTCAAGTCATCAAACAGAAGCGGTGGAAGTTGCATGGCAATATATCTCGGAATGGCTATGGAAAGTCCATAATAGGTACGTGTGGTGGCCGTTTTGAGGAAGATATAATAAGGCTTATGTGTGATAGAGCGTATCATATCACAGAGTTTGGATGCACCAGCGAAGTTTGCATCAACTCTCAAGGTAAGAAAGGGAAATGCACGGTACCGTAGAGGCTAGCAAATTGCGGAAAGGTAAGAGTGTGTATAATCCATGGACTCACATTGGTCATAAAGAACTCATATACTTATTGCAAAAGTTTATTAGCCCTCGAAGCAAAGTACTACTACGCATGCCCCTAGGGGGATAGATTGGTAGGAAAAGACCATCGCTTGTCCCCGGCCACCACTCATAAGGAAGACAATCAATAATAAATTATGCTCCAACTTCATAGCATAACGAGAGACTATACGTGCATGCTTCAGGAATCACAAACCTTAACACCAATATGTTTCTAAACACGATCATCCACTAGTACCTCCCACATATTATCATCTCTATATCGCAAAACTATGGCAGGGAATCGAACATATCATATTCACTGATCCACAAGTTTTATGTAGGATTTTATGACTAACCATGCAATTGACCAATTCCTGTTGACTCTCTAAATAGATATAAGTGAAGCAAGAGAGTTTAATTATTTCTACAAAATACCACGCTCTAATAAGTATAAGTGAAGCAAAAGAGCATTCTACAGATAAAGGCTTTCCATGTCAAGAGAAACAAGCAATCCAAACTTCAAATGATATAAGTGAAGCACATGAAGCATTCTATAAAGCCATACTCAAAAGATATAAGTGAAGTGTAATGAGCATTCTATAAATCAACCATGGACTATCTCCTACCAGCATGGTGCATAAAACAAAAGTGGAAACTAGACACAAAAGATGCTCCAAGATTTACACATATCACGTGAATGAAACGAAGACGAAAACATATCGATGCTTGTTGAAGACAGATGGGATGCCTTCCGGGGCATCCCCAAGCTTAGACGCTTGAGTCTCCTTGAATATTTACTTGGGGTTCCTTGGGCATCCCCAAGCTTGAACTCTTGCCTCTCCTCCTTCTCCTCATATTGAGACCTCCTCGATCTTTGATCACTTCATCCACACAAAACTCAACAGAAACCTCGTGAGATCCATTATATAATAATGCAAACCACTACTTTAAGTATTGTTGCAAACCCATTCATATTTTTTTGCATTATAGCTACTGTATTATAACTTCTTTATGGGTTATGCCACCGATACAATCGATAGTTTCATCAAAACGAGAAAAACAATGCATCAAAAACCGGAATCAGTCAAAAATAGGACGGTCTGTAGAAATCTGAACATTGACCATACTTTTGTAACTCAAAAAATTCTGAAAAATTAGGAAAAATTAAAAAATTTTCATAGCAATACCGTGTAAAAGTTTCATAAACTTTTGATGTTCCGGTAAAAACAAATTCACGCGCTACAGCCAAAGTTTCTGTTTTTACACCACACATACCAACAAGCAATCTAATCATCCTAAAGGAAAATCTTGGCACATTATTTTTATAGTATAATGGATTTTACAAGGGGATAATTATTTTTGTTGAATTTTTTTCTGTAATCGAGATTCACAAAGTTTCCATGGGCATGAACAAAGTTCAAGGCATGCTCCCGCTTCCACGGTGCTCGTCTTTCTCACTTTCACTTTTCTTTTTGTGAAGTTTAGGTTTCCCGCTATATTTTTTGTTTTCTAAACTTTATAAAAGCACTCAAAAGAATAAAATGACTTTCTAAAACTTCCGGGTTGTCTCCTTGGCAGCGCTTTCTTTGAAGCCATTAAGCTAGGCATAAAGTGCTCAAGTAATGGATCCACCCGGATCCCAAGGTATATCAAAGCCAATTTTAATTAGCAATGATTTATAATTTATTAGCGAGCACAAGGCAACATATATCATGCAATGACGAAGTCTAACTCTCTCCCTATGCATCGGCATGTCATAAAAGAACAATTCATGCACATCAAGTAAAGGCCAATACATAGCATAGGCAGTTTCTTGCAATTTTATCGTGTTGGAAACATAGAGAGGTGGAGATATAGTTCCTATCTCATAATAATTGCAAGTAGGAGCAGCAAGCACATGCATATTATATTCATCAAAATCATCATGTGCAATTGTAAAAGGCAACCCATCAATGCAATCTTTAATAAGAGCAAACTTCTCTGATATAGTGTAGTTGGGAGAATTCAAAAAGATAATAGGACTGTCATGCGTGGGTGCAATAGCAACAATTTCATTCTTAACATAAGGCATCATGGCCACAAGCATAACAAGCATCAATTTCATCAAAAAGGGATATTTCAAATGAACCAACATGATCATAGCAATCATCATAGTATTCATCCTTCGATAAGAATGAAGGACATTAAACAATGTGTGAGTTGAAGATTTACTCTCATTAGAAGGTGGGCATGGGTGATAAATCCGCTCTTCCTCCTTTTGTTCTTTGCTCTCCTCATATTTTTCATCCAGTGAGCTCACAATTTCATCAATTTCTTCTTCCACAGTTTCCTGCAAAATATTAGTCTCTTCTTGGACAGCGGAGACTCTGTCAATAAATACATTAATATCGGCATTATGTTCATAATTCTTATAGAAATATTTAAGTATAGCAAAATTTCTAGGTCTGTAAACATCATCATCATAATCTTCATACTTTTCAAAGAAAGATTCAATCTCATAAGAACCCTTAAAAGCAACAAATTCTTCTATTCGTTCCATGTCATAGTAATCATATCTACCATTAGCATAAGAAGCCAAGGTTTCATTATCGTTAAATTTGCATGAATAAGGAAGGTGTGGAGCCTTCAACCTAGAGCAACAAGTATATTCATTTCTCAAGCATAGATCCCGAGCATAGCACTGCAACATATGAATTTGATCCCATAATAGTTTCCCTTTTTGAGTCAAGCAATAATCCCTAAAGTAGTCACGTTGATCCAACGTGTCTCCCATTATCGAGTTGAATGGGGTTTTCTCATGATTATCAAAGTAGTGTTTAATATTTTTCACATAGCAAGCATCGAGGGTTTTAGGAGCTTCCTCATCTCCATTAGTAGCAAGTACAACTATTTTTTTGGCATTTCATGTTCCATATCCATAACTAAAGATAGAGAACAACTTAGAACAGAAAATAAAATCTACTTAGTGATAAAGCAAACAAGCACACACGAGAATATTCACCCCATGCTATAGCTCCCTGGCAACAGCGCCAGAAAAAAGGTCTTGATAACCCACAAGTATAGGAGATTGTTTGTAGCCTTTTTCGATAAATAAGAGTGTCTAACCCGATGAGGAGCTAAAGGCAGAACAAATATTCCCTCAAGTTCTATCGACCACCGATACAACTCTATGCACACTTGACATTTCTTTACCTAGAACAAGTATGAAACTAATTTTCAAGAATGAAACTATGAGTACTTTGCGAGAATAAAACTATGAATAAAATGCAAGATAATAAAAGTAGATAGCTTTTGTCACTCAAGAAAGTCATTTGTCCCTAGGTGATCGATAACTAAACCGGTGATCATTGTTGCAATTTCATATAAGGGAGAGGCATAGGGTAACATACTTTCTCTACTTGGATCATATGCACTTATGCTTGGAACTCTAGCAAGCATCCGCAACTACTAAAGATCATTAAGGTCATAAAACCCAACCATAGCATTAAGTATCAAGTCCTCTTTATTCCATACGCAATGACCCCCAAACTTGGGTTTGTACTTCTATCACTCATGCCACCCACCATAAGAGATCCATGAATGTATTGCAACACCCTATAGTGGGGATCCCTCCGTTTGCGCGACATGGAGGGCACCATAGGATAGCACCAAAATAAAATATACAACTCAAACCAATCATGATCATATATCAACCCATAGGACAAAACCTATCTACTCAAACATGATAGGATAGCCACATATCATTGGGAAATAATATATAGTGTTGAGCACCATGTTTAAGTAGAGATTACAGCGGGGAAAATAGGTGTTACACCGCTACATAGAGGGGGAGAAATTTGGTGTTGACGGTAGCAAGGTTGTTGATGTAGATCGCCGCCACGATCCTAGAGAGGGGGAGAGAGCCCCCCTGCTTCTTCTTCCTTGGCCTCCCCCCTAGATGGGAGGAGAGTTCCCCCTCTGTTCCTTGTCATCCATGGCGGCGAAGGGACGGGAGCCCCTTCAAGATTGGATCTCCCTCTCTGTTCTCTTCTGTTTCGCGCTCCCCGGATCTGGCCCTTCACCGTTTCTTAAATTCAAGGGGATCCGTAACTCCGATTGGGCTGAAATTTTGAGGGGATTTTTATCCATAAATTATCTTTCTTGCAACGAAATACGGGAAACAACCGCCTTACAAGTTGCCCACAACATAGTAGGGCACGCCGGGCACCCCCTGGCGCTCCCTGGTGTCTTGTGGGCCCCTCGAGCATCATGTTGCTTGATTCTTCTTCCAAAATTTCACATATATTCCAAAAACAATCTTTGTAAGGTTTCATCGCATTTGGACTTCGCTTGATATGGATATTCAACGAAACAAAAAGCATGCAACAAACAGGAACTGGCACTGGGCACTGGATCAATATGTTATTCCAATAAATCATATAAATTGTTGCCAAAAGTATGTGAAAGTTGTATAATATTGGCATGGAACAATAAAAAATTATAGATACGACAGAGACATATTAGTGTCCGAGTGGTCAGCAGTGACTGCAGCGAGGAGTTGCACGGCGGCCGGAGTTCGGCAACGACAATTACTGCACTACGCTGAACCTCCAAGCGAGCTAGTGGGTTCTGCTGGTGGTTGGCTGCGTGCTGAGCAAGTTGGTGTGCCTGGACAAGAGATTTGTTAGCTCTAACAACGGCAGTGATGATTACGGCGATGCTGAGCTCTCGACCATGATGGTGTCGACAATTAGAGGGCTAGCACGACTAGGGGATAAGGGGGTAATGAAGCGGGAGCTCACAGCGAGGCGAACGGAGGGCTCAACAGGCGTAGGGACGATCGGTAGGCAGTGAACCGAGCGACGATGTTCGTCGGCCGTGGCGATGAAGATGGCAGGGTTGAAGGGCGTCCGGGGTTGCGTGCTTCAACTTGGGGCTCCATGGCGTCGAGGCGGCTCATTTGGATAAAATAGCGGGGAGAGGGGAGCTCGGTGGTGATGGCTTGTCAGGACCCCGATCCTAAGTCACACCGATCTAGCATGTAACACATCATATCACTTTGCGGCCTCACGCACGGTATTCCCACGGGTGCCACCTTACCTGGCCCGGAACCGTTTGTGCCTTTTGTCTCACGTATATGATAGTGTCGCTAGCATCCATATGGCAGAGAACCTGGGCCAACATGACTAGTCGTAAACCCAAACTGGCACTAACTTACAGGGACAGGCATACATGACCCATCAACGAACGTGTCGGTCATCAGTGAGTGAATTCGGGCTGTAGCAACTGGGCTAGCAGGACTCCGGGAATCCGGGCTGTAGCAGGCTAACAGGACTCCGAAAGACACCGTGTGACATTTCCTCGAAGGGACAGACACAGGATCGAAGAAGGACATATTCTGGCCAGTCTAAGTGTTCCGGAGCAGTAGCAACTGGGCTAATAGGACTCTAGTAAACCGGGCTGTAGCAGACTACCATGGCTCAGTGGAAGTACTAGACTACATTTCCCCATAAGAGAGGCTACCAAGGATAGACAACTAGGTTGTCGGATCCCACACATACCAAGCATTTCAAATCGTACACACAATATGCTCGATATGTGCAAATACAACATGGCATCACAACAAAACTCTACAACTCAAAGTATTCATTCATTAGGCTCCGATGAGCCAAGTATTACAAACAGGGATCTCATGACCCAACATACAGAGCATACAAGCGATAAGCACATGCGGAAGCTTAACTTGTCTGAGTGCAGACAACTACAAAAGAAAAGGATGAGAAGCCTGACTATCTACAAGACCCTGCTGAGGCCACAAGATCGTAGCTGAGGTAACAAGCTAAACGTCGAAGTCCACACGGAAATACTAGTGAGACTGATGTCTCTCTACAAAACATAACTTAAGCAAATGTGAGTACAGATGTACCCAGCAAGACTTACATCAGAACTAACTACATATGCATCAGTATCAACAAAGGGGGTGGTGGAGTTTAACTGCAGCAAGCCAGCTTTGACTCAGTGGCTATCCTGTACTACAACTGCAAGTCACTCTTTTGAGGTAGCGCACACGAGTCCACATATTCACCAATCAATACACCACTATGGATCCGCTCCCGTCTCCCTACGAGAATGCCATCCATAGCACTCACGCTTATCTTGCGCATTTTAGAGTATCCACTTTCACTTGTCTATGAACTGTATAGGCAACCCAGAAGTCCATTACCGCGGACGCGGCTATTCGAATAGATCATGTTAACCCTGCAGGGGTGTACTTCTTCACACACGCTCTCACCACTTATCGCCGTTTACACGACATGTACTCGGCAACCTTCAAGCGGAAGCCCAGCGAGGGTGTCGGCCACGACCTGACTAACCACACAAGTCTCTAGTCCATGTTTATCACCTATTCGGGTTCCATCCGCAAGGAGATCCGGCCGGGGTTTTGCTCACGGCCCCAAACAATGAGGGCAGGGTTCTCGAGGCACCAAACGGGCGTCCCGGTACACCGTGCCTCGTGTCTCTACCGCATCATAGCCCACCCCTAGGGTCAGTGCTACGCACGGCCCCCAACACATATCCTACAAACACCAGAAACTAGTTGCAACTCCTGGACAGAGATCAAGGCGATTAATAAGTCGAGAGGGGCACTTAAGCATTCCAATGCGTGGTAGTAGTTGTTCATGGATCACAAACACAGAACTCAGTTCCTGAGGACGGCTTCAATGAGACAACCCACCATGTACTCCTACATGGCCTCTCACTGCTACCTTTACCAAATCATGTTCACACACTTAGCTCTCAATAGTAGGACATGTTCACCACATTCCAATTCATCCCCGATGAATCAAACCTGACTCAACTCTAAGCAGTAGCAGGCATGACAAACAAGCATGAATGAGTAGGCACATCAGGGCTCAAACAACTCCTACTCATGCTAGTGGGTTTCATCTATTTACTGTTGCAATGACAGGTCATGCAGAGGAAAGGGGTTCAACTACCGCAACATGTAACAGTTGACTCGTTGTTGTACTAATGCAGTGAAAGAGAGTAGGAGTGAGAGAGTGGGATTGTATCGGAATCAAAGTTTTAAATCACGGGCGAAAAGTGCGCTATCGCGGTGCAATCGCTGCCTGGGAGCCTCCCCGCAAAGCGATGCCCAATTTTCCGCGATCGTCGCGCGAAACAACGCTAAATTAGTTAGCTGTCGCTGCATTTTCGCCGGCTCGGCAACTATTCCATTTTAAAGGGCCGAAATAGAGGCCCATCCAGATATCAGCCCATTTGAAGCCAGAAAACGTAGCGTCATTGAGTCTTCGTTCCGCTTTCTCTTCATCCCATCTAAAGAGTTGCGGCGGCTGGGCGGTGCGGGCAGGACGCAGCGGTGGCGGGGTGGCAAGGTGACGACTAGGGCTCCAGGCAACAAGCTGCGACTGGCAATGAGGGGACTCTCCGCCTGTGCACCACGATTTGTCTCAACCGGTTCCAACTCCCAGCCCATCGCTAGCAGGTACATGCAATATGCTGTCCATGGTGCAGACTGCAGGCCATCGTTTCTGAACTATTAGATGAACTAACATTGTGAACTAGCGATGCTTGTTTGTAATAGTCATTGAGACCTTGAATTTATGCTGGTTTTGTTATAATTTATAATGAAAATCCCCTGCTTTTCTGCTGAAAATACTCTGCTTTTCTGCTGAAAAATCCTCTGTTTCTGATTCCCGCTATATGTCTTAGCGGCCGCTATTGCCCGCTATAGCGGCTGTAGCATTTGGGAAAGGCAGCCGCGAAATGGTTTTGCCCGCGATTTAAAACTTTGATTGGAATGAACAAGGGGGTTTTGCTTGCCTGGCACTTCTGAAGATAGTATAGCTCTTCATCGGTGTCATTGATCTCATCGTCGGAACCACGTTTACTGAGAGGGGACAAACACCGACAAACAAGAGGGAACACAATCAATGCAATTCAACAATATGATGCATGATTATGACATGGCAATATGCTGTGATTTGAGCTAATGCAACTAGCAACAGAAGGGTTTGGGTTGATTTGAATCAAAGGTTCAAATTCAAATTCAAACAATGAATTCCAAAGTGTATTAACATGTTTTGAACTATACAACAAGGTTAAGTTGCCTTAACATGCATGAAACCAGTACCAATGGATATACTGGATTTTTTTGATAATTTTTCATATATAAATCTTTTCATTCTGAGCTACGGTTTATTCTCTATGAATTTATGAAGTTTTGCTATTTTTTTGGAATTTCCTGGTTATTTCAAAATAGAATAAATCCAGATAAGGATTTACTACGTCAGCCTGGCGTCAGTGTGATGTCATCGGTCAGCTGACCTGGTCCAGGTCAAACCTGGCCACTGGGCCCCACAAGTCAGTGAGACAGAGGGTTAAGTAGGGTTTAACTAAACATAACTAATTACTTAACCGGTTAATTAACCGACGAGGCCACCAATGAGTGTCAGACCAAATTAATAGAGTTAATTAGCACTAATAATAATCTTAACCTAAGATAACTAGGGCCTGGGTCCACATATGAGTGGCATGGGGCGTCATTAGCACTAGCCTAATCGGGGTTAGGCCGGCGCTTAGCCGCCGGTGACCTCTGGCCACGGCGGAGGCACACCAGAATCGCTCCTCCGGCGACGGCTGGGCGTGTGGCTTGGTTCTAAGGCGAGCTGGATGTGTGCCGCGTCCAGTGGTGCAGGCGGTTAGGCGCGTGGAAGCCAGGAACGACGGCGACGACGACAACCGCGGCGGCTGGAGTACGGGTTCGCGGGGACGGCAGCTAGCGGACGAGAACGGAGGGGGCGAGCATATAGGGAGGAGCAGGAGCTCACAGTGCTTTGGACAGAGCCAGCGGCAAGGGCGGGGACACACAGGAGCCCGTGAACCCACGACAGCGAGCAGCGGGCAGAGCCGATGAAGGAGAGCCCGATGGCGTCGTTGAGGGCATCCGAGGTCTTGATCTTTGAGCTGGTGAGGTAGTGCTCTTCGGCGGAGCTTTGGAATACGCTACGGAAGTGGTTCATCGACGGTGGCTACGCGTACGGTTGAGGCGTACTCTCGATGGTGCTCGGGCTACGCGTAGAGCAGGGCTAGAGAGGCACCAGAGAGATAGGGGGAGTGAGGGGGAAGGTGCTGGGCGTCTCTGTGGCGCGGTTCAAAGGCCCAGGAGGCTGCCACGGCGAAGCAGGAGGTGGAGGACTCTGCGTGCGCGCGTGCGACTTCGCCTCTGCCTACTGGCAGAGGTTGAAGATGACCACGGCGCCCTTGGTAGGCTGGGCCAGTAACGGTGTTGGGCGGCTATAGGTGCAGGTAAGCTGGGCCAGGTTAGTTCCTTCTTTTTCACATTTCTGTTTCTGTTTTCTAATGTTTCATTTCTGTTTTGATTTGATTCACAGACCAAATCATTTTAGTAGCTTCTGAAAATATTTATGTGGCTTGATAAAATATATTCAAAGCCACTCACAGATTTTCAGGATTATTGGATTCATATTTTATATAGCAAATATAAATCCAATGCAAATAGTTATTGCATTAACTCCAGATGCCCAAAATAAATATTTATGAGCTCCTAAAAATATTGGTTTGGATTTTATCTTTGGCCAATATTTTCAGAGAGAAACATGAACATTTTCTTGGACCTATTTGAAGTAATTTTTATCTTGGTCATTTTCAGAAATGATTTCTGAGGCTTTCACATGTCCCCAATTCAAATTCATTGAAATTTAAACATGATGCACACATGACTAGCTAGTCTAGGTCATACCAGAATTGGGGATGTGACAACTCACCCCCACTAAACAAGAATCTCGTCCCGAGATTCAAGACGTGAGGTAAGAAGGAAGGGGTCACAAAACTATCACCATCTTCTCAATCCATTGCATTTCTCGAATATGTTGATTCATTGATTCAAATTGATCTTGGCGTCTTTGCTTTCGAGAACTTCATCCAACATGACGACGACAGAAAGAAACTCTACAGGAATCGATCTCCTCGAAGGTCGAGCACTCAGGATCAACTCATGGAGTGAGGCGTTGAAACATCTCTTGAGCTGAGACACAAAATACACATTGAGAGAAATGGCAAGAGGTATATGACAATGGTTCGATTGGGTAGGAAAAAATACCATGCTTAAGATGATGGTGCATGGTTTCAAGATAGCGAGGAAATAATTGCCATATTCCATAATGGGGCACCTTAGGGAAGGTGACACGTAGAATTATTCCCTTAAGTGGCAGAAAGAATTACTTTTGACATAGAGATCATTGAGACTCTTTATACCAGCCTAAGGCAATCACAATTGACCATTTGAAGGAGTTCAAAAGAATGACATACTCGGACTAGAATGGATGATGTGGACTACCTTGTTGAAGACAACGCAATGGTTGATTTTTGCTTATCATCGGAAATGGATGGGACCCATGGTAGGACCACTTCTAAAGATGATCCTAGACAGCAAATGCTGAGAAAGGTAGCCCATGGGGAATTGGCACAATGGCGATGCAAGCTGGGAGCAAAATGCAACTGTTGGGAATGTTCCAACCATCATATCTGCCTGAGATTTAGATCCGATTGGTGATAGGATACTTGAGGCTCAGCATGTCTGAAAATAGAGTTTGCAACACAAATCGACGAGATGGAATTGCGAGATTCTCGGGAAATGGACTATGGTAGTAAGCTCCAAAACATGAGCTGGTTCTGCTAAACACATGTGAACATGCTGTCGCAGATAAGCATGACCACACAGTAGTCTTACAACAAAACACTACCGAGTTCAGGTGGGGAACCATCATCGAGGGTATCGAAGTCTTTACGCAAGTCCATGGATTAGATCCCAAGCATAGACTTCTCTTCCTTGAACAGGTCAATCAGTGGCTTGGCGTGCTAAGAATACATATAGCATGAAGGTTGCAAGTTTCCAGACCACAGAATACTTCACACATATGCATGACCAACTTGGGATGATTCCAGGGGAAGCAAAACAAGCTTTCTCAAATTCACAGCGGCAACTTGCATCATATGCACATGAATTAGAGGAAGTCACTACTTCCATCAAACATAAACTTCATGAGCTAGCACGAAGAAAATGCTTTCAAAAGTTTCCAACACTGCATTAGATGTTCAACATGAATCAAGGGCAAGATGAAAATGTTGCAATGGGATCAACAACAATCCATCCAGGCTTCCATATAGATGGAATTCCACAATTAAGTGAACACGGTGATAGGATTGGTCAGACCAAAAGATGTAATGGGGTATGTGAAGGAAATATGCCCTAGAGGCAATAATAAAGTTATTATTTATTTCCTTATTTCATGATAAATGTTTATTATTCATGCTAGAATTGTATTAACCGGAAACATGATACATGTGTGAATACATAGACAAACATATAGTCACTAGTATGCCTCTACTTGACTAGCTCATTAATCAAAGATGGTTATGTTTCCTAAACCATAGACATGTGTTGTCATTTGATTAATGGGATCACATCATTAGAAGAATGATGTGATTGACATGACCCATTCCGTTAGCCTAGCACTTGATCATTTAGTATACTGCTATTGCTTTCTTCATGACTTATACATGTTCCTGTAACTATGAGAATTATGCAACTCCCGTTTACCGGAGGAACACTTTGGGTACTACCAAACGTCACAATGTAACTGGGTGATTATAAAGGAGTACTACAGGTGTCTCCGAAGGTACATGTTGAGTTGGCGTATTTCGAGATTAGGTTTTGTCACTCTGATTGTCGGAGAGGTATCTCTGGGCCCTCTCGGTAATGCACATCATTATAAGCCTTGCAAGCAATGTGACCAAATGAGTTGGTTACGGGATGATGCATTACGGAACGAGTAAAGGGACTTGCCGGTAACGAGATTGAACTAGGTATTGGATACCGACGATCAAATCTCGGGCAAGTAACATACCGATGACAAAGGGAACAACGTATGTTGTTATGCGGTTTGACCGATAAAGATCTTCGTAGAATATGTAGGAGCCAATATGAGCATCCAGGTTCCGCTATTGGTTATTGACCAAGAATAGTTCTAGGTCATGTCTACATAGTTCTCGAACCCGTAGGGTCCGCACGCTTAAGGTTTCAATGACAGTTATATTATGAGTTTATGAGTTTTGATGTACCGAAGGAGTTCGGAGTCCCGGATGAGATCGGGGACATGACGAGGAGTCTCGAAATGGTCGAGACGTAAAGATCGATATATTGGACGACTATATTCGGAGTTCGGAAAGGTTCCGAGTGATTCGGGTATTTTTCGGAGTACCGGAGAGTTACGGGAATTCGCCGGGGAGTATATGGGCCTTATTGGGCCATACGGGAATAGAGGAGAGAGGCCGAAAGGAAGGAGGCGCGCAGCCCCCCTCTGGTCCGAATTGGACAAGGGGTGCGGCCCCCTTTTCCTTTCCCCTCTCCCCCTCTTTCCCCCTTCTCCTACTCCAACAAGGAAGGAGGGAGTCCTACCCCCGGTGGGAGTAGGACTCCCCTTGGCGCGCCCCTACTAGGCCGGCCGCCCGCTCCCCCCTTGCTCCTTTATATACGGGGGCAGGGGGGCACCTCTAGGCACAACAACAATTGATCCCTTGGATCTCTTAGCCGTGTGCGGTGCCCCCCTCCACCATAATCCACCTCGATAATATCGTAGCGGTGCTCAGGCGAAGCCCTGTGTCGGTAGTACATCAAGATCGTCACCACGCCGTCGTGCTGGCGGAACTTTCCCTCGACACTTGGCTGGATCGGAGTTCGAGGGACGTCATCGAGCTGAATGTGTGCTAGAACTCGGAGGTGCCGTAGTTTTGGTGCTTGATCGGTCGGGCCGTGAAGATGTACGACTACATCAACCGCGTTGTTCTAACGCTTCCGCTTTCGGTCTACGTGGGTACGTATACAGCACTCTCCCCTCTCGTTGCTATATCATCACCATGATCTTGCGTGTGCGTAGGAAATTTTTTGAAATTACTACGTTCCCCAACAGTGGCATCCGAGCCTGGTTTTATGCGTTGATGTTATATGCACGAGTGGAACACAAGTGAGTTGTGGGCGATACAAGTCATAGTGCTTACCAGCATGTCATACTTTGGTTCGGCGGTATTGTGAGATGAAGCGACCCGGACCGACATTACGCGTACGCTTACGCGAGACTGGTTTCACCGTTGCGAGCACTTGTGCTTAAAGGTGGCTGGCGGGTGTCTGTCTCTTTCACTTTAGCTGAATCGAGTGTGGCTACGCCCGGTCCTTGCGAAGGTTAAAACAACACTAACTTGATGAACTATCGTTGTGGTTTTGATGCGTAGGTAAGAACGGTTCTTGCTAAGCCCGTAGCAGCCACGTAAAATTTGCAGCAACAAAGTAGAGGACGTCTAACTTGTTTTTGCAGGGCATGTTGTGATGTGATATGGTCAAGACGTGATGCTATATTTTATTGTATGAGATGATCATGTTTTGTAACCGAAGTTATCGGCAACTGGCAGGAGCCATATGGTTGTCGCTTTATTGTATGAAATGCAAATGCCCTGTAATTGCTTTACTTTATCACTAAGCGGTAGCGATAGTCGTAGAAGCAATAGATGGCGTAAACGACAAAGATGCTACGATGAAGATCAAGGTGTCACGCCGGTGACGATGGTGATCATGACGGTGCTTTGGAGATGGAGATCACAAGCACAAGATGATGATGGCCATATCATATCACTTATATTGATTGCATGTGATGTTAATCCTTTATGCATCTTATCTTGCTTTGATTGACGGTAGCATTTTAAGATGATCTCTCACTAAAAATTATCAAGAAGTGTTCTCCCTGAATATGCACCGTTGCCAAAGTTCGTCGTGCCCAGACACCACGTGATGATCGGGTGTGATAAGCTCTACGTCCATCTACAACAGGTGCAAGCCAGTTTTGCACACACAGAATATTCAGGTTATACTTGACGAGCCTAGCATATGCAGATATGGCCTCGGAACACAGAGACCAAAAGGTCGAGCGTGAATCATATAGTAGATATGATCAACATAGTGATGTTCACCATTGAAAACTACTCCATCTCACGTGATGATCGGTTATGGTTTAGTTGATTTGGATCACGTGATCACTTAGAGGATTAGAGGGATGTCTTTCTAAGTGGGAGTTCTTAAGTAATATGATTAATTGAACTTAAATTTATCATGAACTTAGTCCTGGTAGTATTTTGCAAATTATGTTGTAGATCAATAGCTTGCGTTGCTGCTTTCATATGTTTATTTTGATATGTTCCTAGAGAAAATTGTGTTGAAAAATGTTAGTAGCAATGATGCGGATTGGATCCATGATCTGAGGTTTATCCTCATTGCTGCGCAGAAGAATTATGTCCTTGATGCACCGCTAGGTGACAAACCTATTGCAGGAGCAGATGTAGACGTTATGAACGTTTGGCTAGCTCAATATGATGACTACTTGATAGTTTAGTGCACCATGCTTAACGGCTTAGAATCGGGACTTCAAAGACGTTTTGAACGTCATGGACCATATGAGATGTTCCAGGAATTGAAGTTAATATTTCAAGCAAATACCCGAGTTGAGAGATATGAAGTCTCCAACAAGTTCTATTGCTAAAAGATGGAGGAGAATCGCTCAACTAGTGAGCATGTGCTCAGATTGTCTGGGTACTTCAATCGCTTGAATCAAGTGGGAGTTAATCTTCCAGATAAGATAGTGATTGACAAAATTCTCTAGTCACCATCACCAAGTTAGTAGAACTTTGTGATGAACTATAGTATGCAAGGGATGACAAAAACAATTCCCGAGCGCTTCGTGATGTTGAAATCAACGAAGTTAGAAATCAAGAAAGAGCATCAAGTGTTGATGGTTGACAAGATCACTAGTTTCAAGAAAAAGGGCAAAGGGAAAGAAAGGGGAACTTCAAGTAGAATGACAAGCAAGTTGTCACTCCCATGAAGAAGCCCAAAGCTGAACCAAAGCCTGAAACTGAGTACTTACACTGCAAAGGAAATGGTCACTAGAAGCGGAAATGCCTTGAATATTTGGTGGATAAGAAGGATGGCAAAGTGAACAAGGGTATATTTGATATACATGTTATTGAGGTGTACCTTACTAGTGTTTATAGTAACCCCTGAGTATTTGATACTTGTTCGGTTGCTAAGATTAGTAACTCGAAACGGGAGTTACAGAATAAACAGAAACTAGTTGAGGGTGAAGTGACGATGTATGTTGGAAGTGGTTCCAAGATTGATATGATCATCATCGCACACTCCCTATACTTTTGAGATTAGTGTTGAACCTAAATAAATGTTATTTGGTGTTTGCGTTGAGCATGAATATGATTTGATCATGTTTATTGCAATACGGTTATTCATTTAAAATCAGAGAATAATTGTTGTTCTGTTTAAATGAATAAAACCTTTGATGGTCATGCACCCAATGAAAATAGTTTGTTGGATCTCGGTGGTAGTGATACACATATTCATAATATTGATGCCAAAAGATGCAAAGTTGATAATGATAGTGCAACTTATTTGTGGCACTGCCGTTTGGGTCATATCGGTGTAAAGCGCATGAAGAAACTCCATAAAGATGGATTTTCGGAATCACTTGGTTATGAATCATTTGATGCTTGCGAACCGTGCCTTTTGGGCAAGATGACTAAAAACTCCGTTCTCCGAAACAATGGAACAAGCTACTGACTTATTGGAAATAATACATACCGATGTATGCGATCCAATGAGTGTTGATGCTCGTGGCAAGTATCGTTATTTTCTGACCTTCACAAAATGATTTGGGCAGATATGGGTATATCTACTTGATGAAACATAAGTCTGAAATAATTGAAAGGTTCAAAGAATTTCAGAGTGAAGTGGAAAAATCATCGTAACAAGAAAATAAAGTTTCTACGATCTAATCGCGGAGACGAATATTTGAGTTACGAGTTTGGTCTTCAGTTAAAACAATGTGGAATAGTTTCACAGCTCACACCACCTGGAACACCACCACATTATGGTGTGTCCGAACGTCGTAACCGCACTTTATTGGATATGGTGCGATCTATGATGTCTCTTATCGGTTTTACCACTATCGTTTTGGGGTTGTGCATTAGAGACAGCTGCATTCACGTTTAAAAGGGCACCATCTAAATCCGTTGAGACGACACTGTATGAACTATGGTTTAGCAGTAAACCTAAGCTGTCGTTTCTTAAAGTTTGGAGTTGCGATGCTTATATGAAAAAGGTTTCAACCTGATAAGCTCAAACCCAAATCGGAGAAGTGCGTCTTCATAGAATACCCAAAGTTAACTATTGGGTACACCTTCTATCACAGATCGGAAGGCAAGTTATTCATTGCCAAGAATGGATCCTTTCTAGAGAAGGAGTTTCTCTCGAAAGAAGTGAGTGGGAGGAAAGTAGAACTTGATGAGGTAACTGTACCTGCTCCCTTATTGGAAAGTAATTCATCACAGAAATCTGTTCCTGTGACTACTACACCAATTGGTGAGGAAGTTAATGATGATGATCATGAAACTTCAGATTAAGTTACTACAGAAGCTCGTAGGTCTTCCAGAGTAAGATCCGCACCAGAGTGGTACGGTAATCCTGTTCTGGAAGTTATGTTACTAGACCATGACGAACCTACGAACTATGAAGAAGCGATGGTGAGCCCAGATTCTGCAAAATGGCTTGAGGCCATGAGATCTGAGATAAGATCCATGTATGAAAACAAAGTATGGACTTTGATTGACTTGCCCAATGATCGGCGAGACATTGGGATTAAATGGATCTTCAAGAGGAAGACGGACGCTGATAGTGTTACTATCTACAAAGCTAGAATTGTCGCAAAAGGTTTTCGACAAGTTCAAGGTGTTGACTACGATGAGAGTTTTTCACTCGTATCTATGCTTAAGTCTGTCTGAATCATGTTAGCAATTGCCGCATTTTATGAAATCTGGCAAATGGATAAACAAAACTGCATTCCTTAATGGTTTTCTTAAAGAAGAGTTGTACATGATGCAACCAGAAGGTTTTGTCAATCCTAAAGGTGCTAACAAATTGTGCAAGCTCCAGCGATCCATCTATGGACTGGTGCAAGCATCTTGGAGTTGGAATATATGCTTTGATGAGTTGATCAAAGCATATGGTTTTATACAGACTTTTGAAGAAGCCTGTATTTACAAGAAAGTGAGTGGGAGCTCTGTAGCATTTCTAATATTATATGTGGATGACATATTGTTAATTGGAAATGATATGGAAATTCTGGATAGCATGAAAGGATACTTGAATAAGAGTTTTTCAAAGCAAGACCTCGGTGAAGCTGCTTACACATTGAGCATCAAGATCTATATAGATAGATCAAGATGCTTGATAAGATTTTTCAATGAGTACATACCTTGATAAATTTTTGAAATAGTTCAAAATGGAACAGTCAAAGAAGGAGTTCTTGCCTGTGTTACAAGGTGTGAAGTTGAGTAAGACTCAAGACCCGACCATTGCAGAAAATAGAAAGAGAATGAAAAGTCATTCCCTATGCCTGAGTCATAGGTTCTATAAAGTATGCTATGCTGTGAACCAGACCTATTGTATACCTTGCTCTGTGTTTGGCAAAGGAATACAATTTTGATCTAATAAGTAGATCACTGGACATGGGTCAAGAATATCCTTGGTGAGGACTAAGGAGATGTTTCTCGATTATGGAGGTGATAAAAGAGCCCGTCGTTAAAGTTACAATGATGCAAGCTTTTACACCAATCCAGATGACTCTAAGTCTCAATCGGGATACATATTGAAAGTGGGAGCAATTAGCTAGAGTAGCTCCGTGCAGAGCATTGTGGACATAGAATATTTGCGATATACATACGGCTCTGAATATGACAGACCCGTTGACTAAGCTTCTCTCACGAGCAAAAAACGATCATACCTTAGTACTCTTTTGGGTGTTAATCACATAGCGATGTGAACTAGATTATTGACTCTAGTAAACCCTTTGGGTGTTGATCACATGATGATGTGAACTATGGGTATTAATCACATGCAGATGTGAATATTGGTGTTAAATCACATAGCGATGTGAACTAGATTATTGACTCTAGTGCAAGTGGGAGACTGAAGGAAATATGCCCTAGAGGCAATAATAAAGTTATTATTTATTTCCTTATTTCATGATAAATGTTTATTATTCATGCTAGAATTGTATTAACCGGAAACATGATACATGTGTGAATACATAGACAAACATATAGTCACTAGTATGCCTCTACTTGACTAGCTCATTAATCAAAGATGGTTATGTTTCCTAAACCATAGACATGTGTTGTCATTTGATTAATGGGATCACATCATTAGAAGAATGATGTGATTGACATGACCCATTCCGTTAGCCTAGCACTTGATCGTTTAGTATACTGCTATTGCTTTCTTCATGACTTATACATGTTCCTGTAACTATGAGAATTATGCAACTCCCGTTTACCGGAGGAACACTTTGGATACTACCAAACGTCACAACGTAACTGGGTGATTATAAAGAAGTACTATAGGTGTCTCCGAAGGTACATGTTTACTTGGCGTATTTCGAGATTAGGTTTTGTCACTCCGATTGTCGGAGAGGTATCTCTGGGCCCTCTCGGTAATGCACATCATTATAAGACTTGCAAGCAATGTGACCAAATGAGTTGGTTACAGGATGATGCATTACGGAACGAGTAAAGAGACTTGCCGGTAATGAGATTGAACTCGGGCAAGTAACATACCAATGACAAAGGGAACAACGTATGTTGTTATGCGGTTTGACCGATAAAGATCTTCATAGAATATGTAGGAGCCAATATGAGCATCCAGGTTCCGCTATTGGTTATTGACCAAGAATAGTTCTAGGTCATGTCTACATAGTTCTCGAACCCGTAGGGTCCGCACGCTTAAGGTTTCGATGACAGTTATATTATGAGTTTATGAGTTTTGATGTACCGAAGGAGTTCGGAGTCCCGGATGAGATCGGGGACATGACGAGGAGTCTCGAAATGGTCGAGATGTAAAGATCGATATATTGGATGACTATATTCGGAGTTCGGAAAGGTTCCGAGTGATTCGGGTATTTTTCGGAGTACCGGAGAGTTACGGGAATTCGCCGGGGAGTATATGGGCCTTATTGGGCCATACGGGAATAGAGGAGAGAGGCCGAAAGGAAGGAGGCGCGCAGCCCCCCTCTGGTCCGAATTGGACAAGGGGTGCGGCCCCCTTTTCCTTTCCCCTCTCCCCCTCTTTCCCCCTTCTCCTACTCCAACAAGGAAGGAGGGAGTCCTACTCCCGGTGGGAGTAGGACTCCCCTTGGCGCGCCCCTACTAGGCCGGCCGCCCCCTCCCCCCTTGCTCCTTTATATACGGGGGCAGGGGGGCACCTCTAGGCACAACAACAATTGATCCCTTGGATCTCTTAGCCGTGTGCGGTGCCCCCCTCCACCATAATCCACCTCGATAATATCATAGCGGTGCTTAGGCGAAGCCCTGTGTCGGTAGTACATCAAGATCGTCACCACGCCATCGTGCTGACAGAACTCTCCTTCGACACTCGGCTGGATCGGAGTTCGAGGGACGTCATCGAGCTGAACATGTGCTAGAACTCGGAGGTGCCGTAGTTTCGGTGCTTGACCAGTCGGGCCGTGAAGACATACGACTACATCAACCACGTTGTTCTAACGCTTCCGCTTTTGGTCTACGAGGGTACGCAGACAACACTCTCCCCTCTCGTTGCTATATCATCACCATGATCTTGCGTGTGCGTAGGAATTTTTTTGAAATTACTACGTTCCCCAACAGTATGCTCGAGGGATCAACCATGAGTAAGACAACATTACAAATATCGTTGGTTCTAACTTGATTTGACGATGGCTGTCGGTGTCAAAACCGGCGGATCTCGGGTAGGGGGTCCCGAACTGTGCGTCTAGGCGGATGGTAACAGGAGACAAGGGACACGATGTTTTTACCCAGGTTCGGGCCCTCTCGATGGAGGTAATACCCTACTCCTGCTTGATTAATATTGATGATATGGGTAGTACAAGAGTAGATCTACCACGAGATCAAGGAGGCTAAACCCTAGAAGCTAGCCTATGGTATGATTGTTATTCGTCCTATGGACTAAAACCCTTCGGTTTATATAGACACCGAATAGGGTTAGGGTTACACAGAGTCGGTTACAATGGGTAGGAAATCTTCATATCCGTATCGCCAAGC
Source organism: Triticum dicoccoides (assembly GCF_002162155.2). NCBI lineage: Eukaryota > Viridiplantae > Streptophyta > Magnoliopsida > Poales > Poaceae > Triticum > Triticum dicoccoides. Next base: position 742,378,841 of record NC_041383.1, on the reverse strand, counting down.
TTGCCTTCCACGCCAAGGAAAGCCCTATCCGGACACGGGGTGAAGTCTTCAATCTTCTATCTTCATAGTCCAGGAGTCCGGCCAAAGATGACAGTTCGGCCATCCGGACACCCCCTAGTCCAGGACTCCCTCAGTAGCCCCTGAACCAGGCTTCAATGACGACGAGTCCGGCGCGCATATTGTCTTCGGCATTGCAAGGCGGGTTCCTCCTCCGAATACTTAGAAGGTTTTGAACCCATGGATAGTGTCCGGCTCTGCAAAACAAGTTCCACATAACACCGTAGAGAGAATAATTTTTGCACAGATCTGCTGACGTATTCCACGGCGTGACATCACACCACGGCCAGGCTTTTATTCGAATCGTTTTTTACTGTCCCACCTCAGCGTGTTTAGCGAGGCGGTTTCCTTGGCACGTCTTATCAACGCATAGATCATGCCCCCTTATTCCGGGATTCTCATCAATACGGACGTGGGTAACCCAGCTGCGCCATTGATTGCGGCGCTTGGGAGATAAGCGAGTTTTATCAGGCTGGTGGGGGACGCATAGCCTCGTCCACCCATATAAGGGGATAAGGATCCACCTTTTTCACCTATGCCTTCCACCTCCCTTTCTCATCCATTTTCGCGCACTCTGAGCTCCAGCGCCCAAGTCCGCACATCCTCCCTCAACCATCTCCAGCCATGTCTGGAGTGGGTGGCAGGTGGATGGTCTCCTCCGTCACGGAGAGCAACATAAAGAAACTGCGAAAGGCCGGATACTTGTCCGGCGACGTCGCACATCGGCTGCCCGATGAAGGGCAGCTCATCCCCACCCCTGAGCCCCATGAGCGGGTCGTATTTCTTGCCCACTTCCTCCGCGGACTGGGTTTTCCACTTCACCCATTCGTCCGGGGGCTCATGTTCTACTACGGCCTAGATTTCCACGATCTGGCCCCAAATTTCATCCTCAACATCTCAGCATTCATCATCGTGTGCGAGGCTTTCCTCTGCATCTAGCCCCACTTCGGCTTATGGCTAAAGACTTTCAACGTCAAGCCGAAGGTTGTGAAGGGCCGTCAGGCGGAGTGCGGGGGCGCCATGGTCGGCAAGATCGCCAACGTCTTATGGCTCGACGGCTCCTTCGTGGAAACCGTGAAGGGGTGGCAATCGGGGTGGTTCTACATCACCGAACCGCGCGACCCTAAATGGGCGGCGGTTCCCGAATTTCGGTCTGGTATTCCCACGCGGCTCACTTCCTGGAAGGAGACCGGCCTGGCGTGGGGTAATTCAGAAGAGCTGACCGGACTCCAAACCTGCATGCGGACCTTGGTGAACAAGAATCTCAGGCTCGTCAATGTGATCCAGGTCATGCTCATCCGCCGGATCCTCCCGTGCCAACAACGGGCCTTCAAATTGTGGGAGTTCGATCCAGCTCGGCATCCAACCCTGAAGAGGCTCTTCGACACTACGTACGAAGATGCCCGGAAGGCGCTGTTCAAGGGCGCCGAAGCTCCCTCATCCGCTACAGAAGATCGCGGATTCAGCTCGCAGCGTCAAGCTACCGAGGTAAACTATTTTGCCCTTTACGGGAATCTTGCTCTTCATAGTCTGACTCTATGCGGGATCTAAACTCCCTTGCCTTTGACAGGACTGGCGGAACACGTCCGGGCAGGTTGACTGTTCGGCTCCTTTGCCAGAAGATCCAGTAGACGCCCGCTTGGCGGGGCTGCTGGCTCCGGCGCCTTACATGGTGCCGGAGAAGAAGGCCAAGAAGGAGGCCACGGGGACTCGACGGAGTGCCTGGCGCCAGGTGTCGTCGGACTCATCGTCCGACAACTCGGAGGCGGACTCCTCCCATGAAAACGAGGAGGAGGAAAAAGAAGCCTCTCCCCCGGCGGGGGGAGAGAAGAAGAGAAAGGCCGCCCCATCCGGGGAGGCCGGTGGGTCCAAGAAGGGGAGAACCCTTCATCCGGACATCTCCAACACCGTCAACGATCGCGAGGAGGAGTGGCCTACGAGGGCCAAGCCCCTGGCGAGATCGTAAGTGTTCGGGTACCCATGGCTTTCTGTTTTATTCATTGCATAATGTTCTCTGATGCCGAACAATCATGCAACCCGCCCAAGGACGAGCTTGCCGCTTCGTCAAGCGGGTCCCTGAATTCGTTCGAAATGGAGAGTACTTCTCTTCCGGCCGCCTCCTCGCCTCGCGCCGCTGACGACGCCGAGGTGGGGCTCCAAGAGGGGCCTGGTCAAGAGGAGGTGACGCAGGAGGCGCCACAAGGCAGCCTCCCGAACTCCAGGCACGAGGGGGGAAAGACCCCCGGGGGCTCTAAGCCCGACCCTTGTCCGGACTCCATACCGGAACCTTCAGTGGTTCTGAAGTCCGGCAAGCGGCTCCTTCGTAAGAAGGGTAAGACGCCGGTGTCCTCCGTCCAACCGGAGGCACCGGATAGCTTACTGGAGGCGCTTAACAGCGCCTCCATCAAAGAGGAGCACCGCACTGTCATGAGTGTGGTGATCCAGAAGGTTCAGTCCACCAAGAGCGGGCTGACTGAAGCCTGCAGCAGCCTTCTAACAGGCTTTGAGGTAAGTTTTCAATATATGAAAGAATATTACCGCATAGACAGTAGCCCCTGATGCTCAGTTCGGTGTTCGGAAAGAAAAGCTGGACTGAGGATCTAAAAAGATATACGCAGGAGTCTAACATAATTATGTCAATATGGGAATGCAGGCTGCCCTGCTGACCTCTGCCGCACTGACTGCGGAGGTCGATGAATTGAAGGAGAGCCTCGAGCGGTCCGAGAACGAGCTCAGCCAAGCCAAGAAGCAGCTCGAGGACAAGGAAGGTAAGAAATAGCTTATAGAGATTTAAGAAAAATGTGGTTGCGAAAAGATAACAATAATAACATGTGTATTGCAGGGGCCACAAACGAGGTGGCCATCCTGAAGGAGGCGGTGTCCGCGGCCGAAAACAAAGCAGCCGCGGAGCGTACCGAGCGAGAGAAGGGGGAGGCGCAGCTAGCGGAGGTCCAGCAAGAGCTCCAGGCTCTCGTGGAAAAACATGAGAGTTTGGAGCGTGACTCGAGGACCCGAGAGTCTGAGCTTGCCTCGGCTCTTGAGAGTGCCAAAGCTGCTAAGGCCGAGGCCCAAAAATTCCTCCAGGAGATTGAGGCGATGAGGAAGATAGCGGCGGGTAAGGCATCCTTTATGCAAAGCAAGAATGTAAAAGTCAATTACCTATTACTTACCCGAATCCGGAGCTCTCCAGGAGCCTTCCCAGATCTGCCCCGCAGTGTATCCGACGCTGCCGCTTTCTACCGAGCCGAAGAGGGGAGCTCAACGGAGAAGGTGTTTTGGTCTCAGTATGCTGAGGCTGAACAACCGGTGCCCTTGAGCGACCAACTGAAGCAATTGGTTGAGCTCCACAAGGTCGCCGAACAGGCCATGAAGGGCCTTATAGCTCGGCTGTGGCCAAATGAGGCCATGCCTGGGAGCTACTTCGGGCTAGTGCGGCGGCTGATGGATGCCTGTCCGTGGATCGAAGTCATCAAGCGCTCCGTCTGTATTGAAGGTGCCCGTAGGGCCCTTGCCCGTGCCAAGGTGCACTGGGGCAAGTTGGACGCGGAGAAGCTGGTGACAGACAAGCCGCCGCCGGGCAAAGAACATCGCAAGCCCGAGAAGTATTATGAGGGCGTCCTGAAGGGTGCCCGTCTTATAGCGGGTGAATGCTCCAAAGATGTAATATTTGAGTAGACTCGCATTTTGTTATCCTGTACGCTGAAAACTTGTTCATATGCGCTAAGCAACACTTTTTAATTTAAAATATTACCTTCTGTGCGGCCGTTTATCAAATTTGAGAGATGGCGAGTCATTGGCTTCAGCCCCCATGCCACGAGTGCTGGGGTGTTCGGGATAAACTTGAGCACTCTTGTTCCCATTCTTGGGTCCTTCGAGGGAGGCGCTCAACGCAACGAACCAGGCAACCGGACTATAATGCTTGAACACTCTCACTTAGCCATAGAATCCTATAATTTTAAATTTCGGCGAAGCCCCTAGTATTCGGAAGACCGAATTCGGGGCGCCATCCATGCCTTGGCCGGACAATGCCGGTTCTTCACTCTAAGCGGCATAAGTCTTTAGGGACTCAAAAAAACCTCTCGAACAGCGACCAGCTCTCGCCTTATCATGACGGCCAGTTTTAGCTTTCTCCACTGAGGTGCTCAACCCGGCTCAACCGGGGCACAATCCAGTGGTTCTCCCAGCACTACCTTAGCCGATATAACGGAACGTAAGGTACCAAAACATGGGAGCCAGGCAAACCCAACTACTGACCCAAGACATGATTCGGAGCCGATGCCTATAATGCTATAAGTTCGGGGTGCCGCACTTGTGAAAGTGTTCGGACTTGTCACACCATGTTTTTTGGGGTACATAAGCCCCTGGTGTATTGGCCGTGCCAAATTGTACGGTTGCGTAATGTCACAAACGAACATATATAATGGGAAAGAATGCAATAATAGGCGAAAGCTATATATTGTTTATTCAAAAGGGACTTCGAATAAAAAGCAGAACGATACAAATTGTGCGATACACAAGGTATGGGACTTTTGACATGTCCCCCTTCCAGGGATAAGTTTGCGGTGTGGTATGTAAAACAGGTATACTGCTCGTAATAGAGACCAATTGGGCACTCGACGCGGTTTTCTGCTTCCCTGGCTGTTGTATCGTGTGTTCGGCGCGAATGCCGGACAGGGCTTCTGGAGAACGGAGTCCTGAAAGTAAAAAAAACAAAAACAAATGACACAAACGGGAGCCCCTAGTGCGGTCTAGCCGCACTCTGGGTATGCCGTGGTCGTGGCCCATCCCCTATGCCCATGGTACTTCCAGAGCGTAATTAAGTACGCATAGTACTGGCTTCGCGAGTTCGCGAGGGCTGGGGTTGGGGCCGCATTACTACGCCTGCTCGGAACGTGCCAGGCGGTCTTGCTGTAGGTTACTCCGGGCGCTCTTGGCTGTGTCCAATTTTGTATTGGACGGACTGGAGGATTGCCTTAAGAGGCTTCTCTGCACCTCTACCGCAAGGGCAGCCGTATGCTCCTCCGTTCGGAGGGAGCGCTCGGTGTTTCCATTGACCGTGATTACGCCTCGAGGGCCTGGCATCTTGAGCTTGAGGTACGCGTAGTGCGGCACCGCATTGAATTTTGCGAATGCGGTTTGTCCGAGCAGTGCGTGATAGCCGCTGTGGAACGGGACTATATCAAAGATTAACTCCTCGCTCCGGAAGTTATCCGGGGATCCGAAGACCACTTCAAGTGTAACGGAGCCTGTACAATTGGCCTCAACACCTGGAATGACGCCTTTAAAGGTCGTCTTTGTGGGTTTGATCCTTGACTGGTCTATGCCCATTTTGCGCACTGTATCCTGATAAATCAGGTTCAGGCTGCTGCCGCCGTCCATCAGGACTCTGGTGAGGTGAAATCCGTCAATGATTGGGTCAAGAACCAATGCGGCGAAACCGCCGTGACGGATGCTAGTGGTGTGGTCCCTTCGATCAAAGGTGATCGGACAGGAAGACCATGGGTTGAACTTCGGGGCAACTAGCTCCATCGCGTATACGTCCCTTAGTGCACGCTTCCGCTCCCTTTTGGGTATGTGGGTTGCGTATATCATGTTCACCGTCCGCACTTGTGTGGGAAAGCCCTTCTGTCCTCTATTGTTCGGCGGCCGGGGCTCCTCCTCGTCATCGCTATGCAGCCCCTTATCATTGTTTTCGGCGCTTAACTTGCCTGCTTGCTTGAACACCCAACAATCCCTGTTGGTGTGATTGGCTGGTTTTTCGGGGGTGCCATGTATCTGGCACAAGCGATCGAGTATTCGGTCCAAGTTGGACGGGCCCTGGGTATTTCTTTTGAATGGCTTTTTCCGCTGACCGGGTTTAGAGCCTCTGAATCCGGCGTTGACTGTCGTATCTTCAGCATTGTCACCGTTAATGCGGCGTTTATGCTTGTTGCGACGCGACCTACCATTGCTGTCCTTGGTATCCGAACTACCAGGGTGTTTGGTCAAGTTGTTACTTCGAGCTAGCCAGCTGTCCTCTCCCGCGCAAAAGCGGGTCATGAGTGTAGTGAGGGCTGCCATGGATTTCGGCTTTTCCTGTCCTAGGTGCCGGGCTAGCCACTCGTCGCGGATGTTGTGTTTGAAGGCTGCTAGCGCCTCTGCATCCGGACAGTTGACGATCTGATTTTTCTTTGTTAGGAACCGCGTCTAGAATTGTTTGGTCGATTCTTCTGGCTGCTGAATTATGTGGCTAAGGTCATCGGCGTCTGGTGGTCGCACATATGTGCCCTGGAAGTTATCAAGGATTGCGGCTTCCAGGTCCTCCCAACAACCAATTGACTCTGCTGGCAAGCTGTTGAGCCAATGCCGAGCTGGTCCTTTAAGCTTGAGTGGGAGATATTTGATGGCATGTAGATCATCACCGTGGGCCATGTGGATATGGAGGAGATAGTCCTCAATCTAGACCGCCGGATCTGTGGTACCATCGTATGATTCGATGTTTACAGGTTTGAAGCCCTCAGGGATTTGATGATCCATTACTTCATCTGTGAAGCATAGTGGGTGTGCGGCGCCTCTATATTGGGCTATGTCACGACGTAGCTCATATGAGCTTTGTCTACTGTGTTCGGCCCGGCCGGGGTTGCTGTATCTGGCGTGACGGTAATCATCCTGAGTCGTTGGGCGCCCACGCGATATGTAGATCGATCTTGTATGCTTTGCCTTGTCCTCCAATATATCTCGCAAGTCCGGTGCATTTTCCCATGCCTTGGTACCTTTTGAGCGGCGTCGGGGCGTGGCTTGAGCGGAGGGCCGAAAGGCTTCTCTATCGCGGCCACGGGGTGGCCGGTCTGCCATGTCTTGTGCTGGTGACTCGGGTGCTTCCTCCTCTGATCGAGGCAACGACCTGCGTTTGGGGTAGCTTTTGGAGGGGCGTTCGAGTTCATACTCTTCGGCTGCAAGGACTTCAGTCCATCTGTCAGCTAGCAGGTCTTGGTCAGCTCTAAGTTGTTGCTGCGTTTTCTTGAGGCTGCTTGCCGTGGCCATGAGCCTGCGTTTAAAACGCTCTTGTTCGACGGGATCCTCTGGCACGACGAATTCGTCGTCGTCGAGGCTTGCCTCGTCTTCGGAGGAGGGGCGCATAGTTATCGTCCTCTACCTCTCTTTTTGCCGCACTATCATGCGGACTTGCTTCTCCCTCCTCCTGTGTTGAGTCCTACTGGAGGGGGTCGTCTTCGGCACTGTCCGGGGTATTATTGTTTCCCGTGCCGGAATCACCATTTTTACTGTGGCGGGATTTAGAGCGGCGCCGCTAACGTCGGCGCTTCGGTTGTTTCTTGGAGGGGTCATCCTCCGCTGTTCCATCGCCGTTCCCATCTTTTGGGATGTCCACCATGTATATGTCGTAGGACGAGGTGGCCTTCCAGTGCCCCATGGGCGCTGGCTCTTGATCGTCTCCGGCACCGTCGTCCATACCGTCGATGTCTTCGGAGTCGAAGTCGAGCATGTCGGTTAAATCATCGATAGTGGCTACGAAGTGGGTGGTGGGTGGGCGTTGAATTTCTTCGTCGTCCGAATCCCAACCTTCTCGACCATAGTTCGGCGAGGGCTCTCCTGATAAAGAGAGAGACTTTAATGAGTTCAGGATATCACCAAAGGGCGAATGCTGAAAGATGTTTGCGGCAGTGAACTCCATGACCAGCGCCCAGTCGGATTCGACTGGCAGGGGCACGGGAGGTTCGGAGTCCGGAAAGGAGTCCGACACCTGGGAGTCACGATCTTCGCAAAGGACAGGAGTGGTGTTAGGCTCGATCACCGTAGAGATTTCAGCCCCTGAGGCAGTGTCCAACCAGCCGTCCTCGATCGGCGAAACCGGCTCCGGATTAAAGGTCGGAGCGGGTACTGGTTCGACTCCAGGGCACTGTTCGGCGGTAGAGCTAGATTATGCCCATCGAGACAGTGTGGCACGATCGGCCGCGGCTCGAATCCGTCGAAGATCAAGTCCCCATGGACATCGGCCGTATAGTTCAAGCTTCCAAATCTGACCTGATTGCCAGGGGCGTAGGTTTCAATCTGCTCTAGATGGCCTAACGAATTGGCCCGCAGTGCAAAGCCGCCAAATACAAAGATCTGTCCGGGGAGAAAAGTCTCACCCTGGACTGCATCGTTACTGACGATCGAAGGAGCCATCGGGCCTAAAGGCGACGACACAGAGGAACTCTCAATGAAAGCACCAATGTCGGTGTCAAAACCGGCGGATCTCGGGTAGGGCGTCCCAAACTGTGCGTCTAGGTGGATGGTAACAGGAGACAAGGGACACGATGTTTTTACCCAGGTTCAGGCCCTCTCGAGGGAGGTAATACCCTACTCCTGCTTGATTAATATTGATGATATGGGTAGTACAAGAGTAGATCTACCACGAGATCAAGGAGGCTAAACCCTAGAAGCTAGCCTATGGTATGATTATTATTCGTCCTATGGACTAAAACCCTTCGGTTTATATAGACACCGAATAGGGTTAGGGTTACACAGAGTCGGTTACAATGGTAGGAAATCTTCATATCCGTATCGCCAAGCTTGCCTTCCATGCCAAGGAAAGCCCTATCCGGACACGGGGTGAAGTCTTCAATCTTCTATCTTCATAGTCCAGGAGTCCGGCCAAAGATGACAGTTCGGCCATCCGGACACCCCCTAGTCCAGGACTTCCTCAATGGCCCACACTCAAATCAAGGTTTGGACAAGACGATAGGTTCAACAACTGATCACGAGGACCAATTGATGAAGAAATCATCTTTCTACAACAAACACACAAACACAAGATATCCCTTTGGAAATGACCTAAGTTAGACAAGCTTTTATCTTCCAACTCTCCAAGTTGTTGTTTAGCTTGACCGACTAGCTCAGGGATATTCAACACAGATTCTTGGAGAAGGGGTGGTTTACAAAAAACCAACTTGATCACGAACTCAACATAGCGGTCAGGTGACAACCTGGTAACACTTTCGAGAAGATATTCGAAAAATCACGAACCACCGATATGTTACTAAGCTCAAGAACAATCTTGCTTTTTAGGGCAAGACGATATGACCACATGAGTAAGGGATTTGACACAATCCTGACTTCTTGATTGAAGAGTGCACGAGGGAAATGGACTTGTTAGCACAATCTATCTTAGAATGATGATTCAATAATCAACACACTAAGAATGAAATTATTGTCTATTTACTACCAAGCAACGAGGTTGCTAGGAGTATTGATTTCACACATCATGATTCATTCGTCGGCATTCCGATTACAATAACATGGTTACCGAGGAATGAATAGTTATGGTGAGAAGTATCACTACGTCAAGAAGTCATAAGAGGTTGTGCAATTCCTATGATATTCCCGACATAAAGAGGGTAGCACTCCAAGGTAGAACAGAACAAAAGCTGGATTGGCAATTTGATCTGCAGAGCACAACTACTTTGACCCAATCCTGGAATGAACAAGGTACTGGAGTTTGTTTCTCCTAGTCATTCCAGAATAGAATGGCTTGACAGACCACAAGAATAATAGGCATCGGCGAACGAATGCACACATACTCTAGACTATCGATTGATAGACAATGGTCGGAATACAAGTGAAGAGTAACAACTCAAGGAAGATATATCTTTCTGAGTTGTGGATGCATAGATTGGTATGTCGAGCAAAGCTCAACATTTCTTCCGGATAACCCATGCAGAAAGGTAGAACTGGCAGATTCACAATATAGAATGGAGAACTCATTAAGAGCACTCTGTTGTGATCTTTTGGTTCACAGAACTTCTTCCATAAGCAGTTCATGGTATTTGGAAGAAGGAAATACCACGGACCTTGAGGACTATCACAAAGGTTACTAATATCCTAAAGGAACTAGCAAACACTAGCAACATGAAGTAAGCAGGGTGAATTTTGGGCTAAAAAATCCAGGAGTAGAATACCTACTACTAAGTAGCATCACGGGATGCTTTCGAGAATGATGGCCAGAATCATCACACTAGAACACAAAACATGGATGGAGTACTAGGTGGTTCTCTAAGACACCTAGGGTCATAATAATAATTCCAACATATATACCGAGGCAATGAAGTACCTCAACACACTAGTTAGTATGGTTGATCTAGCACAAAGAAACTTCGGAACGATAAGGAGGGATTTACAAATGCATCAGACTATTTAGAAACCTGGGATGACTCGGGCAGCATAACGGTTGTAATGCTCAAAATTATCTGAGACATCCTGCAAAATGGTGGCATAACCACTCAACATCACAATATCAAGGTTCTGAGATCAACTATCAGCACATGGAAGTAGTAGGAACTGAACTGAGACTTGAATCCATCAATCCAATAAGTCTACAGATTAGTAACACATGATCCTATTAGAAAGATGAGAAGCCTAATTCTTAATCCCCGTAGAAGATAAGAGGGTGACTCAGATCGGAGGGCATAAGGTAAAGGAGTAAAAAGAGCCTTACATTCCCATCCCCAATCAACTCCCTTATATAACTAAAGCATTTCTAAACTCAACTTCGACCAGTTTGGCTTGGTAATCCTACAGGTAGTCAGGCTCTGATACCAAAGCTGTCAGGACCCCGATCCTAAGTCACACCGATCTAACATGTAACACATCATATCACTTTGCGGCCTCACGCACGGTATTCCCACGGGTGCCACCTTACCTGGCGTTGGACCGTTTGCGCCTTTTGGCTCACGTATATGATAGTGTCGCTAGCATCCATATGATAGAGAACCCAGGCCGACATGACCAGTCGTAAACCCAAAGTGGCACTAACTTACAGGGACAGGCATACATGACCCAACAACGGACGTGTCGGTCATCAGCAAGGGAATTCAGGCTGTAGCAACTGGGCTAGCAGGACTCTGGGAATCTAGGCTGTAGCAGGCTAACAGGACTTCGAAAGACACCGCGTGACATTTCCCCGAAGGGACAGACACAGGATCAAAGAAGGACACATGCCGGCCAGTCTAAGTGTTCTGGAGCAGTAGCAACTGGGCTAACAGGACTCCGGTAAACTAGGCTGTAGCAGACTACCATGGCTTAGTGGAAGCACTAGACTACATTTCCCCATAAGAGAGGCTACGAAGGATAGACAACTAGGTTGTCGGATCCCACACATACCACGCATTTCAAATCATACACACCATATGCTTGATATGTACAAATACAACATGGCATCACAACAAAACTCTACAACTCAAAGTATTCATTCATTAGGCTCCGAGGAGCCAAGTATTACAAACATGGATCTCATGTCCCGACATATAGAGCATACAACCAATAAGCACATGCGGAAGCTTAACTTGTCTGAGTACACTAGTAGAAAAAGGGTCAAATGTGAGACACATTAGTCCCGGTTTGTAACAGAACCGGCACTAATGTGTCCATTAGTGCCGGTTCCAATGGCTAGGCGGGAGGAGCTCTTTAGTACCGGTTCATGGCGAACCTTTAGCACCGGTTCGTGCCATGAACCGGTACTAAAGAAAGTGGTGGTAGGATGTTGTCAGAGTGGGGCCCTTCCAGCACCTTTAGTACCGGTTCGTGGCACGAACCGGTACTAAAGGTCGTCCTATATAAACCCTTTGTCCACCCGCACTCTGTTCTTCCCCCTTTCCCCTCTCCCTCTCCTCTGTTCTTCCCTTCTTCCTCTCGAGTTCATCACAAAATTTGCCCCAAATTTGTCAAGATTTGCAGGCCCTCATCCATTCAAATGATCACCAAGGTTAGCAACTTTGTCCTTTCATCTCTCATTGCTAGATTAGCTCTTGCATTGGTTTATATAGTGATTAATTGTGGGTTTTAGTAATTTGGGAGGAATTATATGTGGTAGTATTTGATTTATATGCAATTTGAGGTCAAAATAACACTTAGTTTGCATATGTAGGTGTGGTTTACTTAGTGCCTTCTAAATCTCCGTCGTAACCACCGTCGATCACCCGCACCGTCCCGTCGCCGGCACCACCTTGTGGTGAGCCTCTTGTTCATGAAATTTTATATAAAAAATTGATGTTTGTGTGATTTGAATATATAGTTACTCGTATAATAATTATCTTACCCGTACGTTGTTTGTTATACATAGTGCCATGGTTTTGATATCCGTCCCCGTCGGCCCTCGTCCTTGTTATGATTCGGATGTGGTATATTCTCTTTTAAAACTAGTTGTTGCATTTCATGTTTATGACAAATTATGCCCATCAAGTTGACATAGATATTTTTATCTAGGAGGTATGTGAACCGGAAATTCCAACCGACCCTATTGTCGAGAGGTTAAATTTAGTTGAAAGAGAAAACGAGTACTTGAAAGAAAAATTGAAAAGAATTGAGGGGGAGAAGATGGAATTGGAGTTGCATGTTGCCGATGTCGTCGATGATCACAAGATCAAGATGGAGAAAATGCGCTTGAAGATTAGAAAGATTAGAAAATATGCCATCGATAGTGAGGCTTGGTATCATTATGCTGTTGGATCAATTGTTACCTTAGTTGCGATCTTGATTGCATTTGTTGTTGCATTTAAATGCTTTAGCTAGAGAGTTATTTGTTTGTTGCATTTAAGTATGAACTTTATGTATGAACTTGTATTAATTTGGTCTATTCGGTGTTGTGTAATGAAGATGAGCCGGCAATGGATGTACGATGACCGATGCTCTCCCCAGTTCGTTGAGGGCGTGCATACTTTTCTGCTTGCGGTTGAGGCAAACAAGCGGGCGGATGGTTTTATGCCTTGTCCATGTGCTGGCTGTAAGAATGGTCACAATTACTCTACGTCAAGAACCATTCACGTCCACCTGTTTGAGTCCAGTTTCATGCCCCACTATAATGTTTGGACCAAGCACGGAGAAAGAGGGGTTATGATGGAAGACAATGAAGAAGAAGAGGACAACGACAGCTATCCTGGCCATGGGTTCCCTGAATACGATGATACAACAATGGGGGAAGAAGCTGAGCCGATAATGCGGGAAGAAGCTGAGCCGGCAATGCGGGAAGAAGCTGAAGAAGAGGCATCAGATGAGCCCATTGATGATCTAGGTCGGGCCATTGCCGATGCAAAGAGAAACTGCGCAAGTGATTTGGAGAAGAAGAAGTTGCAGCGCATGTTAGAGGATCACAAAAAAATGTTGTACCCGAATTGCGCAGGTGACAAGAAAAAGCTGGGCACCACACTGGAATTGCTGCAATGGAAGGCAGAGAATGGTGTATCTGACAAGGGATTTGGAAAGTTTCTAGTAATGATAAAGGATATGCTTCCAAAGGACAAAGAATTGCCCGAGAGTATGTACGAAGCAAAGAAGGTTGTCTGCCCTCTAGGGTTAGAGGTGCAGAAGATACATGCATGCCCTAATGATTGCATCCTCTACCGCGGTGAGTACGAGGATTTGAACGCTTGCCCGGTATGTGGTGCATTGCGCTATAAGATCAGCCGCGATGAGCATGGTGATGTCGAGGGCCAGCGCCCCAGGAAGAAGATTCCTGCCAAGGTGATGTGGTATTCTCCTATAATACCATGGTTGAAACGTTTGTTCCAAAACAAAGAGCATGCCAAGGCGATGCGATGGCATAGAGAAGACCGTAAGAAAGACGAAAAGTTGAGAGTACGCGCTAACGGGTCGCAGTGGAGAAAAATCGAAAGAAAGTACGGGAAGGAGTTTGCAGATGACCCAATGAGCGTATGGTTTGGTCTAAGCGCAGATGGCATTAATCCTTTTGGGGAGCAGAGCAGCAACCATAGCACTTGGCCTGTGACTCTATGTTTGTATAACCTTCCTCCTTGGTTGTGCATGAAGCGGAAGTTCATTATGATGCCAGTGCTCATCCAAGGCCCTAAGCAACCTGGTAACAACATTGATGTGTACCTAAGGCCATTAGTTGAAGAACTCTTACAACTATGGAATGGAACAGGTGTATGTGCGTGGGATGAGCACATGGGGGAAGAATTTGACCTAAAGGCGTTGCTGTTCGTGACCATCAATGATTGGCCTGCTCTCAGTAACCTTTCAGGACAGACAAACAAGGGATACCGCGGATGCACGCACTGTTTGGATGATACCGACAATATATATTTGAATAGTTGTAAGAAGAATGTGTACCTGGGACATCGTCGATTTCTTTCGAGCAGGCATCCCGTAAGAAAGAAAGGCAAGCATTTCAAAGGTGAGGCGGATCACCGGACGAAGCCTCGCCACCGTACTGGTGCTGATGTACATGATATGGTCAAGGATTTGAAGGTGATATTTGGAAAGGGTCCTGGCGGACAACCTGTTCCGAAGGACGCTGACGGACGCGCACCCATGTGGAAGAAGAAATCTATATTTTGGGACCTGCCATATTGGAAAGACCTAGAGGTCCGCTCCGCAATAGACATGATGCACGTGACGAAGAATCTTTGCGTGACCCTGCTTGGCTTCTTGGGCGTGTATGGGAAGACAAAAGATACACCTGAGGCACGGGAGGACCAGCAACGTATGCACGGAGAAGACGGCATACATCAGGGTCATGCAAGCTACGCTCTTACCAAAGAAGAGAAGGAAATCTTCTTTGAATGCCTGCTCAGTATTAAGGTACCGTCTGGCTTCTCGTCGAATATAAAGGGAATAATAAACATGGTAGAAAAAAAGTTCCAAAACCTAAAGTCTCATGACTGCCATGTGATTATGACGCAACTGCTTCCGGTTGCATTGAGGGGGCTTCTACCGGAAAACGTTCGATTAGCCATTGTGAAGCTATGTGCATTTCTCAATGCAATCTCTCAGAAGGTAAACGATCCGGAAATCATACCAAGGTTACAGAATGATTTGGTGCAATGTCTTGTCAGTTTTGAGTTGGTGTTCCCACCATCCTTCTTCAACATCATGACGCATGTCCTAGTTCACCTATGCGAAGAGATTAACATTTTGGGTCCTGTATTTCTACACAATATGTTCCCCTTTGAGAGGTTCATGGGAGTCTTAAAGAAATATGTTTATAACCGTGCTAGGCCAGAAGGAAGCATCTCCAAGGGCCATCAAAATGAGGAGGTCATTGCGTTTTGTATTGACTTTATTCCTGACCTTAAGCCGACTGGTGTTCCTGAATCGCGGCATAAGGACAGACTGGATGGAAAAGGCACGCTAGGAGGGGAACAAATAATATGTGTGGACGGACATTCTCTCACTGAAGCACACTACACAGTTCTACAGAATTCCGCCTTGGTGGCTCCGTATATGGATGAACACAAGAATTTGCTACGCTCCAAACACCCGGAGCGGTCTGATGACTGGATTACACGTGAACAAACCAGGAGTTTTGCCAGCTGGTTGCAGACACGTACCATGCATGACACCTCTATTGAAGATGACCTGTACTTGTTGTCCCAGTTACCATCTTCGAATATAATGACTTTCAAAGGGTACGAGATAAATAGTAATACATTTTACATGATCGCCCAAGATAAGAAGAGCACCAACCAAAACAGTCGTGTCCGCTTTGATGCAGAAACCAAGACGGGAAAGGAAACATATTATGGTTATATACATGACATATGGGAACTTGACTATCGATGTGGTTTAAAGGTCCCTTTGTTTCGGTGCAAATGGGTCAATATGACACGAGGCGGGGTAACGGAAGACCCGCAGTACGGAATGACAATAGTGGATCTCAACAATCTTTCGTATGCAGACGAACCATTCGTCCTAGCCAATGATGTGGCACAGGATTTCTATGTGAAGGACATGTCTACCAAGCCAAGAAAAAGAAAAGATAAGGAAGCGAATGCATCGTACGATGAGCCAAAGCGGCACATAGTTCTTTCTGGGAAGAGAAACATCGTGGGAGTGGATGACAAGACAGACATGTCAGAAGATTATGAAAAGTTTGAAAAATTGCTCCATTCACAGTGAATATTGACCCGAGCATCCCGTTAAATGATGAAGATTTTCCATGGTTACGGCGCAAAGGGACACACGCGAAGAAAAAGTTTCACACCCAAAGATCTGGGATGTGATCGGCTTCACTATCATCACTTTCTTCTGTGTTTCACACCCAGAGGGAAATCTCTGTAATAGTTAGGGTAGTTATGTGTTTTGGCATTTGAAACACGAAGAAATTTTATGTGCAATCATATTCTTTCATGCCTTTACCGATTTTTAAAGTTAAGTTATTCACAAACTAGTGATTCACACTAATTTCAAATAATTCAAAATTTAAACTATTCAAATTTGAAAACTACGGGCACTAACAGAAAGTTTGTAATTTTTTGTACCTAAAGCAAAAATAGTCACAAAGAAACTCTAAATACACAAAAAAACAACACAAAAATAAATAAAGCAAAAAAATAAATAAAAAAGCCCGCCTACTAGGCCAGAGCGGCCTGCATACGACTAGAAACCCAACCTGTTGTTGGGCCAGGATGCAGGCCCGCAAAGGCCAAGTGGGCCCACAGGGCAGCAAAGAACACGTAGGCCCAGTAGGCCTGCTTTGGAGAGGAGCTCGAGAGAGCGACCGCACGGGGGTTTATAAACCAGTGCGGTCGCCCCTCGGCTAGCGAGGTGGGACTAAACTTGCCGCACCGCACCTGCGCCAGCGCACCCCCTTTAGTACCGGGTCGTGGCACAAACCGGTACTAAAGGGGGGGCCTTTAGTATCGGTTGGAGCCACCAACCGGTACTAAAGGGGGTGCGGTTCCCGCCGCTTGGCCTGGCCAAAACAGGCCTTTAGTACCGGTTGGTGGCTCCAACCTGTACTAAAGGTGCCTTCTATATATACAACACTTACGAAAATTTAATTCTCCCTCTGTTTCTTCCTCTGTTTCCCCATTGAAGCACCGCCCGCGCGCCCCGATCGATCGACGCCGTCGCCGTCGCCGCCCCCGTCCCCGTCGCCGCCCCCATCCCCGTCGCCGCCCTCGTCTCCGTCGCCGCCTCGGGCCCGTCCCCGTCGCGCCGTTCCCGTGTCA
>NC_041383.1:742355926-742361348 GCF_002162155.2 Triticum dicoccoides | reverse complement strand
CACCGCCCCCGGCCGTCGCCTCACCGTCGCCGTCGCCCCGCTGTGAGCTCTCCCCCTCTAACCCCTCTCCCTCGCCCCCGGCGGCCACCATGGGCTACGCCCCTCCCCGAGCCCACACACACACACACAAGCATGATGAACACACACACACACACACGTACATATGTATGAATTAATGCATGCATATATTAGTATATACGTATTTTGTATGTTTAATTAGTTTAGATTATTTAGATTATTATTTTTTCACTATTATATATGTATGAATGCATGTTAGATGGATATAATTAGTGTTTAATTAGTATGGAATTTTTTTATATAATGTTGTTTTTCAGTTTTTAATGGATGTATAGAAGTTGTGTTTTCTGTTTTTAGTGTTAGATGCTTAATTAGTATGAAATAGTATATAGATTTTTGACATATGCAATGATAACATAATTAGTGTTATATAGAAATGTTAGAAATTTTAGTTATCAAAATCCAATCATTAAAAAATGTTACTTTTTGCGGGCATATAGCTAGTATTTGTTCTCGACGATGCCCGGCCCGCATCCTTGCCGTCGACCCGTCCGCGACGACGTCCGGCTGACCCATGTCCGGGACTGGGCTCCGCCGGGCTGGCATTGGGAGGTGCTGCCTGGAGGGGCGCGCCGCTTGATGAGGAACCCGGCCCCGGGTCCCGTCGTCGACCCTGATCTCGTTTGGTGGCATTCGCGTGGGCCAGTTTCGGTGCGGAGGGACCCGGCCCCGCCGGAGGTGGTACGTCGCCGTGTCAGGGAGGAGGACGAGCACGTCCATCGCTACATGGTTGCGTTAGAGGACGACAGGTTCTCCAATACCTGGCAGTTTCTTCAGGGATCTCACTTCAGCTATGATCCTGTGAGGGTTCCTTCTCTTTGGGTGTCCACCGCCCGCACCGCAGGAACCGCGAGTGTCCTAGATTCTTCTGTAGTATTCGATCTTTAATTAGCTACCTAGCCAGTGATGTACTATTCAATATTATATATTATTCGAGATGATGTATTCGAGATTATATCTATTATTATAGACGATGTATTCCAGATTATATCTATTATTCGAGACGATGTAATTTGAATACTAAATTGTTTTATATTTCTTTTGGATTAGTTAAATAAAAGCTATGGCAGACAATACCGACAGAGAGGGAGAACAGACCATGTTCGATATGATACGCGGGCTAGATGATGATCAGAATGAAGAAGATTATGACGGCTCCGAATTTCTAAACAACACCGGAGAGGGTGATATGATATTCGATCGCGATGACCGAATTGATGAAGTCATGAACTACGATTATGACGATGACGAAGAACATGTTGATCCTGAAACAACAAAGACCGGTGAGGTATATATATTTATATAAGCAGGCATCTGGTGATCATCACATGTTTTAAATGACTTGAAGATATATTAACAAATCGATCTTTGTTCTTTCAGCCATCCGGATCGAGCAAATCTTCAGGCAAAAGGACGAAACGAGGCGCGAACAAAAAGTTGAAGGAGGGCGTAAAGTACAATATCGAGGCAGTCAGACCTAATGGCGAACCATTAGCGCCTAAGAAGATTGCGGACAAGTTCGTTCTTCAGTGCAGAGTTCTTGTGAAGGACCAACTCCCGATCAAACTTCAAGAATGGAGAGAGCCAGCAAAGCCACGTCCAGATGTTACTTTTGTCGACAAGAATCAAAAAGATCTGCTTTGGGATACTCTCATGGAACATTTCACCCTACCAGATCATTTCACAGAAGCAGATGTGCAGAAAGTCAAGGACGCTGCTCTTAGGAAGATGGCGGTTGCATTCAAGAACCATAAGAATCGTGAATGGGACAAGTACGTCAAGGGAGGAAGGAAGACTCCAGTATTCGAGGGAACACTAGAGAACCAACATGCTCATTGGGACGATTTTGTGAAATTCAAGGATTCGGAATTAGCTAAGGAACGGTCGAGAATAAACAAGAAGAATGCCGAAAAAAGGATAAGTTCCATAAGCTGGGGCAGGTGGCTATGCGGTGGCAATGCCTAAGTGGGATAAGTCTGAGAAAGAGATGGAGGATGTAGGTGTCACTCCGGTTACTAAGAGCTGGCCCCCTAGGTGGAGGACTTGGTTCTATGCGCATGGAGGGGAGTTGGACCCGAAGACATGCAATGTTTCGACGAAGGCAAGTCTGAAGGGAGCCGACAATGCGATACTTGTTGCAATAGAAGAGGCACGATCGGGGGTGTTCCAGCCCAACAGAGAGAACGACGAGCTTACGCGTGCCCTAGGAAATCCTGAACACCCGGGAAGAACATGAGGCAAGGGCGCTATTTCGTGGTATGAGGGATTTTCAGACTGGAACACCGACTACAGAACCCGTGCAAGAAAGAAGATTGCGGAGGAGAAGAAGAGGAAGATGGAGGAGGAGCAGAGGAAGCGGGACTATGAACGCCTTCAAGGCCTAGAAGCAAGTCAAGCGGAATTGGCAGTCAAATTCCAGCGGCAGCAGGAGCAGATCGACTCACTTACCCAGCAAAGGGGGTCTCAGCAGCTGCAGCAGCTAGCGGATGATCCAGCATTGGATAGCACCACCCCATCCATGCCGAGAAGCAGCATGGGTTCCGCCCCGGACGATGCAATGCTGGGTAGATACCCCGTGGATGACATCACGGAGAACACTAACTGCGAGCTACACGTCAAAATGAAGAACATATCCATGAAGGTGGCGGACGCCGTTGCTTTTACAAATCCCCCTGAGGCAACCTTCCATTGCAACCCGATTCCAGCGGGCTATGCTCGTGTCTTGGTTGATGAGGTGGTGGACCCACCATACTCGGAGCTACAGCTTGACATTCCTGGAGGTGACGACGAGCGCTTTCTCGGAGAGGCCAAACATCGTATCATCCTATGGAAAAAGGATTGCATCATCTTTCGAAGGCCACCGACACCGTGTCAGCCGACTCCTCGTCGAAGTCTGCCACCGAGTCAGCAGACTCCCGCTCCTGCAAGTCCACCAAGTCCGGCAAAGTGTCAGGCCACTCCTCCTCCAAGTCCGGCAAAGTGTCAGGCCACTCCTCCTCCTCCAAGTCCGCCACAGTGTCAGATGTCCACTCCTCCTCCAAGTCCGGCACAACCTCAGGCCACTCCTCCTCCAAGTTCGGCACAGCTTCAGGCCACTCCTCCTCGTCCAACTCAGCCCCGTCAGCCGTCTCCGCCGTCTCAGCAATCGTAGAAGAGACACCCCGCAACTATGGTGCGTAGCGGTACGAGTCGAGGTAGTACAGGAAGTACAGGCGGAGGCAAGCGATATAAATATGGTCCAAGCCTCACGCCTCTTCCGCAGAGGCCTTATGACAAGTCTGAGGAGGAAAACGCAGCCATATCGAAGGCCGAGGTGGAAGCCCATTTTGCACCGAAACCGCCACCGCCGCCAAGGGAGAAAGTGCCTGAGGAAACGATTGACCACTTCATTCGTATGGCTCAACCACCAGCTCCCAAGCCTGTTGACACAAACTATGAGCGCCACATCAGGAAGTTAAATCGAGCACGTCTACGTAAGGAGGCGAGCTCGGGATCGAGCAAACAACAAGCAGCTGTCAAAAAATGCGGGAAAACCATTCCCCAGCTGGGAGAACAGGCGGCGCAATGGATCCCCTTGCTTGTTGTGCCAACAACACGTGACAGTACGCGCGCCCAATATTATTGTGGGCAAACAGTTTACGTTCCTGAGGTGGGCAATGTGGTAATAACCAAGGAGCATATAATGCAGGCTGAAGTTCTCAACATCACTGTTGGACAACTCCTCGAGATCGAGCCCATGCCTGTGCTTAGAGAGGATGAAATAAAACGGAAATATGTCCGGGGCCAACCTTTGGTCGAGCCAGACAAGGTCAAGAACCTCCCAACAAGAATGTATGAATTGCATCAATGGTACATGAACATTACCAAGATTTCAGATCGATTGTCCCTCATGGTGAATGTCAAGGAGGAGCATTACTTCCATGAGAAAGCTCTGTCCGTTGAGTATTCTGAACTGTTTCAGTTATACAATCAAGACGCACTCAACAAATCTATCGTCAGTTGCTATTCTCTGTAAGTGATTTCTTTCTGTAATTTAAGTCTCAAGCTAGCTGTAGTGATCCTTTTGATCAATCATTACCTGTAATTATCCTCACTATATTCTTTTCTGTGGTATTATGCAGGATGAAGATGTATGAAATGAGAAAAGGTGGACGCTTTGGCATTGGGTTCATTGACCCAAACACCGTTAATGAATACACATGGCTAATAAATCCGCATCATCAAAAGGACGTAGAGGACAACATGCTAGAGTTCTTGAAGCGCCTCAAATACAGTGAAGATATACTACTTCCTTACAACTTCCAGTGAGTCACACTGTCTTGTACTACAAATTCTCTGTTTTTGCCTACTAGCTAGCTACATGTTTTTGCTTACATATGCCCGCTTAATTAAGACATGCAAACGTGTGTGCATGCAGATTTCACTGGGTCTTGTGTATCATTAAAGTTGACGCCGGAACAGTTGAAATACTGGACTCACTACTCAAAGCAAATACCGACTATAACATCTTGTTTGGGATAGTCAACAGGTAATTTCAATCATTATTAACTATATATCTCGGCCTATTTAGTTCGTCATTTCATGATATGAACTATTTAATAACCCCTTTATTCATTTTCTTTGTCGGCGGGCAGGGCTTGGGCAAGGTTCATCAGCATCACGGAAGGCGAATGGAAAAATAAGCTTAAATGGTTTCGACCCAAGGTAAGTAATTAAGTAGTACTAGCTAGCTAGCTAGCTGCCATCTCTTTAATTATCATGCTTGATTAATTATTATCTGATCAAATTCCATTCTCGTAAAGGCCCTGAAGCAGGAGCAGGGGACTGATTTGTGTGCATTCTGCGTTTGCGAGAACATTCGCATGATGGCATCCGAAAGGAGCAGATCTCAAAGACAGGAATGGGTATGCTTGTCAGAACACTATTCACAATTTTTACACCATTATCGATATCTAGTCACACAACTAATACACATGCATATTGATCTCCTTCTTAACAGTTCAAAGAGGTGCGGGAGAAGCTCCTAGAAATGGAGCGCGTAGAAGCACTTCAAGAGGAAATAGCGGGATTTTTGCTCGACCAGGTCATAAATCCGAAGGGAGAATACTATTACCCGCTACCGCCCCCATGAAAACCACTTCCAATTGTCATCATGCTCCGAAGGCACCAATTAGGCTAATGCCACTGGCTCCGAAGGCAACATGCATATGTAGGAGAAATTGTATATAGCTATACATGTGTGTATGTGTGAATTAATTAATATGGTGGTTTGTGAGACATTGATGATATATATATATATGCATGATTGGTTCTACTAGAAATTCTATATATATATATATATATA
>NC_041383.1:742348210-742355261 GCF_002162155.2 Triticum dicoccoides | reverse complement strand
TACAATGTGTAGTATCGTAAAATACCAGCAAACGAAAAAGAATTAAAATGGAAACACAAAATTAAATGAAAAAGAAATCATAGAACTAAAAACCCCCCAAACCTTATAGTACCGGTTGGTCTTACCAACCGGTACTAAAGGGCTCCAGGCCCCCGGAGCTGGCTCGTGCCACGTGGTTTCCCTTTAGCACCGGTTCATGCTGAACCGGTACTAAAGGGGGGGGGCTTTAGTGCCCACACTTTAGTGCCGGTCATGGAACCGGCACTAAAGGGCCTTATGAACCGGTGCTATTGCCCGGTTCTGCACTAGTGGTACAGACAACTACAAAAGAAAAGGCTGAGAAGCCTGACTATCTACAAGACCCTGCTGAGGGCACAAGATCGTAGCTGAGGTAACAAGATAAACGTCGAAGTCCACATGGAAATACTAGTGAGACTGACATCTCTCTGCAAAACATAACTTAAGCAAACGTGAGTACAAATGTACCCAGCAAGACTAAATCAGAACTAACTACATATGCATTAGTATCAACAAAGGGGGTGGTGGAGTTTAACTACAGCAAGCCAGCTTTGACTCAGTGGCTATCCTGTACTATGACTGCAAGTAACTCTTTTGAGGTGGTGCACACGAGTCCACAAATTCACCAATCAATACACCACTATGGATCCGCTCCCGTCTCCCTACGAGAACGCCATCCACAGCACTCACGCTTATCTTGCGCATTTCACTTGTCTATGAACTGTATAGGCAACCCAGAAGTCCATTACCGCGGACGCGGCTATTCGAATAGATCATGTTAACCCTGCAGGGGTGTACTTCTTCACACACGCTCTCACCACTTATCGCCATTTACACGACATGTACTCGGCAACCTTCAAGCGGAAGCCCACACTACAAAAAAAGACACTTCCGTGATGATACGTGTTTGTCACAGTAGGTCGCGTTTTTTGTCATGCATGTACATCCATGACAAATTTGTGAAAGAATCAAGATAGTCATACCTGTGCTGTCGTAGAAGTGTTCCATGACATTACCAAAATTATCATCACGGAAGTGTCCACTTCCATGACGATAAATCGCGGCGTCACAGAAGTGCTTTCGTCAAGGGTGACCGACACGTGGCATCCATCGTAGCGGAACGCCGTTAAGCTATCGGGTCCGGTTTCGGATCCGATAACCCGTTAACAGCCCATACCAATGGGGATTTTCCACGTGTAAAATCATCATTGGCTGGAGGAAACACGTGTCGGCTCACCGTTGGGACAGATGTCATCCACTCATTGGACCCAAAGCGCCTATGATACATCGACATGCCGCACGGCCCAACAGAGGCCCATTCCTGTGAAAAGGCCGACCCGTTTGACTTGGTCAAAAGGTGGCAGGCCGGCCCACGGCAAGCCTGTTAACGGCCTATTCGCATAAAGCCCATTTACAGCCCGCTAACCCAGGGCCCATTTACGGCCTATCCGAATTAGGCCCAGTAGCATCATCTGGGCTGTCCAATATAATTCCAGCCCGTTTTAACTTCCGGCCCATGTATGGCCCATGACGTCTTTTGGCCCATCTGAGGCCCTTAGTAACCCTCGGCCTGTTAACGGCCCATGGTAAAACTGGCCCGTAATGGACAGTGTATCACTTTATACCCATTAACGACCCATTATTCTGTTGGGCCGTTTCCAGCCCATGTTATCTTTCGGCCTTCTTAGGGCTCATTTATTCTTGGGCTCATTTCCAGCATTCGGTTACTTATGGCCCGTTACTGTCATTTTCTGCTTGTGGGCTAAATTCAGCCCGTGCTTACAGTTGGTCCGTTTGTGGCCGTTAATACATTGGGCCATTTTCATAGCATCATCAAATACGACCGATTAACGACGGCCCATTATGGTCGGCCCATGAATGGACGATTCTAACTCTAGCCCGTTTATGGCCATAAAGCAGTATATTATTGGCCCATGTTTGGGCAATCGATCATACGGCCCGTAGAAGGCCCATTGCTAATACGGCCCGTAGAAGGCCCATTGATGTACGGGCCGTAGAAGGCCCATTGTTTCTACGCCCCGTAGAAGGCCCAGTGTCACTAAAGTAAATATGTAGCCCATGGTTATTGTGGCCTAGTTTTAAAAAAAGAACAGCACTGACTACAAGCAAACAAATAAACAAGACAACAAGGAAATAAATTAGCAAGCAACTTACGCTAGGCTATCACGGCTGTTACACATATTACATCCACTGGGCATCAAAGTTCGCCACCAGTGCAAATATAGGGAACAAAGCAGCATATCATATACACTAGTTGTCAAAGTTGGCGACCAGTGCAAATAAACGCCGCAGCAAAACATGTCCAGAACTGAAACCACTTCAGAAGATCTCAAGAAACAATATCATGGGTACCCATAATGCTGGAAAGATGCTTAGCAAGCTTATTAAGTTTCTCTTGTTTGGCGCTTAAATCCTCCAGTGCTTGCTGTTGCACCAGAAAGTATGCATCTGGATTCTGCAGGGACTTCCTCAGTCCTTCGGCTTCCTGTCGCATAACATCTGATCGATGTCTTTCAACTTGAAGTTGAGACTCAAGAAGCCGAACTGATTCAGGCAGCGATTACGAAGAGCTGGTGCCAGTGGTAGTGGCCAGTAACTCGAACACTACATCAAGACAGGACTTTGGGGTTGTCTCAGTGTCTTTAATATAGTTTTTATCAGCTTTCTTGGAGAACAACAGGGATGTCTCACTATCTTGAACCTGATCTGCATTACTTCCTTTACCATTGCATAACGGGGTACTCTTCTCTAATATTTTATCCACGTTCTAAAGGGGAAACAAACAAACACATCACAGGTTTACAATGTAGTATATGAAACTCATTTTGGTAAACCAGTTCAATAGTAAGGTGGACAGGATAACGGCATGAAACAAACATATATCTATGTAGTATGGTCACTGTATGGTCTATATCATTCAAGTTTATGTTGCCAAATCAAGATAGATATAGTTCGAATCATATCTATTTAAGACAAAGCAACATAGACAGAATATAAGTGTGGGAAACTACACAACAATAACAACACTTGTAATGTGCATGGCATGAGAACATAACTGTTTATTCAATTGAAACTGAAATCAACATAGAGCAAGTTACAACTGTAAACACATTAAAGAAACAATTTTAAAACATACCTGTTGCGACATTAGAGTTTCAATTGCATCCTTCAAATTTGAAATTAGTTGGTATGAGTAAATACAGTGATGCAAGAGCAAAGTAGTATGAACCATAGCTAAGAACCTGACCTGAGAACAATTCTTCTTCTGCTTTAAGCGTTGACTTGGGGTTTGGAGTGGGGGTCCTCGTGCTTTGGGCACTGCAGTTGCCTTACTAACTGCTCGTGTTTGGGTGCTCTGTGGTGGAGATGGTGCTGTGTCAACGGGAACTGGGTTACTATGTGCTGGGGTTGGGGTTAGAAGGGGTGTAGCTGGTTCTCTGTCCAACTGGGTAGGGGTACAATCTGCGCGAGTCTGGGTTATGTGTGGTGGGGCTGGTTCCTGGGCAAGTACAATCGTGGTTCTATCTCCATCGACAGGTAGCACGATCTTTTCTGAAGACCGTGTTTTTACTCCCGCAGATACTGCCATCACTCCCTCCAATTGAAATGGCTGATAAACAAGAAAAGTAATTGAATGTATAGATATTGTAAGATAGACAGGTGCAATGGATAGTAGGGAAGAAAACAGGGCATTTAATAGTTCACATTTATGTTGTCTAACCAAGCAGAATAGCAGGACATAATTTCAAATATATGATGGCTAATTAAACAGGATAGCATGACACAATTTCACATGTATGATGGATAACTAAATAGGATAGAATGACATACTTCAAAATATGATGACTATGTAAACAGGATGACATGATATAACTATACGATGTGTCTATTAAAGTGGTTGGCATGCCATAAATCACAAACATGCCGTTGATGGAAACATCATGGCATGATATAATTCACGGATAGAATGACATAATTCAAAATATGATGACTATGTGAACAGGATGAGATGATATAACTATATTATCTCTTTAGAAAATGGGTTGACATGCCATAATTCAGATACATGCTATCTATGTAAACATCATGGCATGATATAATTCAAATATATGATTTATATACTAAGGAAGTGAGCAGAGGGCAATCACATATATGATGTGTCAACTAAGGAGATGGCATTCAACATCGTGTATATGATGTAAAAACTAAGCATTGCAATACAACATATGCATGATATGAGTAATATAACCCTACCAAGTTTGAGCATACACCTCAAGGGGATAATAGGACTAGTCATCTGCCACTGGATCCTCCTCTGAAGAGCTATCTGTAACCAGCAACATATCTGCTTCACCAGGTAGCATTGTCTGCTCTGAAGACCTTGTTTCCACTCTAGATTTCTGCATCACCAATTCAAATGGCTGATGCACAGGAAGAGCAGTTGAATATACAAACATTGTCAACAAAAGCAATGAGAAATACAAAAAAAGGACGACATGATATAATTCACATATATGACGCTTGGCTAAACAGCATGGCATTGCATAATTCACATATATAATGCCTTGCAACAAGATAGCATTGCATACTTCACATATATAATGTCTTGCAAAAAGATGGCATTGCATAATTCACATATATGGTAATTAGACAGTAAACAGGTGGCATTCACACAAATCATGTCTAAACTAAGCAAATGACATAGTAATGCAAGATACCATACGCACGACATGAGCAACATAACCCTGCCAAGTTAGAGCATGCACCTCGGGGGGGGGGGGAATAGGACTGGTCATCTGTCTCTGAATCCTCCTCTGAGGAGCTATCCGTAACCAGCGAGATATGCGCTTCGTCAGATAGCATAGTCTACTCTGAAGACCTTGTTTTCACTCCAGAATTTTCCATCACCGTGTCAAATGGTTGATGCACACGAAGAGTAGTTGAATGTACTAACATTGTTGACAAATGTAATACGTAACGAAAAAAAGGATGGCCTGATATAATTCACATATAAGATGACTGGCTAAGCAGGATGGCATTGCAAAATTCACATATATGATGCCTGGCTAAACAAGATGGCATTGCATAATTCACATAAACAATGAATAAACTCAACAGATGGCATTCACACAAACCATGTCTAAACTAAGCAGTTGACATATTTGTTGTATAAAGTAAGCAATGCAAGGCACCATATGCATGATATAACCAACATCAGCATGCCAAGTTAGAGCGAAGACCTCATGGGGTAAATAGGAGTGGTCTTCTGCTTCTGAATCCCCCTCAGAACAGTTATCTTGCTCTTGATTATGATCTGAAATGGGTGGAGGGGGGGGGGGCTGCCTTTGCACCCACCATGGAGCGACGTCTGCATGAAATTTTATTGCCACGCAAGGCTCATCTCTTTTCCTCTACATGTTCAGTTCCATTGTGTACAATAACTGACATGCATAGGAATAAAACATAGTGAGATTATGTAAGGAGTGTATGCACAAATCCAGAGTGATGGTAGCAAACTGTGGATAGAACCAAAACCAATGATAGCAGGCAGATAATAGCTTTAGTTAAAAAATACAGATAATGGCTCCTTTAATGTTTGTTTGCACCCAACATGAAACTCATAGTAGACACCCGAGATTAACCAGATAGTAGACAGATAGTACTGATTGCTGCCCCAATATGTACCCCACAACCATTTAAAAACTCAAGTTTCAGCATAAGTTTGGACCTGACTCGGAGTCTAATAGGTGAACACGATGATAAAGTAGCATGTCATCATATTAAGCGATGGATAATGTAAGTAGACACGGAAGAGTGCGACCTCTCTTGCGTGTAGTCCTCATGGTCATCTCCTCAGTTGATGATGGTAATGCAGTTGTCGTGGCTGCCGACGGCGGGGAAGAAGATCTGAGGCGGCGAAAGACAGTCTGGAGAGCGGACCCCTGTTGTGGTGAACCCTTCCGTTGTTGGAGCAGCTGAGCTGGGGTGGAACATAGCACCGCAGGAGTAGGACAAACCACACAAGGTTTTCTTTGACACATATCTATAACAGAAGTAATAGTGTAAGGGCTTGTTTGAAATTTGAGGATTCTAACAATGCAGGGATAGGAAATAGATAGGAATAGGATAGGAATGCACATGCAAAACAAAGAATTTAAAAACACAGGATTTCTGCCAATCTGGGTGTTTGGTTCACAAGAATTGGAAGATCACAGGATGCAAAGAAGTATGGTGAGATTAAGTCAAACCACAAGAAGTGTACAACCTCTTTGGCGAAGCCATGTCGATCTCAGCGTGATTGGGTTGGCCAGTGAGGATGCTCCGGCTGACTTGGCTGTCGGAGGAGGGGAAGAAGATCTTAGGCGTCTGGAGATGGAGCCTGAGGTACTGCTCCGCTGTGATGGAGGGTTTTGTCGTTGGAGCAGCTCCGGTGAGTTGTACGACGCCGAGGCTGAAGCAGGACAAGAGAGACAATGTTAACCTAAGTGGATATCTAATAGCATCTCCAATAGATGATGTAAAATACATAACCACAAAGTGCTAGATGTATACATCAGCCGCTCATCTCTGAACTTAACTGTCGAAACTGAATTTAACTGTCAAAACTGAACTTAACTGTCGAAACTGAATTTTGCTGCCGAAACTGAATTTTACTGTCGAAACTGAACGCACTAGGGGTGAGGCTACACTTCAGTCGACTGACTTTTTCATCTCTGGTCAGTCGATTTTGCAGCCGTTGGATACGAAATCAAGGGCCTGCAGTTCATCTTCAACCTCCACCCCCTTGAGCCGCCAGCCACCACCGGCCAAACAGCCACCCCGCCCGCCCCGAAAACACTCCCCACCGCCGGTCCGCCGCTGCCCCGGCCATCCCTCTAGCCCCCCCCGTGCCGAGCTTTTTCTCCAGCGATCCCCACACCACCGCCCCCACCCTGAACCCTAAGATATATAGTGGGGTACTTCTCCGGCGAGCCCCCCTCCCTGCCGCGGCTGGTTCTTCCTTAACTCCGGC
>NC_041383.1:742324372-742347819 GCF_002162155.2 Triticum dicoccoides | reverse complement strand
CGAGCCCCCCCACCCCCTGAAAATCGAATGACCCAAAAGTCGATTCAGTCGACTGAAGTGTAGCTAAATCGGAGCAGCATCGCAAGCAAGAGCAAGAGCGAGAGCAGCAACACGAGCAAGAGCAAGAGCAAGAGCAGACCAGGCAGGGGACTGAGAGGAAGAGCAGAGCAGCAGAGCGAGCGAGAGCTAAAGCAGCAGCATCTCGTACTGATGTGGATGTCACCGCCGAGGGAGCGATGTCGTGGAGGAAGTGGCCGGCGACGCCGCGGTGGATGGAGCCGCGCCATGTCGGCTCGGGACCGAGCACCAGCAGCATCGTGAGATCGAATCAAAAAGAAAATGCGGTGATTAGTGTACAACCTCTTTGGTGGCGCCGATTAGGCCACAACTTCATCCGAGGAAACAGTGATGCTGATGCTCTTCCAGTGGTGTAGGTGAAGACGGTGGTGTGGGAATGGAGGTGGCGTGAAAGACGAGGGGAACGTCGGGGCAGCTCCTTGGAGGTGGAGGACGGGGTGGCTGAACCGGCGGGACGACCAGATCGACAATGGATCCTCGTCCAGTACGGTGGATGAGGGACGTCAAGGTGTTGCTGTGGACGACACCGTCGGGGAAGAGGCTCCGGCTGGGTGGCGGACGAAGGAGGGTGTGGGGCTTCCTGGGTTTTCCCGGCCTTGGTGTACGAATTGGTGGGCGGATGGGATGGGAGTGGGGAACCATGGTTTAGGGACGCACTTGTCCGAAATGTGGGGTAAGTTACGAAAGTACCCCCACTGATTTGAGACGGTTCTTTTGGTTCAGGGGTATCAAGGGCATTTCGCGTGTCGGGATTTCACAGGAGGTGGGAGTTTTTGCGCGCGTTGTAATTTTGGAATAGCAAGGCGCGGGTTGAGATGGAGGGAGTTGTCGGAGCACAACGAGACAAAGATATATCTTAAATATTTCGGGCTAACAAGGCGTGGGTTGAAATTTCTGGACAAGCCTAACATGTACTATACCAAATCAATTCGCACTACAAATGTCATTCAAAACTTTGAATTCATGTTATGTTCAATTAAAATATTTCGCTACGTGTATAATGCATGCAACCTAGTACTCAAATAAACGTTTTAGTGCATTCCAAACGTACATACTACCGCGTCAATATGAACTAAATTTGAATTTGTTTCTCTATTTGAATAAGATCTACAATAATGATTGTTGTGAAGTCAAAGTGTTTGAATTCGTTTCTCTGTTTTAATAAGATCTACAATCGTCATTATTTTCAAGTTAAACCATCGTTTGTGTATTATCTTCACAGCACACCACATGATTAGTCTCGAGTTACATATGAACTATGTGTACTATTTGAACTCGAACTCGATTTTTTGAATCCACTTTATGTTGATTTCAAATCATAGTACATTTCAAGCTCTAGCTATATCTTCACAAACTAAACCATGTCTCATATGTATAATGTGTTTATCACATTATGTATGGTGCCCCGCCCCCTACGCCTACAAGTATTTAGATGTGAGTTGCAAACACCACACATTGCCACAAATTCAAATAAAATGTGATAATGTTTGATATATAGTATTGTTTAGATTGTTCAATATTTAGTTGTAAGCTGCAAATGCCACACATTATCACAAATTCAAATAAAATGTGAGATTGTTCGATGTATAGTATGGTTTAGATTGTTCGACATTTAGCTGTGAGTTGCAAATGCCATGCATGATCACATTATGGTATAACATGTGCAAAACCACAACACGCGTATCACCGCTATATTCATGCATGCATATGTTTAAAACACTATGATCTCCTATTCAAATATATGAATCCACTTTCATATCAAATTATGATCTTTGTTAGTCTCTTACACCCACACAATCCTCTAACCTTTGTAGCTACCACTAACTTTCTCTCGTGCATGCACACGCCCTCCTCGCCCTCCCCCTCCCTCAGCATTCTATCCATCACGCACATTCATTTTTTTCTTTAGGTCGCTCTCCCACAGTCTCCACAACTTCTTTCCGACACACACCGATCGTTAAACCTCTCCAGCGATGTCTGGCTACAACATACACACGCACCTTCAAATCTCGTCCTTTATGTGTCCTTGCCTCGTGTCTCTCATACGGTCCCACTCATGTGTAAACTCTCGCCCCTCTTTTCATCGATCTCACAACCGCACACTCCTCCCCCTATCTAGCTAGTAGCCGGGCCTCCCACACCACCTCCTAGCTCCATTCTCTCTGTCTATCCATCTCGTCGGGCCTTATTTGCCTCTAACAAATGGACGTACACCGACCGATCTCCCGCTATACATATAGCTAGCTAGGTCATTATAACTCGTTTTTTCCCACGCGTCGATCGATCTACCTCATTAGTTATGTCTCTCCGTTCCTTCGACAAACAACAATTGATCTACCGATCTAGTTAGGTTTGCTTACCAAACACATGGTTCCCCTTCATCATCCATGGATGTGTCCCGACAGATCTATCACGCACAGGCACACACAGAAACACATCCCCACTCTTATTGATAATATTGTAGTTCCACCCTCAGTTTGTCTAGTAGGCCTCTCCCACCATCTTTGAGAAGCAACTCCATCACCCATCCAACACTCTACCCCTCTCCCTCCCTCTCATTCTCTCCTCTCTCTCTGTCCCATCCTATTTCCTGTCCTTCAGTTATGTATGGATGTCGACCGATCTCCCTCAAGACATAGCTGGGTTTCTCCTTCTCAACACATATACGAGTCGTTCTACCTCTATAGTTAGGCCTCTACCTACCCCCCACCCCCTCGCACACACACACACACACACACACACACACCGATACATCGAGCGCTCTAGTCATGTCTCCCTGCCACACACAAACTTGACCTGTGCCCTCTGACGTTCCGGTAGCTAGGTCTGTCACCCTATATCTTTGACTTGCACACACACACAATTTCGACGGCTCTCTTCATCGATATCGCACCCACCCACTTGATCCTCTCTTCGACTCTATTGATATCTATGACCCCTCCCTCTCTTCTCATGGATCGCCCGACTCTCTGTATATGATACGGATAGGCCTCCATTTCACACACATTGCATGCAAAATTTTGTTTGAGATGTCATCGACACATATTCCCACAAATACATTCGCGAAAAATCAACCCCCCAAAAAAAAACAAAAAACACTCACGAACGCACAAGCCATTTGTCTAGGTTTGTATCTCTCACACACACCCACGTAGGCGGGGGACGTGCACGAAGAGAAGAGGTGCATGCACGGCGCACGTACTCCCGTCTCTTTCCCAACCACACCCGCGTGGGTACACGGTGGAGCTCATTTCTGTACGAAAAGGCAGCCCATGTGGTAACTTGACACGTGTACTAGTTGTCCACTAGATGGAGGGAGGATCATCTACCATGGGTGGACAAACAAATTGCGACTTGACGCGTTATGTTAAAAAAGAGGCAAATCATGTGGGGCCTACCTTAGAGGCAAGGCTCTATACACTAGAATACTTTTGATGTGTCCGTCAACTCGCAGAACGAGGAGAAGCTTGCTTAGTACGCCATCTCCCCCACCCATGGGCGCGGTGGCTCGCAGGATGAGGTGAAGCTTGCTTACTACGCCTTACGCCCGCTCCCTCGCCCACGCGCGCGGTGGCTCGCAGGACAAGGAGAAAAATTTACTAGTACTCCCTCCGTTTACTCCTCGTCCCTACTACCTTGGTTAGAGAGATTATCATATTGTTTGGAATATATGTCCTTTAGTAGATTTCAATATGAACTACTAGTACATACTCCAAACACTGATGTATATAGACGTATTTTAGAGTGTAGATTCACTCATTTTGCTCCGTATGTAGTCCAAGACGTAATAGCACTAACTCTCCCTTCCCCCTCGACCCTTGCCATGTGGTGGACGTGCAGCAATTCATTCAGTCTCATACAGCCAGAACGATATATACTGCAGTACCATTATTGCTTGACTTCCCGAAGAGGCGAAGAGCCAATCGCAAGGTTAATAGTTTGGAGATGCCAAGCGCAAGGTTTATAGGAGAACGAGTAGTAGGTGCCGCTTCATTTATAAATAAAGTTTTTTTTTCTTCAGTGGCACGTTTGCAATATAAATAGGTTCATATGGAGAGAAAAGGAAACCGCTCCATTATATACATAGGCAGGACGGGCCTACACGGTTGCTTGCTGGGGTTGCTCTCTTCAGTTTTCACACTCTCTCGCACATAAGCACTGTGGCCACATCTCTAACATCCCGGCGGATCACGTCCGCCGGGGGAAGGGGTGGATGCTTAGTGTAGATGCGGTCGCCGTTGCCGACGGGGAAAACCCACTGTCGGCACGTCCCGATCAGGGGTCCCCGCCATTCTCTATCACAAACCCGGTGAGGTTGCCTTCGTCCATTGCTCACTGCCGCGACGTGGGTAGTTGCCTTCTCCCGCCGCCCTCCTATATGTTGAGCTATGTCCCGACATCCCTCAGGTACAACTCCCTTTACAGCGGGCTTGCACCACTGCTCCAGCTGCCCACATCACTCCATGTGTATATTTCTCTACTTCTTTGCCCCGCACATACCTCTACTAGCTTCTACGTACTGTATTTGTGATGAGTTTATATCTCATTAACTAGTCCCAGTAATCTTATTCTAATCACGCTTCTTCTTTGCCACAGGGATGCTCATCTCGATTTTGGTGAAACTGCACAAAATGATCTGATGGTCAAAGGGTTGCAAACTTCATTTCTTAGGAAGCGCCGACGTTGCCAGCAAATTAAAGCCTAGTTAGGGTTTACAGTACAAGGGCTAGGGACTGCATGGATCGTTTTTTCTTTAGCTGTCTCTGTTTCAATGGCTAGGGACTGCATGAGTAGTAGTAGTACTGTACGCCTTATGCCCGCTCCCTCGCCCATGCGCGCGGTGGCTCGCAGGACGAGGAGAAAATTTTACTAGTACTCCATCCGTTTACTCCTCGTCCCTACTACCTTGGTTAGAGAGATTATCATATTGTTTGGAATATATATGTCCTTTAGTAGATTTCAATATGAACTACTAGTACATACTCCAAACACTGATGTATATAGACGTACTTTAGAGTGTAGATTCACTCATTTTGCTTCGTATGTAGCATAAAGTTGAGACACTTATTTTGAAAAGGAGGGAGTACATATTTGCTATAATCTGTCAATCATTGAGATGCAATAGCATGCATGTTAGTCTCCTTTGTATTTGATGAAATGTTGCAACGGGCAACCTTGGACGCAAGATACATGTAACAGAAGCTGGAAGCTTCATAGCATTTTACTATCTCGCTGATAAATTATAGTACGTACTATGCAAGTAGTACTATGTAAAGAGTTAGGTGTCGCACGATGTCCAGAAAATATGGTGATAGTGTGAGGTGGGCCATTTAATAACTGAGCCTGCGTGTTTTCACTGCTCTTGCACTCCTCTGCCGTAAGAATGGAGAAAATGGTAATCTAGTAGTACCTCCTTTCACCGAAAGCGTGGGACATCCAGCTGTCCTACCACCTCAGTAATAATGACCAATGAGCCATCAAATCACACAGACCCAGCAGTAAGTTGGACGGATGAAGCAACCATCACTCTTGAATCCGCTTCTCCCTTCAACGCACGCGCCAGTGAGAGGTCGCGTCCACTCTGCCCAGGCATGAATGCGTCACCGATTCTTTGGAGCGGCGCTGACCATTTCAGGCAGGAAGCGCGCGCGGGCGATGGAGGGGCTTTGGGTGGGCCAGGCTGGTCAGGAGCGGGCGTGGCAGCTGTCCCCCTGTCCCTACCGGACGCCCGGAAACGAGAGGATGCACCGACTCTCACGGCTAAAATCGTACACTACATACCATCTCTCTGTAGGAGTAGGTCGATCTGTCGCTCTCTCTAACACGCGCATGCTGTTAAACACACACATGCACACGCACACGCACACATAGGTGCATAGAATAGGAAAATCGTGCGAGTGCGAAGCCACAGGAAGTGAGATACAAATGGAGTACGTACAAGAAGAGAAGAGGCATCTCTTAGTTGTTTGGATTAATTATTATGTTTAGAGACAGAAATCAGGGCTTTGATTGGAGGAATGACCAGTCAAGTTTCTCCTTCTCCTCCAATCTGCTTGCACCTTGGTCCCGCTGCACCTTCTAACGTGACTTATTACACCTAGACGGAAGGAGTCGTACGGTGGCACACTGACTTAGGTCGAATACAAGTGCCCAAAATTGTGTGCATGTTATAATAAGGATTCACTTAAAATAGTACTACGTGAGCGAACAGAGGGATCAATTGGACAGTGTTCCAGACCAGTAGCGAGATGTGTGAGGTAAGATACACCGCTAACGCTTTTAATTTTTCTTATTAATTTGTTTGTTTCACCCTCTGACTGGTGGGACCCAACGTACTACGTGGAGAGAGGTAAGGTCACTAAGGCTGCATTATTTCTGCACCACTGTGGATAGTCTTACCACCAAAGCCACATGACACGATTATGATTTAAATCCCAATTACTCCCACACAAAAAAAGGCATGCTTGTCACACGAATGCAGGAATGTATAAAAGGTTATTTTCCTCTCGTTGAACATAACGGGAGGGTTGTGAGCTGGTTAGCCTGTTCGCTCATCAAACTTGAGGTCTCGGGTTCGATAACTACACTTGAGCATAATTCATGCCAGGAGGATTCTTTGACTGGTCAAAATGGCCTCGACGCTTGTTTTCTAGGGTTTGCACTCTTCACACTCTCTCCAGTATATATGCACGCTGGAGCCTCAACGCTTGTAGTTGCTCTCTTCACACTCTCTCACCCTCTCCAGATCTAAACAAGACTTCGTTGGCCTCTCTCTCCCCTCACTGCTGGTCTACTTGTAGTTGCTCTCTTCACACTCTCTCATCCTACCCTCTCCAGATCTAAACAAGACTTCCCTGGCCTCTCTCTCTCTCCCCTCACTGTTGGTCAAAGAGCCGTCCACCGGGAAGGGAAGGAGGCTTAACGCTGTCGCCGTCGGCAAGGGAGGGAATCCACTACCGGCGCAGCTGTCCACTTTCACTTAGCGGCGGCGCGGGAGGGCCTCCGACCCCTTCTTCTTCGCAGCCATACATAGTGTGGGTCGAACGGCCTCCGGTCACCCACCGAACCACACCCCAAGAACCTTAAGGTATAATTTACTTATTCCACATGCATTGCTCTAGCTGCATGTGGGCTTTTTCTGCTTCTGCACTCGAATCTAGGTGTTGGATCAAACAGGAAAGTAGTGGGGAAAGTTGTATACCATGAATTTAGGACGTGGTTCAAAGAGGAAAGGAATGGGGGAAAGTAGTGGGAAAAGTTGTATAGCATGAATCTAGGACATGGTTCAAAAAGGAAAGGAAGGGGGAAAGTAGTGGGGAAAGTTGTATCGCATTAATCTAAGACATGGTTCAAAGAGGACAGGAATGGGGGAAAGTAGTGGGGAAAGTTGTATAGCATAAATCTAGGACGTGGTTCACAGAGGAAAGGAAGTGGGGAAAGTACAAGTACAGACTGGCTATCCAGCACCTACGTTGGTCGAAAAGGGAAAACAATGACAAATGCAGTACGCACATCTGTAACGAACTGATCTTTTGTTTTGGGGGACAAGGCTGTAGAGTTTGAGCAGGACTAGATTTGCTGCGCTCACATAGGGAAAGGTGTCTAAAGATAACAAAACTGGGACCAACACAAATATGCTCCTTGGTTGTTTGTTCTTTGTTGCAACAGACTGTGCATCACCCCAGTACATCGGTAGATGCACATGGTGCTGGTGCGTCCACTGCCCGTGCAACTCTTTAGCTGTTGTTAATCTAAGGCCCTGTTTGGTTAAAAACTCCCTAGTCCCTACCTGCTTGGTTCTAGGGTCTAAACATGGACTAGAGGTTATTAAATGACATGCTAAAAGACCATGTTACCCCTAGTAGTGAACTAATAGAGACAAGGTGCGATGTGTGGCAGGGGCAACTGTTGGAAAAAGTCCCAAAAAGACTCCCTCGGGGTCTTCTTTCTTTAGTCCCAAATGCCCACTTTTAGTCCCTAAAAGCCCCTCCTGCTTGGTTTAGATGGGACTCACACGGAGTTTTTTTAGTCCCTCCACCAAAATGTCCCTGTAAACAAACACCCTCTAATAATGCCGCTGGAAAATTGATGCAATGCCACAGTTAAAAGCAAATTACATGTTTAACAAATTTTATTGTTAATATAATCTCTCTGTTAATGTTAATCAATGCCAGCGTTTGAGAAATGCTACTGTCTTGCTTTCTTTCCCATTTAGATAAGGTAGATGCTTCTTTTTGCTGGCTTCTGTGTCATCCACCGTTATTGACCACTAGTTGTTTCCTTTGCACCTCTGTGTAAACAGGGTTATCTACTTCACCTCGTTGCACTGCACAAAACACTTTTGTTTTAAGAGTGTTTTGTGTAGTTCAATCAAAATGTCACACCGACAACGTTGCTTGATTGCTTGATCTTAGTGGAACTGCACAAGAGGAGATCTTACTTCCTATCCGCGTTGGCAAATTTGGTTAACATCTTCTTCTTGTGAGTTGTTTGAATTACGCGTCATGAGAGGTCAGTACTAGCCTTCTTTCACATGATTCTGCAGTGTGCTTTCATATGTTGTGCTACTTGTACGGTAATGTTGCTTGATTTTAGTGAGCTGCACAAATGGAGACAAGACTTCCAATCTGTATGTGCACCGTAATATCCCATTGAGGTAAGATAAGGGTATTTCACAACTGTTGGCCTGTATTTTGCCCCTTTCATCAGAAAATTAATGTCATTGTTTAGTGCTGTACTTGTGAAACCTAATTGACATGCCAAATCTTACATTGAAGGCGAAGCTTGTCTGTTATTGAACCAAGTGATGAAGGGGAAGAACAAGCGGAAGAAAAACAAAAATCTACTCCTGGTGCTGTAATGAAGCACTGGAACTGTGATGACACAAGTAATGATATAGTTTTGCATCTTAATTTATTGCTATGGCTGGAACGAGCAATTGTTTTGCCACTGATTTGATGCCGCTCTTAGTGTAATACGTAATTATCTCTACTTGTGCAAATAGGGATCTTCTTTGAAGATACCATATATTTTAGTGGAACTGCACAAGAAGATGTTGGAAACATTAATCTAATCAAGGAGTATATAGTAAGCATGGCCACCACAGTAGATAGCAACAGATGGTTCCGGAGAAGTGCTTCATCTGTATGCTGTACACAATAAGCCTGCTGACAAAGGTTGGTACTCGCCCACTGATTTCATCCATATGATTGAGCTTTGTCATCTCTATTGGTGTTGTGCTACTGTTTAGATGCTGTCATCAAAAAGTGGTATTGTCCTTGAGAAGTGCTTCATCTGCGCTGTTTTAAATATTTCCTTTCCTTTTTTTCGAGCAAACAGGGATGCTAGCATTTAGTTATCCTCTTGTCTTTACACAACAGGATCATCCTCCTCTGAACAAGAATATGGAGTACGTGAAGTGGCTAGTTCCAATTATGCCAGGATGAAGAAGCCCTGTCTATCTTCTCATCAGAAGGAGCAGTTGAAGGATGGTTACATTACCCCCCACAAGACCAAACTAACTTCAGCTCAGAAGGACTGACAAATCTCCATTTTCTTGCTGTGATGCGCGAGTATAATGTTGTTCTAGGATTCTTTCCGGTGAGTTCCATTTTTGTAAAAGTGTGCTCTACATGGACCATGTAGGTGCCTATTTAAACTGTCAATTCATAGTACAGTTTGCTTTATACTAATAACTTTTTTTGTATTTGTGCAAACAGGGGTGCTCAGCTTGATTTCAATGGGAACTGCACAAAATGTTCATGAATACATCGAATCATTCATTTCCACCAAAAGAAAGGAGGTGCCGATAAGTTCAAGGTGTTGCAACATATAAGGGCGAAATCATACAAGCTACGCACGAATTTGGTTGATTTTGGTGGAACTGCACAAAAAGAACAGCTGGTTTATTTAGCACAAGGTGCCATGTCAATGTCCAAACTGATGGCAAACCCTGCCCATTCCACAATCGTAGGCATTTGATATTTTGGAATGGGAAAACCTTGTCAAATTTGCTCATTGATTTTAGCAAGAAGACATGCGTTTGATATTTTCAAATGGAACGCCCTTTGCTGTCAACAGCGTCGATCCATTTTTTTTCTTTATTCTTTAGTTGTGAAGTAAATATTGGCTCCGACATGTGAATCGCTGAGATGCATAATCATCGATTGCTTTGAGTGTTCTCTATGACATGTGAATCGCTGTGATTGCAATGTACAGGAACGCTAAAAAGCTGCTCAAACTCTTTGTACTCCTTCTGTTCCTTTTTTACTTTGCACATTGTCCAGTAACATACAACTAAAGTGCTCAAGTTCTCTAGCAAATGACTGTATCTCATGAGCTTGCTCAACCATGAAGCGCTCTTCAATCAGCCTGTAATCATAGAATTGCTCCATGATGTACAGCTTAGTGCCAGCAACCGGAGGGTAGCAGCAGTGGCCTTACTTGGACCCGAGCAGCAGCGACCTACCGTGTTATACTCTTCCTCGTTTTCTGTGTGGCGCGGCCTCGTTGGCAGCGGGGCGGGGCCTCGACGGAGCCGGTGATGTCCATTGTCTCGTTGCCGGCGGGCGGCGCCTCAGCGGAGCGGGGGAAAATCCTCCCCCTTGTTGCCGGCAGGGTGGGGCCTCAGTGGAGCCGGCGGTGTCCTCTGCCTCGTTGTTGGTGCCGCGGGGCCTCGGCGGAGCAAGGCCTCGTCGATGCTAGCGGAGCGGGGACTCGTCGAAGCCGGCATTGTCCTCTGCCTCGTCCTCGGTCTTGACAAACAGCGCCTCGGCCGCTTCATCGCCCTCTTTATAGGTGGCCGCAGCCTCTGCCACCTGCATGTGGTACCGCCAGCGCTCGAGGCGGCCCTCGCGGGCGGAGCGGTACGAGTCGAGCAGCGCCTCCTGCTTCGCCCGCTCCGCGGTGATCTGCTCCTCCTCCTGCAGGTGCTCCTGGAGGTGGTGGTTGTAGGCGGTGTCGGCTTGCGCCTCCCGGAACTGCTCCTCACGCTTCTGCCTCACCGGGTCCATATATTGGGCACAGGCCTCGCCGATGGTCATGGTGCAATGCACCGGCGAGGATGGCGCAGAGGAGGGGGTTGGCGCCGGATCGTCGACTACCATGTTCTCCATTGGGGCGCCGTCGTCCTCCGGCTGCCTGCCGGCCAGCCAGTCGGCAGCAATAGCTGCCATCTCCTTG
Source organism: Triticum dicoccoides (assembly GCF_002162155.2). Lineage (NCBI taxonomy): Eukaryota > Viridiplantae > Streptophyta > Magnoliopsida > Poales > Poaceae > Triticum > Triticum dicoccoides. The sequence goes on along the minus strand of NC_041383.1, from coordinate 742,336,560 downwards.
TGGTCCATTGTCCGCCTGTCCCGAAGAGCGCTAGAGCACGAGGAAGCCATGGTGGGCAGTAGTGCTGTGGACAGGAGAATAGGAATGAATGCAGATGGCTGCGGCTATGGCCGGCGCAACAGTTTATATAGCAATGGTGGGCGGCGGAGGGACAGAAATGTGGCGCCGGAGTAGCCGCCTCGGCAACCGCGTATCGTTAATGTGGGCGGCAGAAGGACGGACGGACGGCACTTGTGTCGTTTGAAGGCGGAGCAATCACATGCACCGGGAAGCGGGGTGGGCGGCGCTGACCGTTTTGGGCGGAAAGCGTGCGCGGGAGAGGGAGGCGGTCTGGGTGGGCTAGGGTAGTCAGACTCGTGCTTGTGAACAAGCACCGGTGAACAAGCGAATGACAATGTCATCACGGACATGTGGCCCTATGATCCTGGCTTCCCGAATGAGCAGCGGGCGCTGTATCAGACCATCCGTAGGGCCCGAGATGCCCTCTCCGTTGTCCTTCGAGTTGTTGCGCTCACCATGGCGCCGCCGTCTCGCGTTGTCAACATGGTCAACGGACATGAGGATGAGGAGATGACTTTACTTGGAGAGGGTGATAGCAAGTGCCTCCTTATTAGTATATAAAACTACAATTTTTTTGCTTCCTCCTGGTTTCTGACATCACGGTCCCACACAATTGTCAACCCATGTAGTCAATAAACGAGAGAATTGCACAAGAAGCAGCGACAGCTGGGACCAAGCAGCTCGAGCAGTATTTGTGTTTTTGAGGTGTAAGCACTGCAGAGTTTTTCTTGAGCGATGTTTAGCCCAGATATTAATTTTTCTCCTCTGAACAACAACGAAAACATCACTACAGCTATTAACTGGGCGGGCTGTGGCCCGTCTAGCCCAGGCCAGATATCCAGCCTAGATATTAATTTTTTTCAAGCTGAAAATGTCTAGCCCAGCTATTTTTTTTAGGAATACCCAGGCAAGGTCAAGTTGTTATTCTCCACCCCGCTGGGCTGCAAATCTTTCCTATGAGGGATGCATTAGGCCTAACAAGAAAATGGGCTTTAAGAAATAATAAATGGGATGTAATTATAAAAACTGGGCAGTAACTATAAAAAATGCACCAAACACGTAATTACTTTATAAAATATTGTTTTTGGATATTGAAAATTTTAATTTCATTAATTGTTGCGTGCGCAATGTTTCATTGGATTTTTACATAATATAAATTTATATTGAAATTGTATTTAATTTGACTAGAAATTTCGGGATAAAAATATTCCGGATCCCATCAAATGTGGGAAATTTTATTGAATTCTGTTTTGAACTGTTGGTTGAAATGGGTTGTAATTTTAACAAACTGTAAATGGGCTATAGTAAATTCCATTAGAATTCAAAAATTGACTGCACATCCTTACAAATCACAAATGGGCTATAAGTTCTCTGCCACACACTTGTGGCCTTACTAAGTTGACGGGTCCCCTAAAAAAAAGAGAGTTGACGCGTATGCAAGGCTTTGTCAACTTATAGTCAACACACGGTTCTAGCAGCAGTGGCCGTTGGATGTCCATCCAACGGATCCCGTGCTTCTTCTTCAATCTCGGATATTCTAGCTTCACCCGCCCAAAAAATGATTCCTCCCCCTGACATCTGGGGCGCTCCGTTTCGGAAGCTGACATGTGGGCCTACTAAGTTGACGGGGACGGAGTGCTTTGTCAATTTAGTCAATATGAACGATTCTAGCTCCAGTGACCGTACGGTGTCCATCCAACGGCCGTAGTGCTTCTTCAACCTATGGTCTTGTTGCTCCAGCCGCCCAAAGCAGCGCCGGTCGTGCCGCATGCTCCTGCCTCTCATGGCCGGCTGTGCTGCCGTGGAGGCCTCACCGCACCCTACTATTCCCACCGCTGGCCAGGCCCAGCAGCGACGGCAGCCTCACACCGCAGCCGAACCAGTGAACTCTCATACTCCTCTTCCTGCGGGCTTCCGCCGCCGCGTCTTCCCCGGCTCCGTGCTGTCCCCTTTCTAGGCCTCGCCGTCATCCACCGCCCTGATGCTCTCGGCGCGGCATGGTCAATGTGGTCAAGGAATGACTTCCATCGGAAGAGTACTGTACGTGGAAAGACTGACAGCTGGGTCCATGGCGGCCGCAAGGAAGTGCCTCCTTATTATGCGCCAAATAATTATTCCTCCACCTGACAGCAGGGACCCACCGGATGAGCAACTGTATTTCGCGAAAAAATGTTTCCCCGTGACTGCTGGGACCTACCAGCTACATCTTCGCACGCAAGGAAGTGCGTCCGGGCAAAAAAAGGTTCGTCCCCCTGACTGCTGGGATCCACCAGCTACATCTTCGCAGGCAAGGAAGTGCCTGACAGTCAGGACCCGCCTGGTCGAAGCGTACGTAGCGTTGTCATTCTGGCCGCGAACGTGTACGTACATACTGGTTGATGTAGAGGCGCGCACGTGTCATAGTAGAGGCACACACGTAGCATATACATGTACGTACAGTGGCCAGTGTGCAAGAAAGAAAATACGGCCACGCATGTACATACGGGCAGGTCTCGAATGCCTACTCACGCATATGTACGACCAGGGCTCGTGTACATGGCTGGGTCGGAACGGAGAAACAGTGTCGTCGTCGTGTTCATGGGGAGCCAACCGGCTAGGTCGGAAAGGAATGCGTCATCGTGTTCATCGGGAGGGCTTGGACGGAACATCTGATGGAAACGAGGCCTGGCGTACCACAGAACGGAGGAAACGGCCTTCTATTCGACTGGCCACGTTCGAAACGGGACCTGTTCATCGGGAGGGGTCTGGCGTACCGCAAAACGGAGGAAACAGACCTCCTACGGTCGAAACGGGGGTCCTGTTGATCGGGAGGGGTGTGGCATACCGCAAAACGGAGGAAACGGACTTGTGTTGGAGCGCTACGGTCGAAACGGGGGTCCTGTTCATCGGGAGGGGTGTGGTGTACCGCAAAACGGGACTCCACGGGATACTGTTCATCTCCACCGACGACCACCTCCAGCCTCCACGGGCTACTGTTCATCCACCGTCGACCTCCTCTAGCCTCCACCTGCGACTGTTCATCCATGGGCTCCTGTTCATCCAGCCTCCACCGCGCGCTACTCCACCGGCTACTGTTCAACCAGCCCTCTCCACGGGCTCTTGTTCAACCACCCCTCCACAGGCTACTGTTCATCCAGCCCTCCACCATCTACTATTCATTCTGCCCTCTACGGGGTCCTGTTCATCCAGTCCCAACCGGCTCAAACGATCAGGGTCCTGTTCATCCAGAGGCAACACCACGGGGTCCAGTTAATCCCCCCCACTGGGAACTGTTCATCCACCCCCCCGCAATGCTCACTGTTCATCCAGAGGCAACATCGATCGGCTTCAGTTAGCAGCAGTAGCAAAGGAATCGCTCGCTCAGGTTCAGTTAACAGCCATCGATCGATCGCTCGGGTTTAGTAAGGCATAGCCTACAGTGCAATCGCTCGGGTTCAGTTTGAGCCCAACGCCTCGCACACAAGCGAGTACGTACGAGAGAAACGCGCATCGCTCGACCCCCGACCACCCACCATAACCGGGGACTCCCCGATATTTTCCGCGCCCTCGCTTCTACCACGGTTTTTTCTGTCATGGACGGCCCAAAGAATGTCATGCAGCTGCGTCTCTGGCCCGCCCAGGACGAAAAGCCCATTTTCTGTCATGATTTTTTGTCATAGAAGTAGGACCCCACCACATCTATGATGATACCGGGTTTTGTCACAATTATCGTCATAGAAGTGTCATAAGTATGACAGAAAAGATTTTGGTTCGGCCCAAAATGTCATGGATGTGTCTTTTTTTGTAGTGCCAGCGAGGGTGTCGACCAAGACCTGACTAACCACACAAGTCTCTAGTCCAGGTTTATCGCCTATTCGGGTTCCATCCGCAAGGAGATCCTACCGGGGTTTCGCTCATGGCCCCAAACGATGAGAGCAGGGTTCCCGAGGCACCAAACAGGTGTCCCGGTACACCGTGCCTCGTGTCTCTACCGCATCATAGCCCACCCCTAGGGTCAGCGCTACGCACGGCCCCCAACACATATCCTACAAACACCAGAAACTAGTTGCAACTCCTGGACAGAGATCAATGCGATTAATAAGTCGAGAGGGGCACTTAAGCATTCCAATGCGTGGTAGTAGCTGTTCATGGATCACAAACACAGAACTCAGTTCCTGAGGACGGCTTCAATGAGACAACCCTCCATGTACTCCTACATGGCCTCTCACCGCTACCTTTACCAAATCGTGTTCACACACTTAGCTCTCAACAGTAGGACATGTTCACCACATTCTAATTCATCCCCGATGAATCGGACCTAACTCCTCTAAGAAGTAGCAGGCATGACAAACAAGCATGAATGAGTAGGCACATCAGGGCTCAAACAACTCCAACTCATGCTAGTGGGTTTCTTCTATTTACTGTGGCAATGACATGTCATGCAGAGGAAAGGGGTTCAACTATCGCAACATGTATCAGTTGACTCGTTGTTGTCCTAATGCAGTAAAAGAGAGCAGGAGCGAGAGAGTGGGATTGTATCGGAACGAACAAGGGGTTTTTGCTTGCCTGGCACTTCTGAAGATAGTATAGCTCTTCATCGGTGTCATCGATCTCATCGTCGGAACCGCGTTTACTGAGAGGGGACAAACACCGACAAACAAGAGGGAACACAATCAATGCAATGCAACAATATGATGCATGATTATGACATGGCAATATGCTGTGATTTGAGCTAATGCAACTAGCAACAGAAGGGTTTGGGTTGATTTGAATCAAAGGTTCAAATTCAAATTCAAACTATGAATTCCAAAGTGCATTAACATGTTTTGAACTATACAACAAGGTTAAGTTGCCTTAACATGCATGAAACTAGTACCAATGGATAGATTGGATTTTTCTGATGATTTTTCATATATAAATCTTTTCATTCTGAGCTACGGTTTATTCTCTATGAATTTATGAACTTTTGCTAATTTTCTGGAATTTCCTGGTTATTTCGAAATAGAATAAATCCAGATAAGGATTTACTGCGTCAGCCTGGCGTCAGTGTGACGTCATTGGTCAACTGACCCGGTCCAGGTCAAACCTGACCACTGGGCCCCGCAAGTCAGTGAGACAGAGGGTTAACTAGGGTTTAACTAAACATAACTAATTACTTAGCTGGTTAATTAACCGACAAGGCCACTAGTCAGTGTCAGACCAAATTAACAGAGTTAATTAGCACTAATAATAATCTTAACCTAAGATAACTAGGGCCTGGGTCCACATGTCAGTGGCACGGGGCGTCATTAGCAGTAGCCTAATCGGTGTTAGGCCGGCGCTTAGCCGCCGGTGACCTCTGGCCACGGCGGAGGCACACCAGAATCGCTGCTCCGGCGACGGCTAGGCGCGTGGCTTGGTTCTAAGGAAAGCTGGGTGTGTGCTGCGTCCAATGGTGCAGGCGGCTAGGCGTGGGGAGGCCGGGAACAACGGCGATGACGACAACCACGACGGCCAGGGTACGGGTTCGCGCGGACGGCAGCTAGCGGACGAGAACGGAGGGGGCGAGCATATAGGGAGGAGCAGGAGCTCACAACGCTTTGGACGAAGCCAACGGCAAGGACGGGGATGCACTGGAGCCCGTGAACCCACGGCGGCGAGCAACGGGCAGAGGCGATGAAGGAGAGCCCGATGGCGTCGCTTGAGGGCGTCTGAGGTCTTGATCTTTGACCTGGTGAGGTGCTCTTTGGCGGAGCTGTGGAATACACTGCGGCGGTGGTTCATCAATGGTGGCTATGCGTATGATTGCGGCGTGCTCTCGATGGTGCTCGGGCTGCGCGTGGAGTAGGGCTAGAGAGGCACCAGAGAGATGGGGGGAGTGAGGGGGAAGGTGTTGGGCATCTCTATGGCGCGGTTCGAAGGCCCAGGAGGCTGCCACGGCGAAGCAGGAGGTGGAGGACTCTGCATGCGCGCGTGCGACTTCGCCTCTACCTACCGGCAGATGTTGAAGATGATCACGTCGCCCTTGGTGGGCTGGGCCAGTAACGGTGTTGGGCGGCTACAGGTGCAGGTAAGCTGGGCCAGGTTAGTTCCTTCTTTTTCACATTTTTGTTTCTGTTTTCTAATGTTTCATTTCTGTTTTGATTTGATTCACAGACCAAATCATTTTAGTACCTTCTGAAAATATTTATGTGGCTTGATAAAATATATTCAAAGCCACTCACAGATTTTCAGGATTATTGGTTTCATATTTTATATATAGCAAATATAAATCCAATGCAAATAGTTATTGCATTAACTCCGGATGCCTAAAGTAAATATTTATGAGCTCCTAAAAATATTGGTTTGGATTTTACCTTTGGCCAATATTTTCAGAGAGAAACATGAACATTTTCTTGGACCTACTTGAAGCAATTTTTATCTTGGTCATTTTCAGAAATGATTTCTGAGGCTTTCACATGTCCCCATTTCAAATTCATTGAAATTTAAACATGATGCACACATGACTAGCTAGTCTAGGTCATACAAGAATTGGGGATGTTACATGGCTACAGCGAGCGGTGGCAACGGGCGCGTTCGGGTGTGTGTGAGAGAGAAAGATAGAGGATGGGAAGGAACAAGGGGGGAGTGAGAGAGGGACCAGGGAGGTGTGTGGCGACGTGAAGGACGTCCAGGCAGGTAGGGAGAGAGGAGGTGACGGTGGTGCGTGCGTGCGCGTGCGGAGCACACGCCCTCCTGCCCACTAGCAGGAGGTTGAAGATGGTGGCCAGCGCTGGGCTGGGCCGGCTTCATTCTTGGGTCAGGTAAGCTACAATACTGGGCTGACTGGTAAGCTTTCTGCTTTTATTTTATTTTATCGTGTTTTTTTTCTTTTTTATTTATTTCTTTTGCCATTGTTTTCAAATGAAACAATTTCAAAACCAGTGAAAGATTACCCTGAATATTTTATATTGCAAATGTAGTTACCCAAAGGCACATAAATTATTTCAGAGTTATTTGAACTTATATTCTAATTATATGAATATAATTCAAATTCAAATAGCTATTGATTTAAATTCAAAGTCCCAAAAATAAATTGTTAAAAATGTTCAATAATTTTGGTTTGGATCAAAACCCTTGCCAAAATTATCAAACATCAATGAAGGGATTGTTGGAAACATTGAATGAGATTTCTAGGGTTCTTGCCCTACTTTTATTTAAGTGAGGCTTTGAAAAATTCCCTCAATTTAAATTTCTTGAATTTAAACATGATGTAGGATGCTCTCTAATGCAACTATTTACAAGCAGTATTCTAGTATTATGACAACTCACCTCCACTAAACAAGAATCTCGGCCCGAGATTCAAGCATAGGGTAAGAGGAACAAGGGACAAGGAACTGATACAATCTTCATGATCCAATTGCTGTTCTTGAAGACGTTGATTCTTGCATCATATTGATCTTGATATCTTGCTATGAAATCTTCATTCAAACATGACGACAACAGAAAGAAACTCTACAGGAGTCGATCTTCTAGAAGATCAAGCAACTCACGATCAGCTAATGGAATGAGACATCATAAGATCTCTCGAGTTGAGACACAAAACACATATCAGGGGTGATGGAATGAAGCAGGAGTCGAAGGTTCATTTTATAGGCAATAATTCCACGCTCAGAGATATGGTGAATAAGTGTCAAAGTAGCGAGGAGATAAATTGCCATGATTCCATATCGGGGCACCTTAGGGGAGGTGACTCATATAATTATTCTCTTCTGTTGCAAAAAGAATTACTTTTGATACAAGGATCATTGACACTCTTCATACCAGACTAAGGAAATTCGCGAACGATCATTTGAAGGAGTTCGAAGAAATGGCATACTTAGTTTGGAAAGGAAACTGGAGTTATAAGACAACTCAGCAAACGGAAGGCACATTCCAATTGATACCGAGGATATAACCTAGTGTCTGAGCATGCTCTCAAGAACTTGAGCATCTCCATATTCATCAGGGATTTTGCCAACATCTGTGCGAAAGATCTTGGTGATACCTCGTACTACCATGATGGATAAAGATGGAGAATGTGGATGCAAGGGAAGAAATCACTGTCTCTGATTTTACCTTATTAGCAATGCCGACAGTATAAAATCTGGATATCGACCGAGAGACATTTAGCACTCCGCTTCTAATGTTCTCCTTGATGTACTAGCGTAGCCCAATTATAGCTACTGTACCTAGAACATCAAGTAAAGGTCAGACTTCGGAAACGCAAAATCCATAAGGAATAACTTCCAGAATAATTCATAGGAAATCCTCATGGGGAAATGGCTAATGTTGCTGATACAAGATATTGTAATAGCAGATCTTCCAGCGAGGTGTGTTGGCCACAACATCCACTTTACCGGGCTACAGAGAGACCAGTATTATAATTCCTGGGGATTGTTCGAACCATTATATCTGCCTAAGATTTAGATCTGGTTGGTGTCGGGATATTCTAGACTCGGCATGTCTAAAAAAGAAGGTTTGCAACACAAATCAACAAGATGACATTGCGAGATTCTCGAGAAATGAACTACGATAGCAAGCTCCAAAACATAGCTGGATTATAAGATACACGTGAACACACTATCCAAGATAAGTGAGACCACATAGAAGTCTTACATCAAAACACTACCGAGTTCTGGATGGGAACCATCATCGAGGATATTGAAGTCCTAGCATAAGTCATGATTCTTAAGAAATAACTTCTTTTTGTTGAACAAGTCAATCAGTGGCTTGGTGTGCTTGAAAACACATATAGAAAGGAGGCGGCCAACCTATCAATCCATAGAGTACTTCGCACATGATTGACTAACTTGGGACGATTCCAGAGGAAACAAAACAAACTTTTCTCGAATTCACAGTGGTAACTTGCACCAGATGCATGTGAACTTAGAGGAAGTCACTTCTTCCATCCAAACATAAGCTTCATGAACGGGACACGAAGAGAATGCTTACAAAAGTTTCCAACACTAGCTTAGTGTTCAACATGAATCATATAAGAGATAAAATGTTGCTGATGGGCTCGATAACAATTCATCTAGATTTCAGTGGAGATGGAATTCCACAACTATACGAACAAGATGGTAGCATTCACTACTAGTGAAAAGCCTAGCAGTATCGCCGATTTTAGGTATAGCAGTAGCGCGGGGCACCGCGCTACTGCTACGGCGCTACAGCTAAACGTTAGCAGTAGCATGGGTCTGCCCGCACTACTGATATACCTACTTAGTGGTAGCGCTTCTTCTAGAATGCGCTACTGGTAGTTACTAGCTGCGCGCCTCTCTATACGCGCTACTACTATTATTATTCTTTTTAGTTTTTGTTTTATGTCATATTCACACACCATTATACAAGTTTTCATACAGTACCAATTTAGAGATTGTTTTTACATCATAATGATTTATTACATCATTGGGTGAAAGAACCGTGGATTAGTTTTAGGTGAATGGATCCAAAGTGACCAAGTCATGGATTAGCGTGACTTGTTCACTTTGGATCCATCCACTTGAAACTAATCAGCGTTTCTTTCACCCAATGATATAATAACTCATCATCATCATCATCATTATCATCATCATAATATCATTAACAACTTATCATCATAATACATCATCAACTCTAACACATTGTACCACATAATAACAACTTCTCGTCATCATCATAGTCATAATCAACACTAACTAATTGTTCTTAATACCTAGTACCTACTCCTCTCTCCTAGGTAAAATACCATAAAAGAGATAAATTGGTCCATCTCCATAATGGAGAATGGAGATAAACCTATCTCAAACTTGTGGCTTGCGCACAATCATGTTGTCTCCAATTAATTGCATGTGCGCATTCATCACTTTGCTCCATTCTTTGATTTTGAGCATTCCATCATTCGAAGAAATCGAGTATGTAGTGTAGAAAGCTTTCGAAGGAGTTGGTCCTAAGTTAACCATATGCATATAACCTTCGGTAAACATCATGTAAGGCACAACCTCCTTCTGGAGCCTCTATTGAAAAATGTAATAATAACATATATAGTTAGCAATGTAGTTTATATACTTAAGAAGAATGTATGCAATAAGTTACATCATTAACAAAATCTTACTAGTTTTTGGCTGAAGTTACCATCATGCAATTTATGCACTAGTGTCACGTATCCAGTAAAATTTGGGAGGATAGAATGATTGGTTTTAAAGGCCTCAACATCATCTATGAATGAGACAAGATAACCTTTCTCCGCACAATTAAGCTCGGGGTCATAGATGTAGTATATCCTGTCTACAACCTTCTGAGTATTTTTGGAAGATAAGAAATAAGCTGACAATTATAAATAAAGATGTTTAGTACCGATGAACACCAAATATTTTAAAATTGACAATACAAACTACTTAACTTAACAAATTAGTTTGACGAACTCACATTTAGGCAAAACTGGAGGCATATCCACATCCACCTAGATATCAATATTATCATCATCATCATCATCTTTGGGACGAATATCAAATGTTATTTGCATACCCTCATCAAATCCATATGCCTTGCAGAGAGCTTCCCAATTAGAGCAACCAAAATGGGAGTGATTGTCCATATTGAACAGCTTAACCAGAAACACATAACCATGTTTAGTTCTTAAGCGAGCCACCCTCGTCTCCGTATTCTAAAAGTCTTTGAAACCGAGCTTCTGCAATACATATGGTCTTGCATGACACGGGATGTATTAATCGAATTGAAAAAAATCCAGGAATTAAACGTTGACCAAAAGAAGCACAAGTGATGATATTAATTACGATGAAATGCTTGTCGTCGCGTACCATACAAATATCAAAGGTCTCGTCCAGCTTCACGGTGACTGACCTATCATTTTGTAGGTGCGGATACCTGTTGCACAAACCCTGGTCATCGTAGCATTAATCGCACTCTAGGATCCTATCGTCATCAGACGTCTCATGTGTTCAAAATTGAAAGATTAAACTTCTGAATTTGAATATATGTACTGCAAAAACTTAATTTGATCATTAATATTCATCACCGGATGACTTTCAGTCTGTCGAGACTTTTGTTGAAAACTCTCATCTCACATGGTGTATATGGTGGGCACTCCCTCTCTGATATATTCGACCGTCGGTGATGGTCGCTCCTCCCTTCATCCCCGAGTGCATTACACCAAATTGTCTAGCACACGGGAATGAAGGAGAAGCGACCCCCACGACAACAGTCGGGATTCTTCTTCATCTCTGACATTTGCGATCGTCGGTGATGTTCGCTCTTCTCTTCCTTCCTGTGCATTACCAAAAGGTCTATCACGAGAAAGAAGGGGAAGAGCGACCCTCATGACAACAATTGGCATTCTTCTTCTCTCATATATGGTGGACACTCCCTCACTATTTTTTCACTGTCATGTATGGAGTCCCAACAGACTTAAAGTCAAACCAAAATGTCGTTTAATGCTCTTTCCGGCAAATCCAAGTCACTCAATATTTCCTACATTCTATCACAAGCCATGCTAAAATTCATGAAAAAATCAAGCATGACCTTTGCTAAAAAGGACATATCGAGGGCCTGGAATTTGTCGGAATGGAAATTAATCAACACTCCGGCAAAACATAGGAAACTCTGAGGTATTCCCTGCAAACATAGGCCACTTGGGAAAGCACATATCCTATTTGGCTACATCATCACCATCGACATCAACTACATGGGGATTTGGCTGCTCTCACCTCAAGGTCAAAGGGGGTCGGTTACAGGGACGACGACGGGGATGATGCAAGGGCTCCTTGATTTCTGCAAAAACAAAATATAAACCCTATAAGCTATCAATTAAACATTATTACGCTGATTCAAAAGACCTACATTTACTAAAAAATCAATATATATTATAACGGGAATATTTCATTTGGTTAAGTATAACTAATGTTTCTTACTAAAAATTTCCATACCTAAATTTTCTTACTAAAAATTTCTATTACTAAATTTCTCATATGGCATGGCATTGTGCTACATTTCTATGTTGAAAATTTTGTATACCTAAACAATTTCTATTACTAAACTTTCTATTCAAAAGACCTAAAATTTCTGTTACTAAATTTGTATACCTACATTCAAATTACCTACATTGTACAAGAACAAGAACAGAGAAGGGATGGAGGGAGGGAGGGAGAGGA
>NC_041383.1:742301120-742324221 GCF_002162155.2 Triticum dicoccoides | reverse complement strand
GTAGAGGATGGGGGAGGAAGGATGGAGGGAGGGAGGAGGGGGGAGGAAGAGGTGTCAGGACCCCGATTCCAAGCCACGTCGATCTAGCCGGTAACACCTCATATCACTTTGCGGCCTCACGCACGGTATTCCCACGGGTGTCGCCTTACCATGGCCCGGGACCGTTTGCGCCTTTTGGCTCACGTATATGATAGTGTCGCTAGCATCCATATGACAGAGAACCCGGGACGACATGACTAGTCGTGAACCCAAAGTGGCACTAACTTACGGGGACAGGCATACATGAATCAACATCGAGCATGTCGGTCAGCAGCGTGCTAATCCGTGCTGTAGCACTGGGCTAACAGGACTCCGATGAACCGGGCTGTAGCAGGCTAGGCAGGACTCCGGATGTCACCGCGTGACATTTCCCCGAAGGGACAGAAACAAGAACGAAGTGAATCACATGCCGGCCAGTCAAGTGTTACGGAGCAGTAGTGCTGGGCTAGCAGGACTCCAGTGAACCGGGCTGTAGCGGACTACTATGGCTCATGGAAGCACAAGACTACATTTCCCCATAAGAGAGGCTACCAAGGATAAACAACTAGGTTGTCGGATCCCACACATACCAAGCATTTCAATCATACACACAATATGCTCGATATGTGTAAATACAACATGGCATCACAGCATAACTCTACGACTCAAGTATTTATTCATTAGGCTCCGAGGAAAGAGATATTACAAACATGGGTCTCATGACCCAACATTCAGAGCATACAAGTCAAAGCACATGCGGAAGCTTAACATGTCTGAGTATAGACATCTACAAATGAAAAAGGCTGAGAAGCCTCACTATCTACCAGATCCCGCCGAGGGCACAAAATCGTAGCTGAGTTATCAAGCTAAACGTTGAAGTCCACGCAGAACTACTAGCGAGACTGAAGTCTCTCTGCAAAACATAAAATAAGCAAACGTGAGTACAAATGTACCCAGCAAGACTTACAACAGAACTATCTACCTATGGATGGGTATCAACAAAGGGGTGGTGGAGTTTAAGTGCAGCAAGCCAGCTTTGTCTCGGTGGCTATCCTGAACTACGATTGCAAGAAACTCTTTTGAGGTGGCGCACACGAGTCCACATATTCACCATATCAATACACCACTATGGATCCGCTCCCGTCTCCCTATGAGAACGCCATCCATAACACTCACGCTTATCTTGTGAGTTTTAGAGTATCCACTTTCACTTGTCTATGAACTGTACAGGCAACCCAAAAGTCCTTTTCCGCGGACACTGCTATTCAAATAGATGATGTTAACCCTGCAGTGGTGTACTTCTTCACACACGCTCTCGCCACTTACCACCATGTACACGTCGTGTATCTCGGCAACCTTGAAGCGGAAGCCTGGCGAGGGAGTCGGCCACGACCTGACTAACCACACAAGTCTCTAGTCCAGGTTTATCGCCTATTCGGGTTCCATCCGCAAGGAGATCCGGCCGGGGTGTCGCTCACGGACCCAAACGATGTGAGCAGGGTTCCCAAGCCCACCATACGGGTGCCACTTGGTACACCGTGCCACTGTGCCTAGTCTGTCCCAAGCCCACCTGTACCGGGTGCCACTTGTAGACTACTAACACTACCTACAAACACCAGAAACTAGTTGCAACTCCTGGACAGAGATCAAGTTGATTAATAAGTTGAGAGGGGTCGAGTTACCGGAACCCAATGTGTGGTAGTAACTATTCATGGAGCACAAACACAGAACTCAGTTCCTGAGGACGGTTTCAATGAGACAACCCACCATGCACTCCTACATGGCCTCTCACCGCTTCCTTTACCAAATTGTGTTCACACACTTTGCTCTCAACAGTAGGACATGTTCACCACATTCCAATTCATCCCCGATGAGTCGGACCCGACTCAACTCTAAGCAGTAGCAGGCATGACAACAAACATGAATGAGTAGGCACATCAAGGCTCAAACAACTCCTACTCATGCTAGTGGGTTTCATCTATTTACTGTGGCAATGACAGGTCATGCAGAGGAAAAGGGTTCAACTACCACAGCATGTAACAGTTCAATCTTTGTTGTCCTAATGCAGTAAAAGAGAGCAGGAGCAAGAGAGTGGGATTGTATCGGAATGAACAAGGGGGTTTTGCTTGTCTGGCACTTCTGAAGATAGTATAGTTATTCATCGGTGTCATCGAACTCATCATCGAAACATCGTCTACTGAGAGGGGCAATTACCGGCAAACAAGGAAGAATACAATCAATGAAATGCAACAATATGATGCATGATCATGACATGGCAATATGCTGTGATTTGGGCTAATGCAACATAAAGTCATTTTAATTGAAGTGGAATTCAAAACTACATCAAATTCCAATTCCAAACCTATTATGAAAATTGCCCTAATCATGTTTCATCCTAAACATTGAGGTTAACTTGCTCAAACATGCATGAAAATGCCATTAACAGATTCTTTGGATTTTTCTGATCATTTTTCATATATAATTTATTTCATTTGGAGCTATAGATTATTTTCTATGATTTTTAGAAGTTTTAACTATTTTCTGGAATTTCCTGAGTTATTTAAATCCAGAAAATGTTAACCGCGTCAGCATGACGTCATCACTGTGTCAGCGAGTCAACGGGCCGCCCAAGGTCAAATCTGACTGGCGGAGCCCACTGGTAAGTGAGACATGGGTTAACCCCGCGTTGACTCACCTTTGACCTGCCGTGGGGCCCGCTGTCAGTGGCTGTAGGGCGGCTAATTAGTGGGGTTTAGCCAGTAATGGCCGTGCCATGTCGGCGGGGTTACGCCGGTGATGATCCGACGCGGTGGCGATCGCCGGCCGGCCATTTCCAGCCACGGCTGGTCGTGCGGTTAGGTGCGTTGGACAGCCTGTGGTCTGGGGCATCCAACTGTGGTCGTGGGGTCGCCGGGGATGACGTGTAGCGGCGACGGCACTGAGCGTATGCGGGGACGGAGCTCGGTGACATGTGGGCACTTCGCTAGGACTCGCTTTCGAGCCGGCTGGGCTACACAACGGCGTCAGGGGGCTGTGTGAAGCACGCCCGTTGCACGAAGGCAGCGAACGGAGCACGATGAGCGTGCGCGCGGGGCGACCACGCGCCCAGTCTTTCTAGCAGAGGAGTAAGATGACAAGGGGGGGGCGTTGGTGGGCTGGGCCGCCAGGTGAGTGCCAGGTACGTTCTCTGTCTCTCTTTTTCTGTTTTTCTTTTTCTATTTTATTTCCTCTGTTCTGATTTAGTTTAGCCACTAATTCATTTTAATAAATTCTGTAGGTTATTATATGGCTTGCTAAAACATATAAAAAGCCACTCACGAACTTCCAGAATTATTGGAGTTATATTTAATATATAATAAATATAAATACAAAGCAAATAATTATTGGATTAATTCAAATGGCCAAAATAAATGTTTTTGAGCTCTTAAAAATATTGGTTGGAATTTTAACTCTGGCCAATATTATTAGAGAAAAACAGGAACATTTTCTTGGGCCAAATTGAAGCAATTTTTAGCTTGACCATTTTCAAAATGATTTCTGAGGCTTTCACAAGTCCCCATTTCAAATTCATTGAATTTTAAACATGATGCACACATGACTAGCTAGCCCAGAGCAAACCAGAACTAGGGATTTGACAAGAGGTGCCTCACTGGCGGTGGCGCGCTAGTGACGGGTGATGGCATGGGGCGACGGTGATGGTTGGGTGGTGTAGCGCCGCTGCCAGCGACGGTGGGGGGTGGTGGCGTGCGGGCTGCGGCGGCGGGCGAAGGTAGGGGGACGGTGACGAGAGAGTGTGAGTGAGGCTGTGTCGTGAGGGAGAGAGGGAAACAGGCGGTACGACCATAGGATAAGGTGGTTTTAGCAGTAGCGCAGGAAGCCAAAAAGCGCTACCGCTAAAACATTATTTTTAGCACGTTTACAGGAAAAGCGATACTGCTAGGGCAAAGCATGTAAAAATACATCAAAAATACATTGGTCATCAAAGATCTTTTTGTGTAGAATCTGAATTGTCAATATGAGTCCTCACCGGTCTAGGAACCGGTGAAGACTCATATTGCAGCCACAAGTCCTACACATAGAGTTCAATGAAGACCAAGTGGTTGTGATAGTTTGAGAAGTGACATATTTAAGGTGGTAAACACCCTATTCACGGAGCGAGGTGGGACTAAACTTAGTTGCAAGGTGTGGACTAATCTTAGCAGTAGCATGCGTTCGAGAAAAGCGTTGCTGCTAAGTACAATAGCAGTAGTGCGTTTACCAAACATGCACTACTGCTATACCTAGCTTGGCGGCAAGGTCGTGGAAATTATAGTAGTAGCGTTTTTTCATCCTGACGCGCTACTGCTATGCAGATATCAGTAGCGTGGTTTGTTGTCATGCGCTACTGTAGCAGTAGCGCCTTATTTTAAACCGCTCTGCTGGTAAGATTCTGTGTATAAAGTTTTCCCTAGTAGTGATTGGTCAGACCAAAAGATATAACAATGCATGCTCGGGGAACATCCATGAGTAAGAAAACATTATGAACATCGTTAGTTTTTTTTTGATTTGACGATAGCCCACACTCAAATCTAAAGATTGGATAAGACAATAGATTCAACAACTAATCGCAAGGATCAATCCGATGAAGATATCATCTTTCTTCAACACACACACAAACACAAGATATCCCTTTGAAATGAACTAAGTTAGGCAAAGCTTTTATCCTCCAGTTCTCCAAGTTCTTGTTTAGCTTAACCAACTAGCTCAGGGGTATCCAACGCAGATTCTTAGAGAAAGGGTGGTTTAGAGGAAAACCAACTTGATCACGAGCTCAACATAACAGTCAAGGGACAACCTGGTAATACTTCTGAGAAGATATTCGGAAAATCACGAACCACTTGTATGTTAATAAGCTCGAGAACAATCTTGCTTTTCAGGGCAAGACGATGTGATCAAATAAGCAAGGGATGGGCACAATCCTAACTCATTGATCAAAAAATGCACCAAGAAAAATGGACTAGGTAGCACGATCAATCTTAGAATGATGATTCAATAACCAACATGATAAGAATGAAGTTATTGTCCATTAACTACCAAGCAACGGGGTTGCTAGCAGTATTGATTTCACACATCATAGTTCACTTGTCGGCATTCGGGTTAGAACCAACACGGGGACTGAGGAATGAACAATGATGGCAAGAAGTAACACTGCGCCAAGAATTCATAAGATGGTGTGCAATTCCGATGACAATCCTGACATAAACGGGGTAATATCTAGGGTAGAATAGAACAAAAGCTAGATTGGCATTTTGATCTGGAATACAACTGCTTTGATCCAATCCTCAAAATGGATGACGTACTGGAATTTGTTTCTCCTAGACATTCTGAAATAGAATGGCTTGATGGACCACAAGAATAATAGGCATCGATGAACACGAATGCACATATACTCTTGACTATCAATTGATAGATGAAGGCCATAATACAACTAAATGAAGGAAATATGCCCTAGAGGCAATAATAAAGTTATTATTTATTTCCTTATTCCATGATAAATGTTTATTATTCATGCTAGAATTGTATTAACCGGAAACATAATACATGTGTGAATACATAGACAAACATAGTGTCACTAGTATGCCTCTACTTGACTAGCTCGTGAATCAAAGATGGTTAAGTTTCCTAGCCATGGACAAAAGAGTTGTCATTTGATTAAGGAGATCACATCATTAGGAGAATGATGTGATTGACATGACCCATTCCGTTAGCCTAGCACTTGATCGTTTAGTATGTTGCTATTGCTTTCTTCATAACTTATACATGTTCCTGTAACTATGAGATTGTGCAACTCCCGTTTACCGGAAGAACACTTTGTGTGCCACCAAACGTCACAACGTAACTGGGTGATTATAAAGGTGCTCTACAGGTGTTTCCGAAGGTACATGTTGGGTTGGCATAATTCGAGATTAGGTTTTGTCACTCCGATTGTCGGAGAGGTATCTCTGGGCCCTCTCGGTAATACTCATCACCTAAGCCTTGCAAGCATTGTAACTAATCAGTTAGTTATAAGATGATGTGTTACAGAACGAGTAAAGAGACTTGCCGGTAACGAGATTGAACTAGGTATTGGATACCGACGATCGAATCTCGGGCAAGTAACATACCTATGACAAAGGGAACAAAGTATGTTGTTATGCGGTTTGACCGATAAAGATCTTCGTAGAATATGTAGGAGCCAATATGGGCATCCAGGCTCCACTATTGGTTATTGACCAAGAATAGTTCTAGGTCATGTCTACATAGTTCTCGAACCCGTAGGGTCCACACGCTTAAGGTTTCGATGACAGTTATATTATGAGTTTATGAGTTTTGATGTACCGAAGGAGTTCGGAGTCCCGGATGAGATCAGGGACATGACGAGGAGTCTCGAAATGGTCGAGACGTAAAGATCGATATATTGGACGACTATATTCGGAGTTCGGAAAGGTTCCGAGTGATTCGGGTATTTTTCGGAGTACCGGAGAGTTACGGGAATTCGCCGGGGAGTATATGGGCCTTATTGGGCCATACGGGAATTGAGGAGAGAGGCCGAAAGGAAGGAGGCGCGCAGCCCCCCTCTGGTCCGAATTGGACAAGGGGTGCAGCCCCTTTTTCCTTCCTCCTCTCCCCCTTCTTTCCTTCTCTCCTACTCCAACAAGGAAGGGGGGGAGTCCTACTCCCGGTGGCAGGAGGACTCCTCCTGGCGCGCCCCTCCTAGCCGGCCGCACCTCCCCCCTCCCTCCTTTATATACGGGGGCAGGGGGCACCCCATAGACACACAAGTTGATCTACGGATCGTTCCTTAGCCGTGTGCGGTGCCCCCCTCCACCATATTCCACCTCGGTCATATCGTCGCAGAGTTTAGGCGAAGCCCTGCGCCGATAGAGCATCATCATCGTCACTACGCCGTCGTGCTGACGGAACTCATCCCCGACACTTTGCTGGATCGGAGTCCGGGGATCGTCATCGAGCTGAACGTGTGCTGAACTCGGAGGTGCCGTACGTTCGGCGCTTGGATCGGTCGGATCGTGAAGACGTACGACTACATCAACCGCGTTGTCATAACGCTTCCGCTTACGGTCTACGAGGGTACGTGGACAACACTCTCCCCTCTCGTTGCTATGTCATCACCATGATCTTGCGTGTGCGTAGGAATTTTTTTGAAATTACTACGTTCCCCAACACTAAAGAGGGACAACTTAACACATGCCTTTTCTAAATTGTGGGTGCATATATTAGCATGTTGAACAAAGCTCAACATATTTCTTTCGGATAACCCATGCAGAAAGGTAGGATTGACTGAGTCACAATATAGAATGGAGAACACATCGAGAACACTCTTATTGTGATCTTTTAGTTCGGAATAACTTCTTCCATGGCGGTTCATGGTATTGGAAGAATGATATACCATGGACCTTGAAGACTATCCAAATGATACTAATATCCTAAAGGAACAAACAAACACTATCAACAGGAATGGACGGAATGAATCATGGGTTCAGGAACCCAGAAATATAATATCTACTAACTAAAGGGCATCACGAAATAATTTCGAGAATGATGGCCAGTATTATCACATGAGGAATACAACACAAAGGTCGAATCTCTGGGTGGTTCACTTGAGATAACACCGTCTCCTATTAACTCCAACAAATATGTTAATGTAATGGAGTACCTCAACACAACAATTTGTGTGTCTAGTTTGGCCAACAGACACCGGAACAGGAATAAATGACTTACAAATGCATCATATTATTTAGAAACCTGGGACAACTCAGACAACATAACGACTATACGGGCATGAAAAACGAGACAACCTAAAAGACAAATGGCAACATACAACTAAATTCTTATGGACACACTAATTCGAGAAGACAACACATTTCTATAAGTCTCCAACATAGTAACTCGTCATCCTGACAGATATATGAGAAAGCCTATTTTCATAACCCCGTAGAAAAGATGAGGGTGACTCAGAATCAGAATGACACAGGGATAAGGAGCAAAAAGAGCCTTATGTTCCCTTCCACAATCAATTCCCTTATATAACTAAAGCAGTTCTAGACTCGACTTCGACCAGTTTGGCTTGGTAATCCTACAGGCAGTCAAGCTCTGATACCAAAGTTATCGTGACCCAACACATAGCAATACACATCATAAGTATGCAGAACATGCAAGTATGTGTTGGTACAACATGGCATCACAACATAACTCTACGACTCAAGTATTTATTTAAGAGGCCTTGAAGAGCCATACATAACATGATATTACAAACATGGGTCTCATGACCCAAATACAAAATCGTAAAAGCAACAAGCCGAAGCATAAACCTATCTGAGTACAGACAACTGAAAAGGAAGAAGGCTAGGAAGCACTCGCATGGCTTTCACTACTAGTGGATTTAGCTGGTCTGGACCTACAGGGAGTGCGGGGCCACTCACTATTAGCAGAGTTATTAGGTGCGACACCCTTCCCTTTTCCCATTCTTTTGGCAGCTAGAGCATGTCAATGTGAATTTTTCCGAAATGGTTGCCAACATTCGAACCAAGAAGTAATTCTCGATGCTCGTCCCAAGTTAGTGGCACAAATGTTTGCTCACTACTATTGAAATATTTCAGATCAACATGGCTCCAAGCATAATCAGAACATATGGATTTGCATGAATATTTAAATGAAATAATAGTTTCTACCACCTTACGATAGCAAAATCCAGACAAAAGATGCGCTTTTGTACCTTGTAGGATGCTAGTATCCATTCTATCTGTGAGCCGAAAGGCAAGCACTTGATCAATTCTACAGTTAGGCAGGTAATAATTTAGTCAGGCAGGCAACAATTCATGCACCCGTTGGCCAAATGCTAGGGATATTTTTGTGTTAGATCACACATTACAAGGGGTTCAAGGCTTACCTAGCCAGAATCCATCAGTTCTCTGCTACTCCAGGTTCAACCCAATCCTCCCCATGGTGATGGGATGGAGGCAGGCGGCCCTCGACATTTCCCAAGCTTATGCAGCTCAAGCTTCTGCCGCATGTCAACCCTCTAGATCCCCTCAAGCCACTACAAGCATGGGGCACGAAACATGGTGGATCAGTGCACCGTGGGCAAGGGTTCCTATCGATTGCAGGCTAGATTGGGCGATAGTGGTGGGCTGGGTGGGTAGGGGTTGGAGGCGTATGTGGGGTGCAACCTTTCTTCGGTTGCCCCGCTGGAGGGATGGTGCGACGGCGGGCGCTCCGCCGGGCGGTGGCGGCAGCGACGGTTGTGTGGGGAACCGCGGCTTGGGTACGAGCTTTTCAAAATGGGGTGAGAGAGAAAGAGAGAGAGAGAACCATCCACCTGCCTAGGCCCTACATGTAGTAAGTTCCCTCCGCCCCACCTGTCAGGATATCAGGCGACCCCACCAGTCAGGAGGAGACCCAAAAAACTAACGAGGAGGTAGCAGTCAAAGGCTTTGACCAGACGGTTGTGCAACGTTTGGGCTTTTGTGAGAAGGTAGTGGAGGGGAGGGTAAAAGTAAGCAAAGTTAGTTAGCTTCGAAAAAACATAGCACAACTAAGGAACTAGGGGCACGAAAATAGAAATCTCAAGATAATATGAAGAGAAGAAAATGGGTTAGCAATTTTACCTGTAGTTTCTACGAGGAAAGTGAAACTATAAATCATCTATACTTCTCCTGCTCTGTAGCTGCTTAAATGTAAAGCTCTATATGAAGTGTTTTCGGCTGCGTGATAGACCAACTTGTTTTACTCAGTATTTCACTTGGGTTGCCGAGAAACTTCCTCATGGGGTTAATTTTCATGTTATTTGCATTGCTGCTTTTTGTTGGTCCCTCTAGAAGACCCACAATAAAGCATGTTCTGATAAGAAACTACATTCACCACCTATTGGACAGGATCTGTTACTTTTGTGTCTTTCTGCGCTATTGGATAGGATTGCAAAATGATGGGATCAAGAGTTGTGCTGGAGGGAGCCACTGTGATTCAAGTTGCGGCTGTCAGGGTGCACGACGCGTCTCGTGGATCGCCAAGTGGTGGTATGCTGCGTATTAGTGAAATGTGTCAAGGAGGATCAGATGGATGCGGATTAGGGGCACCAATGACAGTAATGATATGTGTTTATTTTTGCTTCAACATCATATTTTGTTAGGGCATCTCCAACACCGACCCACAAACCGGACACCGCATCTGTTCATGGAAGGGGGTAGGTGGGCAGTCTGTGGATACGGTTGTGGGAGCTGGCCATCCAATGCTACCAACATACATTTCAAACCACATTTCAACTAGCCAGACCAAATTCTTGCACAAGAGATGATATTCATACAAACTGGAGCACATTCATTACACTTTGGACAATTTTCATTAAAAAGAAGGGGCCGGATCTAAACCTAGACTACTGCAGCGTCCATCATCCAAGTCCTTGTTGTCCCCTTCCGGCGACCTCGTCCTCCATGTCCCATCTCCATAAGCGGCGACTCATGAAGTGAAGGCGCGGTCTCCGAGGAGGAAGAGCAGAACATGGGAGATGGACTGGCCCACTTGGGACACATGA
This sequence comes from Triticum dicoccoides, assembly GCF_002162155.2. Classification (NCBI taxonomy): domain Eukaryota; kingdom Viridiplantae; phylum Streptophyta; class Magnoliopsida; order Poales; family Poaceae; genus Triticum; species Triticum dicoccoides. The sequence goes on along the minus strand of NC_041383.1, from coordinate 742,313,636 downwards.
CCCCGTCGCCTCCCATGCCCTACTAATCCTCAGAGGAGTCTGTGACATGTCCTTCGTTGGTGGACGTGAGGTCCACGATGGAAATAGAGGGGCCTGCTTTCTCGTCGCTCCACCGGCGCGACCAAACAGTATTTGGCGACACGTAGGACACGTAACTGGCGATGTTCTGGTCCACGATCGCCTGCGTAGCCGGCGCCGCCTCTGCATCCATGTACGGTTGCGTCGCCTGTGCATTGCGAGCACCGGCTTGAGTGCGGGCGGCCTCATAGAGCGCATGCTTCTCGATGATGAATTTGGGGTTCATCATGCCCATAGCCGCCACTGCTTCCTCGCTCGCTCGCTCACCGTAGATCTAGCCCTCCGCCAGCCGCTGCTACTCAAGGAGGATCAGGTTGTACCACTGCTCCTCCTACGCCTGCCAGAATGGTGACATAGGTGCCAACACAGGCTGCCTGTCCGCCATGGCAGCATTGAAGTGTGTCTGCGCCTGCTCCATGGTCAAGCCGACATGCACTGGTGCGGGCTTCAGCGTCGAATCATTCTCGGAGCCCATCTCCATCATGGGGTCGTCGTCGCAGACCTCGGGGGATGATCTGCCTTGAAGGAAATATGCCCTAGAGGCAATAATAAAGTTTTTATTTTATATTTCCTTATTCATGATAAATGTTTATTATTCATGCTAGAATTGTATTGATCGAAAACCTAAATACATGTGTGAATACATAAACAAATACCGTGTCCCTAGTAAGCCTCTACTAGACTAGCTCGTTGATCAAAGATGGTTAAGGTAGTCCTAATCAAGGGCATGTGTTGTCATTTGATAACGGGATCACATCATTAGGAGAATGATGTGATGGACAAGACCCATCCATTAGCTTAGCATAATGATCGTTCAGTTTGTTGCTATTGCTTTCTTCATGTCAAATACATATTCATTCAACTATGAGATTACGCAACTCCCGGATACCATAGGAATACCTTGTGTGCTATCAAACGTCACAGTGTAACTGGGTGATCATAAAGATGCTCTATAGGTATCTCCGAAGGTGTTTGTTGAGTTGGCATAGATCGAGATTAGGATTTGTCACTCCGAGTATCGGAGAGGTATCTCTGGGCCCTCTCGGTAATACACATCATAAGCTTGCAAGAAAATGACTAAGGAGTTAGTCGCGAGGTGATGTATTATGGAACAAGTAAAGAGACTTGCCGGTAACGAGATTGAACTAGGTATGAAGATACCGACGATCGGATCTCGGGCAAGTAACATACCGATAGACAAAGGGAATTAAGTATGTTGTCATAACAGTTCGACCGATAAAGATCTTCGTAGAATATGTAGGAGCCAATATGGGCATCCAGGTTCCGCTATTTGTTATTGACCGAAGAGGTGTCTCGGTCATGTCTACATAGTTCTCAAACCCGTAGGGTCCGCACGCTTAACGTTGATTGACGATATAGTGTTATATGAGTTATATGATTTGGTGACCGAATGTTGTTCGGAGTCCCGGATGAGATCACAAACATGATGAGGAGTCTCAAAATGGTCGAGAGGTAAAGATCGATATATAGAACGATGGTATTTGGACACCCAAAGTGTTTCGGGACATACCGGGAAGGAATCGGGTCATCGGAAGGGGTTTTGGGCACCCCCCCGGCAAGTTATGGGCTTAATGGGCCAAAGGGAGGGATAGACCAGCCCACTAGGGGGCTGGTGTGCCCCTCCACTTGTTTGGCCAGCCCTAGGGAAGGAAAAGGGGGAGGGCTAGCCCCTCCTGCCTTTCCCTCTCATGGGAGAAAGGAAAGAGAGGGGCGCCACCCTCCCCTGCATTTCCCCGCACTCCAAATAAGGAAAGGAGGGGGTGCGGCTTGGGGGGGGGGGCAAGTAGGATTCCTCCTACTTGGGCTCCTCCTTTGGCTGCTCCTCCCTCCCTCCCACCTATATATATGTGGGAGGGGGGCGCCTAGCACAAAAATAGACAATTGCCTAGCTGTGTGCGGCGCCCCCCTCCACCGTTTACCACCTCGGTCATATTTTCATAGTGCTTAGGAGAAGCCCTACGAAGATCACTTCACCATCATCGTCACCACGCCGTCATGTTGATGGAACTCATCTAATACCTCGAGGTCTTGCTGGATCAAGAAGGCGAGAGATGTCACCGAGTTGAACGTGTGCAGAACATGGAGGTGTCGTGCGTTTGGTACTAGATCGGTTGGATTGCGAAGAAAGTTTGACTACATCAACTGCGTTGTGAAACGCTTCTGCTTATGGTCTACGAGGGTACGTAGACACACTCTTCCCTCTTGTTGCTATGCATCTCCTAGATAGATCTTGCGTGGGCGTAAGGATTTTTTTCATGCAACGTTCCCAACACGCCTATCATGGCGGCTCTGCCTGACAGCCGCAAAGGGTAGTGACCTCTCCTTCATCTCCATCGAAAGGCCCTCCTACAGAGCATTCCTGCTTGCGGTCATTGCAGATGTGGTGCACGGAGGAAGATATTGAGCAGACGGGGTTGTGGTGTGTTGGTGTGGCTGCCTTTAAATGGTGGATGCCGGTCAGGCCAAGCGCCCGGGTGCGTTAATGCGTGGGTGCTAGAGTTGGTTTCTCAGATGACAAGTCTGTTTAATGGCGACAGATAGAGGGTCGAGCATTGAACGTACGTGGTAGATATTCATCCCGTCTTCTCCAGTAAATGTCTCTCAGGCATTAACATGCACAAACACTAGGGACGCAACACGGACGATTGATAACCCACAAGTATTGGGGATCGCAACAGTTTTTGAGGGTAAAGTGTTCAACCCAAATTTATTGATTCGACACAAGGGGAGCCAAAGAATATTAACGAGTAAGCAGTTGAGTTGTCAATTCAACCACACCTGGAAGACTTAATATCTGCAGCAAAGTATTTAGTAGCAAACTAATATGGAAGTAACAGTGACCGTGGCAAAAGTAACAGTAATAGTTTCGTAGTGATTGTAACAGCAGTAGCAACGAAAGTAACTTAGCAAAGATCAATATATGAAAAGCTCATAGGCATTGGATTGGCAATGATAATTGTGTTGGATAATATTCATCATGTACCAGTTATAACCTAGGGTGACATAGAACTAGCTCTAATTCATCAATATAATATAAGGCATGTATTTCGTATATAGTCATGCGTGCTTATGGAAAAGAACTTGCATGACATCTTTTGTCCTACCCTCCCGTGGCAGAGGGGTCCTAATTGAACCAAAGGGATGTTAAGGTATCCTTTTAATAGAAAACGGGACCAAAGCATTATCACTTAGTGAATACATGAACTCCTCAAACCCCGGAAAGAATCCCAATTACTGTCACCTTGGGGTATGCGGATCGTAACTCATAATATGTGTCTAGAACTTGCAAGATAGGATCAAGAACACAAATATATTCATGAAAACATAATAGGTTCAGATCTAAAATCATGGCACTCGAGCCCTAGTGACAAGCATTAAACATAGCAAAGGCATAGCAACATCAATCTCAGAACATAGTGGATACTAAGGATCAAACCCTAACAAAACTAACTCGATTACATGACAAATCTCATCCAACCCATCATCGCCCAACAAGCTTATGATGGAATTATTCATGCACGGCGGTGAGTATCATGAAATTGGTGATGGATGAAGTTTGATGATGATGATGGCGACGGATCCCCTCTGCAGAGCCCCGAACGGACTCCAGACCAGACCTCCTGATGAAGAACAGGAGGCGGCGGCGGCTCCGCGTCATAAAACAAGATGAATCCTTCTCTTTGGGTTTTTTTCTCCCCGAATAGGTACTTATTGAGTTGGAGTTAGGGTCGGATGAGGTCCAGGGGGCCCACAAGCCTGCTAGGCGCACCCAAGAGGGCGCACCCCCAGGGTTGTGGCCTCTGGGTGGACCCCCTCTGGTTAATTATTGTGCCAGTATTTTTTATATAGTCCACAAAAATTCTCCGTAAATTTTCAGGTCAATCGGAGAACTTTGATTTCTACACAAAAATAACACCATGCCAATTCTGCTGAAAACAGCGTCAGTCCGGGTTAGATTCATTCAAATCATGCAAATTAGAGTCCAAAACAAGGGCAAAAGAGTTTGAAAAAGTAGATATGATGGAGACGTATCAGCAGTGCCCTCGGCTGATGAGTCGCTTGAATGCCGACAACAGGCAAGAGATCTCATCCACTCTAGGCCAGCATCAATGCAGAGCGGCCACTCTAGAGTGGCGTGAATGCTGGCAGCTGGCTTCGGGAGGGAAAGTGTGCGGGCGCGGGAGGTTTTTTTTGGTGAGCCAAGTTAGTCACACGCGGACGTGGCGGCAACGGTCCGGACGCACGCTACCCCTGTCCTAGTTTCTCTCCGGTTTGTCGGAAAAAGTGCGTCCGACGGATTGATGCATGGCAGCGTTGGATGGCAAAACACGTCCTCCCTTCCGGTTTACAGGGCGCAATTTCAAAATCTCACCGAGATAGATGGTGAGCTGTGGAATAATTTTTATAGTTTACAAAATTACTTAATTAATGCACTGATTTTTCTCACAAAGTTATGTTTACCAATGCATTAGTAACAGCAATGCATGCATGCATAAAGAATAAATGACCAAGAACTTTTACATGCATTGGTCAATTTTCTCTTTATCCTTGCTTTCAACAATTTAATACACCTTAAAATCTGAACATGTAATAAGGGGACAATCAAATCTTCCTTTTACCTTTTATATAAGAGTGAATTCCATTTTTTACCTTGTAGTTGTACATTTGTGACACATATTACCCTATTTAGCGGAACTTTTATCGAAATGTCAGATTTTGGAGACTTTTAACACGGTTTTACCCCAGTTTTACATTTTGTCTGTTTATGGTCGATAGGATCGGCATGTTGCGTCATTGATTTGTAAAAAAAAACTGTAAGGATCGGAGGGCATCATTGGCGATCTTGTCCAAGCTTCTCTTGTCTATCTGTTCCACTCCTTGTGGCCGTCCACATGTTTTTGGATACAGGGCGTCACCTCACACCTTACCTGATGGACACGCATCAAAAAACAAGGGTCCAAAGATTTCAAAAGGGGTATTCTAGACGAATTTTCACTCGAAGGGGTAATTAGTGTCACAAATGTATAAATATGGGGTAAAAGGTGGAATTCACTCTTTATATAACGGCTGGTAGTTTTTTTGGAGGGAAAGGATTAGGATCGCCCGACGGATAACAATGCGTGTGTCTACCGCCACCCTGGCCATTGGATCTGATTTAATCAGATAGCTAGGAGCAACGTATTACTAGACTAAGTTTTGCAACTCAGTTGCTGTTGCAATCTTCACACCGCAACAATTGCTGTGTTGCGAGATCTGGATCTGGATTCCTTTGAGTGCAGTCGTCACCTGTGCTCCTCCCGAGCTCTCTGTCAAGCTCACACCTCCTTGCGCTGCTCCGACCATCACCACCAATGCTCGCCGCCGGCAACACGCCGGCGACCTGCCGCCGCTGCCGCCTGCCTCCACCATGAGCGTCGGCTGTCACGGCGCGCCAGTACTAAAGCTGCATCGGCCATCCCGGGGAAGCACCAGCGTCTGCGTCCATCGCGGGAAGTTGCGTCCACCATGACCCCGCCGTCTCAAGGGAGCACCGGCCTTTGTTTCGGTCGACATGGTCGCTTCTTGCTGCTCAATGTCCACTACAACGAGTTTCTGCAACAAGGTCTTTATTGCAAAAAAAAACAGTAACAAGATCTTTATTGTCAAAAAAAAACAGCAAGCCCTATGTTGCAAAAAAAAATCGCAACAAGTTCTCTGTTACAAAAAAAAATTGTAGCAAGACATCTGTTGCAAAAATAATCTGCAACTTGACCTAGCTTGCAAAAAAAAATGTAACATTACCGGTGTTACAGGAATTTTCTGCAACTCAACATGTGCTGCAATAGTAGTAGATAATCCTCAATCGCTTAATTCATCAGATTGGACGGCTCGCGAGGCGACCGATCTTTAGGGCGCCCTTTTTTTTACCAATCTTTGTTCGTTGTCTCCTAGAGGGAGCATTCTGCACGTTGTTTCCGTCAGCAGCCGTTTTTGCGACTTCATCTTTTCACCCTGCTGTGCCAGGATTGCTTACGTTTGTTTTCATCTTTCTTTTATTAGATTTTTGAGAAGTTTTGTATTACGAACTATGTTCCGATGTGTACCCGCCTCCTTTTCCAGGAGGCGTATGAAAAAAAATGTCCAATTGAAAAAGGCAAGTCTCGAATCTTTCTGCAAAGCAGAAAAGTATTTCCCGTGTGGTTACAGTACAATGAATTTTGAATTTTTCAAAGTACTACCAGAATAAAAAGTTGAGTGACAAGTAACAACAGACAAGGCCCATGCACAAAATCAGACTCCAAGTTAAAAGTCCGTCGCACAACATAACTGAGAATAGTCGGATAACATAGGAGTTATACAGGGTAGATAATATTTACTTTAAAGTTATAATCGAATCACACAACATAAGTTATACTTCCTTTGTCTCAAAATAAGTGCCTTGACCTTAGCACAACTTTACATTAGAGTTAGTACAAAGTTGAGACACTTATTTTGGGACGGAGTGAGTATATATAGCCAAACTTCCGATAAGATGCCCTTGGCAAACTTCCAACAATGTTGGTTGGTCTTGTCCGGCTGACGTCTTTAGGTAAACAATTGCCTCCACATGTGTAGTGCTTGGAGGTTTCAAATAAACACCGGTCTCACGATATCGTCCTTGTCCACAACAAGGAGGGACCAAGCAACGGTTACCTCCAGCTCAGCATCATCAACGTTAAATTTCTTCTGGCTGAAGCCAAAATATTTGGATGCCAAGGAGACATGTCCTTCTACGATGATATCACCGGATGACGAGCAAGTCTGTACGACAACTTTCAGGCTGCCTTCATGTTCTACAGAGACCACACGCCTCGACAGATCAAGGTAGCCCTCTGAACCACTGGGCATTGCTTTTTTAAAACGATCAAGCAGCACGACTTCACCAGATGCGGCATTAGCAACATAAGTAGGTTTACCATCGATGATCTTGCGTGAGTATGATGTTGTCGAGCAAGAAACTCAGCATCGACTTTCAACACGCTGCCGTGTCCCCTGTTTAACAACACGGACACTGCAGATCGTGGCCTGGATCGTCTCCACAAGCCGCTCGACGCATAACTCTATTTTGCAGAGGCGGTTCTCGAAGCAGATGGTATGCACACCAGGATGACGAGCGTAGAAATCGCAAGTTGCGCTGATCAATGCTCTATCTCGAGACACTGCTCCACGTTCAACTTTTAGCTGAATTTCAAAGCGAACAGGGTCTCTGCAGAGAATTGCATGAGACGGCCCAATCAAGCGCAAATATGGATTCTGCAAGCATTCGTCAATCACCCCGTTAACTACTAATCAACAAGAGATGAAAAAAAAACTCAGGGAGACATGTGCAGAAATATACCCCCCAAAAAAATGAAAGCAAAGATATTATACGTACGTGTTGCCTGATTCTTTGGGGCGTTATCCTACTGTGCGCGATGAGAAGGTTGCGATTGTTATCGACACTGTCCCGAGCAGCAACCACACCATACACAGACAATGGCAATTTGAAGCCACCTTTAATTTCTGTTAGTTTAATGGAGAGGATCTGCAAGGTCTCCGCGACGATAGCATCGTCTAAGCTGGGTTTAGGTGTCAAGTGTGTGAAGTGCATGGAGCTCAATTACGCTGCATGCAAGCACCAAAGAGAATCATGTGTTAGAAATCAAACATGAACTAGTCTTAGATGAGCAAAAGGGCAAATATATTCCCTTGCCGCTTGTACAAGGAAGGTCGATCAACCAAAGGTAAAGGATGGGAGGAATTGAAAACTAGCTACCTAAAGAAAATTAAAAGTGCATGCATGTCAACTCACTTGTGTCTTCGAAGAAACCGCACCCCTCGGGTCCCCTTCTAGATTCCCAGGCCCTTCTGTAGCAAGGGAAATCCTCTTCCTCAGCGGCTATCTCCTCCTTCTCCATGGTTAATTCTTGGACTGATTTGTCTATGTCCATCTCGTCAACAACTTCCAATCTGCCGGAAGATATGGGTTCGGCCATGGACGTCGCCGGACCAATCTCCTCGATAGTTATCTGCTTCCGTTTGCCCAGCTCATCCTCGATGCTCGTCTACTTCCGGCGATTCTTCCTCCGGCTATTTTCTTTCGACCAGATTGGAACTTAGGGTTTCTACCGAAGACGTGATCAGGGTGGTATATGATCATATATATTTATCTTGCGAGCCTTATAACCAGCCCTGTCCGACCCGGTTAAGGACATCCAGAAGCACCGGCCCCAATCGGATACGTACCGTACGTGCCATGGAGAATAATACAATCTCGACCGTTTTTCTTCTTTATCTCTATTTTGGGCATCTCCAAGGCTGATTTGCAAATTTGCTCTCGTAAACGTTCGCTCAATTAACCAGACGAAATTCATGCAAACACAATGAATTTTCATATGAACCAAATGAAATTCATTACATTTTGAACATTTTTTATTAAAAAAACGGCCGGACCCTAAACCTATTCTATGGCGCCCTCGTGGCCCACTTCCTTTGTATTCCACATAGGCAACCGCGTCACATAGGCAACCACGTCCTTCATCTGCCATCTCCATGAGCAGTGGCGGGTTCAAGACCAGTCAAGTGGAGATGCAGTCTCCGACGAGGAAGAGTAGAACATGGGAGATGGACCGGCCCACTTGGGACACAATGCCCTGCCATCTCCCATGCCCTATTCATCTCAGAGGAGTCCGCAACCTATCCGTTGTTGGCGTCGGTGGACGTGAGGTCGACGATGGACGTGGACGGTCCGTCACAATCCACCTGCCACATGTGCCCCCGAAAATTGGACGGCGATGCGTAGGACGTGCAGCTGGCGGCGTTGGAGTCCTCGACCACCAGCGCGTGTGCGGCCGCGGTCGCGTCCAGCTGTGCCGGCTCTGCGTTTCTTGCGGCACCTTGAGCACGCGTGACCTCATAGAGCGCCCATTGCTCCGCAACGAAGTTCAGGTTCGCCACGGCCGCCTCGCTTGCGCGCTTGCTTTACATTTGGCCCTCTGTCAGCCGGTGCTGCTCGAGGAGGAACATGTTGTACCTCTGCTCCTCCTGCGACTGTCGGAACGCCAACATAAGAGTCGGCTCAGGCTGTTCCCCCTCCACCATGACGACGTCATAGTGCGCCTGCTCCATGGCCGGTCCGGCATGCAGCGGCGCAGGGTCCGGCACCTGTCATCCTCGGAGCCTGTAGGGTCGTTGTCAGAGACCTCGGGCAAACTGGTTGGCATTTTGTGCTTGACCAGCTATGCGCGGCGGGTCTGCCATGCCGCTGCAAGGGCGGCCACCTCGTGCTTCTGCTCCGATGACATGCTCTGCCACATCGCGCTAGAGCTTGCGGTCATGGTGGATGCGGTGCGAGGGAGGAGGAGGATGTGGAGCGAAAGTGTTGTGGTGTGGAGTTTAGCCGGTTGTGATCGCCTTTAAATAGTGGATTCTGATGAGGCCAACCGTCCGGGTGAGTCAATGCACGGTGCCGGAGTTGGTTCCTTGACGGACGAGCCTGCTTAATGGCGGCATACATACGGACAAGCAGTAAACGGGCGTGGTAGATATCTGTCGCATCATGTACAACAAACGTCGCTCCAGCATTAAACTGGCGCGGCCGACTCTCTCAGCCTGCGCGCCGCTTCAGTGCTAGTGCGAGTGAGAGGTCATGTCCACTCTGGGCCGGTGTCATTGTGGAGCAGCCGCTCTACAACGGCATGAATGTGGGCAGCTAGCACCGGGCAGGAACGCACACGGGCGAGTTTTGGGTGGGCCATGGTAGTCAGGAGCAGGCATGGCAGCGGTCCGGAGGCCCGCAAAGCCCCCACCCACTTTGTCTTCGTTTTGCTGGAAAAGGCGCATCCGGACCGACCTGTGGACCGATACAGAACGGCGTTGGATAGTAGAACACATCCAGACCGCGCGGTTCGAACATTTGCGGACGGTTTGAGGGTCGATGCTGAAGATGCCCTTATATCTTCTCTTCTCATCTCTCCTATTTTCTCTTCTCTTTCTCTCATACTATCCTTTACTTTCCTTATCTCCCTATCCTATCCTTCACATCTTCTCCTCCTATCTACTACAAAATATCCTATCTAAAAGTAGGAAAAGTTCCCCTTTTCGCTCATGGGCAGGCCCAGCTCAATTGGGTATTTAGGTGAATAATCATTATTTTCTCCAAAACCAAATATGCACATATTTTATAGACATCTGCAAAAAGAACGAAATTGACACTGTTCTCTTTATATAACTTTTTACTAATTAAGCAATGTGCGTTTCTCTGAAATTTTTTGTCCTATCACCGTATAGAATTATTTTCTTCCTTACCTATTTGAGGGGAGCTCCTAACTAGCGCATTTAGCGTCGGTCCGTACTCTTGGCGCCTACAGAGGTATCTCTAGTGGGCTTTTTATTCGAAGCTCAGTCGACTGTTTCACTGGTTCGCTATGTGGCACCCCGGCTCAGAGCAACTGGTTTACCTTGTGCTGTCGGCCAAGAGATAAAATCTTCTGGCAACACACAACAACTTGGAATAGAAACAACCACTTTATTAATAACTTACAAATACATAGGTTCAGTGGTTACATAGGAAAGCCAGGCCAAGCGGCACATGCAGTGTAGCTACACTATCTACATTATTTAGTAGACATCCCAGGGGCCTCGATACTAGTGGATGGAATTACTGTTGGAAATATTCTCAAGAAGCAATAATAAAATGGTTATTATCATATTTCTCATTCATGATAAATGTTTATTATTCATGCTAGAATTATATTGGTCGGAAACTTAAATACATGTATGAATCCCTAGTAAGCCTCTACTAGACTAACTCGTTGATCAAAGATGGTTTATGTCTCCTAATCATAGACATGAGTTGTCATTTGATAACGGGATCACATCATTAAGAGAATGATGTGATAGACAGACCCAACCGTAAGATTAGCATCAGAACGTTTAGTTCTTTGCTATAGCTTTATTCATGTCAAGTACCGGTTCCTTAGACCATGGGATCGTGCCACTCCCGGATAGTTGAGGAATACTTTGTGTGCTATCAAATGTCACTTCATAACTGGGTGATCATCAAAGGTGCTCTATAGGTATCTTCAAAGGTTTCTGTTGACTTGCATGGATCGGGACTGAGATTTGCCACTCCGTGTGACGGAGAGATGTCTTTGGGCCCTCTTCGTAATACAACATCATAAGAAGCTTCATGTGACAAATGAGTTTAGTCACAGGATCTTTGTAACGCCCTCGATGCGGCTATAGCTCCCACGTGTCGAGGCACGACTTAGAGGCATAACCGCATTGAAAGCAATGTCGCAAGTCAGGCAATCATTACAACATCCCATGTAATATATAATAAAAGGGGGAGATAACATAGTTGGCTTACACTCGCCACGTCACATCAGAGTACATAAATAACCTCCATCAAACAAACACTCATGGCCCGTCTACGGCGCCAAAATAGAAAAGAACCCAACGTGCGACAAGGTCCTGAATCGATAACCCCAACTAGGCACCACTACTGATCATCCGGAAAAGACACGTAGTATCGCTGAGAGTCCTCGTCGAACTCCCACTTGAGCTCGTAATCATCAACTGGAGCAGAAACACCTGGACCTGCATCTGGAGTTGTAGTATCTGTGAGCCACAGGGACTCAGCAATCTCACACCCACGCGATCAAGACTATTTAAGCTTATGGGACAGGATAAGGCAAATATATGTGGAGCTGCAGCAAGCGACTAGCATATGTGGTGGCTAACTTATACGCAAAAGAGAGCGAGAAGAGAAGGCGAAGCACAAGCGAGAAGCTAAAGGAACATCCTGCGCAAGCATAACTCCAACACCGTGTCCACTTCCCGAACTCCACCGAGAAGGGGCCATCACGGTAACACACACGGTTGATTCATTTTAATTAAGTTTAGTTCAAGTAATCTACAACCGGACATTAACAAATTCCCATCTGCCCATAACCACGGGCACGGCTTTCGAAAGATCAATCCCTGCAGGGGGGTCCCAACTTAGCCCATAACAAGCTCTCACGGTCAACGAAGGAATAGACCTCCACCCAAGACACACCGATCAGACTCGGTATCTCGGTACAACAAGATGATTCGACAGGTTAAAACAAGTCCAGCAACACCGCCCGAATGTGCCGACAAATCCCGATAGGAGCTGCACATATCTCTTTCTCAGGGCACACTCAGATGAGCAATCCGTACAACTAAAACCAACCCTTGAGTTTCCCCGAGGTGGCGCTGCACAGGGCTCTAGTTCGGACCAACACTCAGAGGAGCACTGGCCCGTGGGGGGCTAAAATAAAGATGACCTTCGGGCTCCGGAAACCCAAGGGAAAAAGAGGCTAGGTGGCAAATGGTAAAACCAATGTTGGGCATTGCTGGAAAAGCTTTAATCAAGGCGAACTATCAAGGGGTTCC
>NC_041383.1:742267395-742300870 GCF_002162155.2 Triticum dicoccoides | reverse complement strand
TAATGATATCCCAACAAGTAAATAAATGTTCCAACAAGGAACGGCTCCAATCTTCACCTGCAGCTAACAACGCTATAAGAAGGGCTGAGCAAAGCGGTAACATAGCCAATCAACGGTTTGCTAGGACAATGGTGGGTTAGAGGTTCAACATGGCAATTGGGAGGCTGACAAGCAAATGGTAGGCATCGTAGCAGTGGCAAAGCAAAAGAGCGAGCAAACTAGCATAGCAAAGATAGTAGTGATTTCGAGGGTATGATCATCTTGCCTGCACAGTTGTCAGAGTTGACTGGATCCTCACAAGCAAACTCAACGGGCTCCTCGGTAGCGAACTCGTCTCCCGGCTCTACCCAACAAGACAAACAAGCAACAAGGATACAATCAACCACGGGCAAGACCAAGCAATATGATGAAATGACGATATGCTATGCGGGATGCGATGCGGGATGCAAAATGCAAGATATGACAGGAAATGCATGAACCTGGCATCACCTTGGAAAACCAAGTGTGCCACTGGATAGAGGGGATGAAATCACTTGAAAACGATATAAAGATCATTGAAATCGGAGTTACAGTTTGGAAATGGCAAGCGTTTTAAGATATGACACCGGTATGCGATTTACAGCAAGTAGGCATCTAAATGCAACGAAATGAACATGCTACCGCCACCAAACATGAAAACAAAATACATGGAAGTGAAGTACACAAGATGGTTGACAAAACACTAGCACTAAGCCACGGCCAATTCATCCATTAAGAGGTTCAAACAAGCATGGCTAAAACGCAAATGCAAAACAGATTCCAGACTTCGTGAAATTAACACTAGTCTGAAATTTCAGATCACGATGCTCTCTTCGGAGCAGCAAAACAACATTATAGAAAACCTGAACATGACAAGTAAGAACATGGCATGGAGCTACTCAACAAGCTTAACAAAACACCCAGAGTGACCTGGGGCCAAAAGGGTTCACAAAATACTCTACCGAGCTCACGAACATAGCTCGAACACAATCAGTTTTCAGACTTAGTGAAAACTGAGACATGCTGAAATTTAACTCACGAAGGCATGTAAACGAGCTCGATGCACTCACTACGGTGCAAGTCATGGCAAGGAAAGCATATAACCAGCAAGAAGGCACAAAGTGCTAGCTACACATGGCAAGAACGAAGTCATAGCATGCATGGAACACTAACGGTAGCATCGGCAAAATCGCAAACAAGTTGACGATCTGCCCAGATTAACAACGAAGCAAAAGTTGAGCTCGATTGAGTCAACCTAGAGCACTCCACATATGCAAACAAAGACATGGATGGATAGAGCATAACATAAATATCAAAACTCCCTTACTGATCATCCTCAAAAGAGGCACGGATCACTAGGAAAGAAGCTGGACATATAGCATCATGAACTAAAATATCCCAGACTTAGTGAAAATCACTAAGTCCCTGAAATCTGCAATCTTAGGTACCTCTCTTCGCAAGCTTGCACAAGACAACACACACATCCTAAAAATGCATGGGTGACACCTCTGGAAAGAAGACAAAATGCTTAACAATTCATCCCAAAGGAGCACAGGCATATCATGCACGAATTAAACATAGCAAAAATGACAAAAGTGCATGATGAACTAACGGATCTGCAATTTAACTCACGAAGCCTCCTTCTAACAGAATTTTGGGTATCAAGATGACCTCAAATGCAAATGATGCAATGGAATGAAATGATTTACAAGTCGAGGCGAAGATTTTGATATATCATATGCCCAAAACGGAGCTACGGATGTGGAGATACGGGTCCTCGAACAGGAGCATATGGAGTAAAAATCTAGGGACTTAGTGAAAAAAACTACCCGAGGATCCAGATCTAGGGTTCGGGCACGCGGCCCGAGACGGCGGCGGATCTTGCCGGGATTCCTGTAGACGACGGCGGCGGCCGGAGAGGAAGTAGCCGGAGCGGGGAGGGGGGGCCGGACGGCGAGGAGGAAGCGGCGCGGCGGGCGGTCGCCGGAGCCGGGAGCTCCTCTCCCTGGCGCGGGCGCCGGCGAGGGCTTGGGGCGGCGGGGCGAGGTGCTCCGGGCGGCGGCCGACAATGGCGCCATGGTGGCCGGAGCGGGCGAGCGTCGCCGGGCTCGGGGGCGGCGACTGGTGGAGGAGGCGGGCGGCGTAGTGGGCCGGGAGGGCCCCGCACGGGCCTCGCGGGTCCGCGGGCGGCGGCGAACTGGGGACCGGCCCCGGGACACGTAGCGGCGGCGGATTCGTCCCGCGGAGCCAGGCGGACACGTCCGGCGCGCGATTTTTGTCCGGCGGCGGCGGGAGGAGTTGGATCTAGGGTTAGGGGGAGAAGAACCGTGGATTTCGGAGGGGGGTGTATATATAGGCATAAGTGGAGCTAGGAGAGTCCAAATGAGGTGCGGTTTTCGCCCACACGATCGTGATCGAATGCTCTAGGGCATGGAGCAGAGTTTGGTGGGCTTTGGGACAATTTTGGAGGGGTGTTGGGCTGCAACACACACGAGGCCTTTTCGGTCCCTCGGTTAACCGTTGGAGTATCAAACGAAGTCCAAATGACCCGAAACTTGACAGGCGGTCTACCGGTAGTAAACCAAGGCCGCTTGGCAAGTCTCGGTCCAATCCGGAAATGTTTAAACCCCACACACGAAAGAAGACTAGAAATGACCACCGGAGGAGAATGAAGCGCCGAAATGCAAAACGGACAACGAGGAAAATGCTCGAACGCATGAGATGAACATGTATGCAAATGCGATGCACGAGATGACATGATAAGAGATGCACGAGAAAGAAGACAACACACGGAGACAAAGACCCGAACCCGAGAAATAAATATAACTAAGCGCCGGAGACGGCAAGAGTTGGATACAAATATGGAAATTATATCTGGGGCGTTACAACACTCCACCACTACGAAAAGATCTCGTCCCGAGATCTAGGACTGAAAGAACTCCGGGTACTCAGAACGGAGGTGATCCTCGCGTTCCCAGGTAGCTTCACGGTCGGAATGGTGAGACCACTTAACTTTGAGAAATTTGATTGACTTGTTGTGAGTCTTGCGTTCAGTCTCTTCAAGAATAGCAACTGGGTGCTCACGATAAGAGAGAGCTTCTTGGAGCTCAATGTCCTCAAAGTTGACGGTGCGGTCAGGAGTCTTGAAGCATTTTCGAAGCTGAGAGACATGGAACACATCATGAACATTTGCAAAGTTTGAAGGAAGCTCAAGTTGGTAGGCGAGGTCGCCTCTCTTGCTGACAATCTTGAAAGGTCCCACGTATCTAGGGGCAAGCTTCCCTTTGATACCGAAGCGACGAGTACCTTTCATAGGAGAGACGCGGAGGTAAACGTGATCTCCGATCTCGAAAGCCAGATCACGGTGCTTACTATCATAGTAGCTCTTCTGGCGGGACTGGGCTACTTTGAGGTTATCACGAATGACTTTGCACATTTCTTCTGCCTCTGTGATTAGGTCATTGCCCAGCAGCTGACGTTCACCGGTTTTAGACCAGTTGAGAGGGGTATGGCACTTCCTGCCATATAGAATTTCAAAGGGGGCCTTGCCCGAACTTGCTTTAAAGCTGTTGTTGTATGAGAATTCAGCATAAGGAAGATAGTCCTCCCACTTCATGCCGAAAGAAATCACACAAGCCCTGAGCATGTCTTCGAGAATCTGGTTGACATGCTCGACTTGACCGCTCGTTTGAGGATGGAAAGCTGTGCTGAAGTGGATGTTGGTGCCCATGGCTTTCTGAAAAGAATCCCAAAACTTGGAGGTAAAGATGCTGCCACGGTCTGAAGATATCACTTGAGGAATACCGTGCAGAGAGACAATGCGAGAGGTATAGAGTTCCGCCAATTGAGCTGCAGTGATTGACTCTTTGATAGGCAGAAAGTGAGCCACTTTGGTGAGCTTGTCGATGACGACGAATATAGCATCATTGCCACGCTTGGACTTTGGAAACCCAGTCACGAAGTCCATTTCAATGTGGTAAAACTTCCATTCTGGAATGGCAAGAGGTTGGAGGAGACCAGCTGGCCTTTGGTGTTCTGCCTTCACTCTTCTGCAGACATCACATTCATTCACGAATTGAGTGATCTCGCGCTTCATTCGAGTCCACCAATAAGTTTGCTTGAGGTCCTGATACATCTTCGTACTCCCAGGGTGGATGGAGAGGAGAGAGTTGTGAGCCTCGTTCATGATCACCTTACGAAGTTCACCTTTGGGCACAACAATTCGATCCTCGAAGAAGAGAGTGTCCTTGTCATCAAGTCGGTAGCACTTGTACTTGGACTGACTCTTTGCAATACCAATCTTCACCTTCTTCACCATATCATCAAGAAGCTGGGCTTGGCGAATCTGGTCTTCCAAGGTAGGAGAAACTTGAAGGTTGGCGAGGAAACCTTGAGGAACAACTTGCAGATTAAGTTTGCGGAAAGCTTCACAAAGCTCGGGTTGATAAGGCTTGAGAATCAGACTGTTGCAATATGCTTTCCTGCTCAAAGCGTCAGCAATCACATTAGCCTTGCCTGGAGTATACTCGATACTCGGATTGTACTCCTGAATCATTTCGACCCGTCGAGTCTGCCTGAGGTTGAGATTAGGCTGAGTGAAGATGTACATGAGACTCTTGTGATCAGTGAAAATATCCACTTTCCTTCCCAATAGAAGATGTCTCCAAGTCAACAAAGCGTGCACAACTGCCGCCAACTCGAGATCATGAGTGGGGTAGTTCTTCTCATTAGGTTTCAACTGGCGAGAGGTATAAGCAACAACTTTCTTCTCTTGCATCAGTACAGCACCGAGACCTTGGAGAGAGGCATCACAAAAGACCTCGTACGGCTTGGTTTCATCAGGCGGAGTCAGAACTAGAGCAGTGATCAATTTCTCTTTCAAAGTGTTGAAAGCAATATCACACTCCGGAGACCAAACGTACTTGACGTGCTTCTGAAGAAGATTTGAGAGAGGCTTGGCGATCTTAGAAAAGTTTTCAACGAATCTTCTGCAATAGCTTGCGAGACCGAGGAAACTGCGGAGTTGCTTCACGTTCTGAGGAGGTTCCCAATTCACAATTGCGGACACCTTCTCAGGATTCACGGAAATGCCCTTGGCAGAGATGATATGACCAAGATAAAGAACCTCATCGAGCCAAAATTCACACTTGGAGAACTTGGCGTAGAACTGATGTTCCCTGAGCTTGTCAAGAACCAAACGCAAGTGCTTGGCATGATCTTCCTTGTTCTTCGAGAAAACCAGAATGTCGTCGAGATAGACCAAAACGAATTCATTGGTGTAGGGGCTGAAGATGAAGTTCATCATGCGAGAGAACGTCGGAGGAGCGTTGGCGAGGCCAAAAGACATGACGGTGTATTCATATGAACCAAAGCTTGTTCTGAACGCCGTCTTGGGAATATCTTGCTCACGAATATGAATCTGATGATAACCCATACGGAGATCAAGCTTGGAGAATACTTGAGCACCCTTGAGTTGTTTGAACAGCTCATTGATGTTGGGAAGTGGGTATTTGTTCTTGATGGTCTTCTTGTTTACTGGACGGTAATCAACACAAAGTCGACTCGATCCATCCTTCTTCTTCACAAAAAGAACACCACAACCCCACGGAGAAGTACTAGGCCGAATGAGACCCAATCTTTCTTGCTCATCGAGTTGTTTCTTCAACTCCTTCAACTCTTCGGGGCCGAGCTTGTAGGGACGTTTGCACACAGGTTCCGTACCGGGCTCAAGTTCAATAACAAATTCAACCGGCCGGTTTGGAGGCATCCCTGGAAGTTCTTCTGGAAAAACGTCTTGATACTCACAAACAACCGGAATCTGCGAAATAGCATCCAATTCACCCTTCTCATTGAGAGAAAACAACCGGATGGTATTATCCCGAGCAGCAAAGACAATTACATCCTCAGACGAATGAGTCAGTTGAATCTGCCTGGCTGCACAATCAAGCTGAGCTTTATGCTTAGAGAGCCAGTCCATCCCAAGAATAAGATCAATGTCAGAATTGCCAAGAACCACCGGAGAAGAGAGAAACTTGCAGTCGCCCAAAGTGATTGTAACATCCGGAACACACATTCGAGATGTCAAGAGGCTGGCCGGAGAGTCAATAGACAACGGTCTCGGCAACATTTGAGTAACAAAATCATGCTTGGAAGCAAAAGGTCTCGAGATGAAACAATGCGATGCACCAGAGTCAAAAAGAACTTTTGCAGGAACATCGTTAACAGGAAGGTTACCCATGATCACATCTGAAGAATCCTCTGCCTGAGCTGCATTCACCATATTGACCTTGGTGTGCTTGGGATTGTGCTTGACCACAGCTGTACTTGCCGATCTAACAGGAGGAGGAGGAGGAAGACGCCTCTGGTTGGTACACTTGTTGGCATAGTGACCCTTCTGTTGGCACTTGTTGCACGTGACCTCTGAAAGCGGACGGTGATACGGAGCACTCGGTCTTGGCGCTTGAGACGAAGACTTGTTCTGAAAACCTGGGTTGGGTGGGTGGGAGAAACCACTGCCACCTTCGCTCTTCTGCTGATACGGCTGACGGAACGGAGGAGGAGGAAGCCAATACTTCTACTGCTTGACCACTTGAGTAGAGGAAGACGGAGTAACATCTCTGGCACGCTTCCTGGAAGCATCACACCTCATCTGAGCAGCCTCTTGCTTCAGTGCCATGTTGTAGAACTCATCGTATCTCACCGGCTCAAAGAGGACAAGAGCGAGCTGAATTTCCTCACGAAGACCACCCTTGAACTGATAGATCATGCTCTTCTCATCAGGAACATCCTGCTTGGCAAAACGAGCGAGCTTCTGGAACAACTTGTTGTAGTCATAGACAGACAAAGAGCCTTGCTTCAGATTGCGGAATTCCTGACGCTTACTCTCAACCACACTTTGAGGGATGTGATGAGCGCGGAAATCTTGACGGAAATTGTCCCAAGTGATCAGACGTCCACCTCTGGAATCCTTGTACTGCTGGAACCACTCTGCAGCGTGATCTTTGAGCTGGAAAGAAGCGAACTTGACGAAATCTTCAGGCCTGACGTTGCTGCATTCAAAATGCTTGCCCAGATCCACTAGCCAATCGTCAGCATCGGTAGCCTCAACACAACCGCTGAACGTCTTTGGGCCATTAGCAAGGAACTGGTTCAGTGTAGCAAAGTGGTGCTGATTGTTGCCTTGATTCCCTTGACTGCCTTGATTCTGCTCTTGGAGGATTTGCATGATCAACTTTGTATTTGCATTAGTAGCGGCCATCACAGCTTGCCATGCTTCCGGAGGAGGCGGAGGTGGAGGCGGATCAGGATTCGGAGTCGTGCGCGTTGGAGGAGCCATCCTGAAGAGGTTGACCACCATTAGCACATTGATAGACAACAATATAGAAGCTGAATCCAACGGAATGAAAATTGCAACATATAGTCTTCACATCCGAACAAAATGAACGAATGCATTCCTCTTCAAATGGTCACATATCCATAAATTGAGAAGCCACGTAGAATTAAGGAAGAGAAATAATTCAACAAGGTACGGATCAAGAACGAGTAATCGGTAAGAAATCCCAATCTCAAACCAATATCCGTGGAAGAAGAACTAGAGCTACTAGAATTCCCACCTATGAAACTCCCGAACCTTTCCGGTTATGCAATCAGGTGTTGGGGATACAGGGGAAGCACAATATCTCACCCAAACTAGCAAATCCTACATCCAACTGTATCCATCCTTCAACACATAACCAAGAAAAACTTCGGAAACCATCTACCTCAACCTTCGAAAAGCATCCGTTATACAAGTTATGGCGATACTCCCGAACTCCCGCCCCAGTACTGGGTGGCGTCGAGGTTATCTCACCAACGAACTGCATAAAAGAGATTTTCGATGTCGGCGAACATATCTCAAGTATACCAAAATTGCAACGATAAAATTGTGACGACAACACCTCGGAGCTCAACTCCCCGGGACACTGCCACAACCCCTAAAGACAGGAGGCACCAAGAACAATGTTCTCGTCACAAAACCATCGGAACAAATCCAAGATACTCGCATGATCCTAATTTTTTTTAGTGAAATTTGAGAAGAGAAGAGTCAAAACTCTACGCCAGGATGCCTTACCAGAGCGATGAGGAGACTGGGAAGTAAAAAGAATTCCTAAGCTCTCCGATATATAATTCCTAAGGACTCAAAACATTTTTCTAGACACAACTCGGCTGCTAAAAACGATCAAGCAATGGGGCTCCTAAGGTCGGGGAAGGCTCTGATTACCAACTTGTAACGCCCTCGATGCGGCTATAGCTCCCACGTGTCGAGGCACGACTTAGAGGCATAACCGCATTGAAAGCAATGTCGCAAGTCAGGCAATCATTACAACATCCCATGTAATATATAATAAAAGGGGGAGATAACATAGTTGGCTTACACTCGCCACGTCACATCAGAGTACATAAATAACCTCCATCAAACAAACACTCATGGCCCGTCTACGGCGCCAAAATAGAAAAGAACCCAACGTGCGACAAGGTCCTGAATCGATAACCCCAACTAGGCACCACTACTGATCATCCGGAAAAGACACGTAGTATCGCTGAGAGTCCTCGTTGAACTCCCACTTGAGCTCGTAATCGTCAACTGGAGCAGAAACACCTGGACCTGCATCTGGAGTTGTAGTATCTGTGAGCCAGAGGGACTCACCAATCTCACACCCACGCGATCAAGACTATTTAAGCTTATGGGACAGGATAAGGCAAATATATGTGGAGCTGCAGCAAGCGACTAGCATATGTGGTGGCTAACTTATACGCAAAAGAGAGCGAGAAGAGAAGGCGAAGCACGAGCGAGAAGCTAAAGGAACATCCTGCGCAAGCATAACTCCAACACCGTGTCCACTTCCCGAACTCCGCCGAGAAGGGGCCATCACGGTAACACACACGGTTGATTCATTTTAATTAAGTTTAGTTCAAGTAATCTACAACCGGACATTAACAAATTCCCATCTGCCCATAACCGCGGGCACGGCTTTCGAAAGATCAATCCCTGTAGGGGGGTCCCAAATTAGCCCATAACAAGCTCTCACGGTCAACGAAGGAATAGACCTCCACCCAAGACACACCGATCAGACTCGGTATCTCGGTACAACAAGATGATTCGACAGGTTAAAACAAGTCCAGCAACACCGCCCGAATGTGCCGACAAATCCCGATAGGAGCTGCACATATCTCTTTCTCAGGGCACACTCAGATGAGCAATCCGTACAACTAAAACCAACCCTTGAGTTTCCCCGAGGTGGCGCTGCACAGGATTCTAGTTCGGACCAACACTCAGAGGAGCACTGGCCCGTGGGGGGCTAAAATAAAGATGACCTTCGGGCTCCGGAAACCCAAGGGAAAAAGAGGCTAGGTGGCAAATGGTAAAACCAATGTTGGGCATTGCTGGAAAAGCTTTAATCAAGGCGAACTATCAAGGGGTTCCCATTATAGCCCAACCGCGTAAGGGGCGCACAATCCGGGAATATAACACCGATATGACGGAAACTAGGGCGGCAAGAGTGGAACAAAGCACTAGGCGAGAGGCCGAGCCTTCCACCCTTTACCAAGTATATAGATGCATTAAGATAACATAGCAATATAATGATATCCCAACAAGTAAATAAATGTTCCAACAAGGAACGGCTCCAATCTTCACCTGCAGCTAACAACGCTATAAGAAGGGCTGAGCAAAGCGGTAACATAGCCAATCAACGGTTTGCTACGACAATGGTGGGTTAGAGGTTCAACATGGCAATTGGGAGGCTGACAAGCAAATGGTAGGCATCGTAGCAGTGGCAAAGCAAAAGAGCGAGCAAACTAGCATAGCAAAGATAGTAGTGATTTCGAGGGTATGATCATCTTGCCTGCACAGTTGTCAGAGTTGACTGGATCCTCACAAGCAAACTCAACGGGCTCCTCGGTAGCGAACTCGTCTCCCGGCTCTACCCAACAAGACAAACAAGCAACAAGGATACAATCAACCACGGGCAAGACCAAGCAATATGATGAAATGACGATATGCTATGCGGGATGCGATGCGGGATGCAAAATGCAAGATATGACAGGAAATGCATGAACCTGGCATCAACTTGGAAAACCAAGTGTGCCACTGGATAGAGGGGATGAAATCGCTTGAAAACGATATAAAGATCATTGAAATCGGAGTTACGGTTTGGAAATGGCAAGCGTTTTAAGATATGACACCGGTATGCGATTTACAGCAAGTAGGCATCTAAATGCAACGAAATGAACATGCTACAGCCACCAAACATGAAAACAAAATACATGGCAGTGAAGTACACAAGATGGTTGACAAAACACTGGCACTGAGCCACGGCCAATTCATCCATTAAGAGGTTCAAACAAGCATGGCTAAAACGCAAATGCAAAACAGATTCCAGACTTAGTGAAATTAACACTAGTCTGAAATTTCAGATCACGGTGCTCTCTTCGGAGCAGCAAAACAACATGATAGAAAACCTGAACATGACAAGTAAGAACATGGCATGGAGCTACTCAACAAGCTTAACAAAACACCCAAAGTGACCTGGGGCCAAAAGGGTTCACAAAATACTCTACCGAGCTCACGAACATAGCTCGAACACAATCAGTTTTCAGACTTAGTGAAAACTGAGACATGCTGAAATTTAACTCACGAAGGCATGTAAACGAGCTCGATGCACTTACTACGGTGCAAGTCATGGCAAGGAAAGCATATAACCAGCAAGAAGGCACAAAGTGCTAGCTACACATGGCAAGAACGAAGGCATAGCATGCATGGAACACTAACGGTAGCATCGGCAAAATCGCAAACAAGTTGACGATCTGCCCAGATTAACAACGAAGCAAAAGTTGAGCTTGATTGAGTTAACCTAGAGCACTCCACATATGCAAACAAAGACATGGATGGATAGAGCATAACATAAATATCAAAACTACCTTACTGATCATCCTCAAAAGAGGCACGGATCACTAGGAAACAAGCTGGACATATAGCATCATGAACTAAAATATCGCAGACTTAGTGAAAATCACTAAGTCCCTGAAATCTGCAATCTCAGGTACCTCTCTTCGCAAGCTTGCACTAGACAACACACACATCCTAAAAATGCATGGGTGACACCTCTGGAAAGAAGACAAAATGCTTAACAATTCATCCCAAAGGAGCACAGGCATATCATGCACGAATTAAACATAGCAAAAATGACAAAAGTGCATGATGAACTAACGGATCTGCAATTTAACTCACGAAGCCTCCTTCTAACAGAATTTTGGGTATCAAGATGACCTCAAATGCAAATGATGCAATGGAATGAAATGATTTACATGTCGAGGCGAAGATTTTGATATATTATATGCCCAAAACGGAGCTACGGATGTGGAGATACGGGTCCTCGAACAGGAGCATATGGAGTAAAAATCTAGGGACTTAGTGAAAAAAACTACCCCAGGATCCAGATCTAGGGTTCGGGCACGCGGCCCGAGACGGCGGCGGATCTTGCCGGGATTCCTGTAGACGACGGCGGCGGCCGGAGAGGAAGTAGCCGGAGCGGGGAGGGGGGGCCGGACGGTGAGGAGGAAGCGGCGCGGCGGGCGGTCGCCGGAGCCGGGAGCTCCTCTCCCTGGCGCGGGCGCCGGCGAGGGCTTGGGGCGGCGGGGCGAGGTGCTCCGGGCGGCGGCCGGCAATGGCGCCACGGTGGCCGGAGCGGGCGAGCGTCGCCGGGCTCGGGGGTGGCGACTGGAGGAGGAGGCGGGCGGCGTAGCGGGCCGGGAGGGCCCCGCACGGGCCTCGCGGGCCCGCGGGCGGCGGCGAACTGGGGACCAGCCCCGGGACACGTGGCGGCGGCGGATTCGTCCCGCGGAGCCAGGCGGACACGTCCGGCACGCGATTTTTGTCCGGCGGCGGCGGGAGGAGTTGGATCTAGGGTTAGGGGGGAGAAGAACCGTGGATTTCGGAGGGGGGGTGTATATATAGGCATAAGTGGAGCTAGGAGAGTCCAAATGAGGTGCGGTTTTCGCCCACATGATCGTGATCGAACGCTCTAGGGCATGGAGCAGAGTTTGGTGGGCTTTGGGACAATTTTGGAGGGGTGTTGGGCTGCAACACACACGAGGCCTTTTCGGTCCCTCGGTTAACCGTTGGAGTATCAAACGAAGTCCAAATGACCCGAAACTTGACAGGCGGTCTACCGGTAGTAAACCAAGGCCGCTTGGCAAGTCTCGGTCCAATCCGGAAATGTTTAAACCCCACACACGAAAGAAGACTAGAAATGACCACCAGAGGAGAACGAAGCGCCGGAATGCAAAACGGACAACGGGGAAAATGCTCGAACGCATGAGATGAACATGTATGCAAATGCGATGCACGAGATGACATGATAAGAGATGCACGAGAAAGAAAACAACACACGGAGACAAAGACCCGAACCCGAGAAATAAATATAACTAAGCGCCAGAGACGGCAAGAGTTGGATACAAATATGGAAATTATATCTGGGGCGTTACAATCTTGTATTACATAATGAGTAAAGAGACTTGCCGGTAACGAGATTAAACTG
Source organism: Triticum dicoccoides (assembly GCF_002162155.2). Taxonomy (NCBI): domain Eukaryota; kingdom Viridiplantae; phylum Streptophyta; class Magnoliopsida; order Poales; family Poaceae; genus Triticum; species Triticum dicoccoides. Next base: position 742,288,274 of record NC_041383.1, on the reverse strand, counting down.
GGTATGGTGATAACAACCACTGAATCCTAGGAAAGTAACATATCACTAAGGGAATTGCATACGGGATTAAGTGAATCCTCGGCATCATGGTTCATGTTAGGACCGAGAGTATATCGATCAGAGGGGGATGAATGGGAGATTCAAAATTTCTTTCAAAAGTTTTGAATTGATCCCAAACACAGCAGCAGAGATAAGATACGGTAGATAAGAGCTCAATCAAGTATACTATTAAGGAACAAAATCTTCTAGGTAAGATGCAATAATGGTTCGAGCACAGTATACAATAGGCTTGATGACAATGATGGTAATGCAATATGCCAACAGGTAAACTATCATGACAGAGAACTAGAATGGATCTGTGATGAATAACTGAGATAAACAACTACGAAGATGTAAGCGATCACAACATAGATGATGATTAGAACTCGAATAGCACAACAGGATGAATATGGTGCAACACTAAGGACATCAAATAATACCTAATGGAGATGACAGATGAAATGAAAGCTAACAATATGCAACACAATATGAATGATCAGATAAACTGTCATCACAGAGCATGAATGAAAACTGCTGAAATTATTGTAGTGAAGTAAATAGAACTAATGGTGCTCAATGGTGACAGTGAGATTTGGTAGGTCAGTTCACCCTTCTGCCAAAGGGCTACGTCTGGTTGGACAGGCTGTGACTTAACATGGAAGATAAACTCTCTTCACCCTATTCTCCTTCAACGCAGAGCTGATCAGACTCAGGTTGATTTCACTCATGGTAGATACTTGTCGGTGATCTCCAAACCTTCGGTTGACCTTCGCGAACCAAAATCACTCTTGGTTGCTGAAGATCTACTTCGGTGAAGTCAACAACTCTTCAACCCTCGAGCCGAAACCTATCCATATAGAGAGTGCACATCTCTCAAGAGTAATAGTTACAAGAACTCTAACTCATAACTATTGTGATGCTAAACCACTGTCTAAGTTTGGGACTCTTGATTTTTCTCTCGGTGGATCTTAAACTCAAATCACTCGGAGAGGGTTGCTCAAATCAATCTTCTCAGAAATCTCAAGCGGGGCAGCCAATGAATATCGTTGGAGCGGGGTGGCTATTTATAGCCGCAGCCTTCCCTGATGGGAAATGACCATTCTGGACACTCGGTCCAGCCAATGGCCAACCGACACGTTTACAACGGTCAGATTTGGGAGCAACGGTAACATTACTTGAGGGACAAGTAATGCTAACTCCTCGGTCTGAGACAAATCTCTTGCAGCGAAGAAGATCATTTTCTCTTGCTGGTGAGGGAGTCCTGGACTAAGGGGTCCTCGGGCGTCCGGCCTGTTATTCGTTGGGCCGGACTGATGGGCTATGAAGACATGAAGGCCAAAGATTGCACCCGTGTCCGGATTGGACTCTACTTAGCATGGAAGGCAAGCTTGGCGACCGACTATGAAGATTCCCTCTTATGTAACCGACCCCATGTAACCCTAGATCTCTCTGGTGCCTATATAAACCGGAGAGCATAGTCCGGATAGACAGATACTCATTACCATATTCATATAGGCTAGACTTCTAGGGTTTAGCCGTTACGATCTCGTGGTAGATCAAATCTTGTAACACTCATATTCATCAAGATCAATCAAGCAGGAAGTAGGGTATTACCTCCATAGAGAGGGCCCGAACCTGGGTAAACATCGTGTCCCCCGTCTCTTGTTACCATCGATCCTAGATGCACAGTTCCAGACCCCCTACCCGAGATCCGCCGGTTTTGACACGGACATTGGTGCTTTCATTGAGAGTTCCACTGTGCCGTCGGCAAAGGACTCGATGGCCCATACGATCGTCAGTGATGATGTTGTCCAGGGAGAAACCTTTCTCCCTGGACAGATCTTCGTATTTGGCGGCTTCGTACTGTGGGCCAACTCGCTTGGCCATTTGGAGCAGATCGACAGCTACGCCCCTGGCCATCAGGTCAGATTCGAAAGCTTGAACTATGTTGCAGACGTTCGTGGAGACTTGATCTTCGACGGATTCGAGACCGCGACAATCGCTCCCCGTTGCCTCGACGAACATGGCCTAAACCTGTCATCGGGCCGCATCCAGGAGATAGCTCCTGTAGCAACTCTGGCCTTAGATCCGGAGCAGATCAAGTCATCCGAAGATGGGAAGCTCAACCCCATCACGGGGGCTACCAATTCCGCGGCATTGGAGCCGCCCACAGATTCCACTTCGTACGGTATCTGCATCAACGGAACCCCGGACTCTTCTCCGGTGTCGAGTTACGAACCCTGCGAGCCCGCAGATACCGAACTCGATCAGTTATCGATATTCAAGTTCAGCGCCGCAGATGTCTTCCAACACTCGCCCATGGGCGACCTACTAAACTCATTAAAAAACCTATCCCTGGCAGATGACTCGTCACCGAACTATGTTCGGTTCGAACTTACGGCGGATGATGGAGAATTTTGCTTCCCACCCGCCACCCACTTCATAGCCACCGTCGAAGACCCAACCAACACGCCAGACCCCCGCTCCAAAGACATTAACGGTATGGGACAATGAGGGGCAGGGCCAGAGCTTTCTACCTGCTAGACACGAGATGGCCACTTCCTGGTATGACGTGTGTATGATAGACACACCTGATGACGCTCTCGACGATGACAAGGAGGATCCAGTCGAGAATAAACCTCCTGGTACACAGTCCGAACACTGGCGCCCACGGCACCGCTCCAAGTCACATCGCCCAAGAGAAAACACTGCTAGCACCAGAAAAGACAACACTCCGGACAATGAAGACCCTGTTGAGGTAGAATCCGAATAGGAGGAACAGGAAAGCGGGCAAGACAACCCTGATGAACAGGCCACATATGGAGACTCGGAGGATAGCAATTATCTCCCACTCTCCGAGGAAGAGGAGATCCTCGGCAACGAGGATTTTATCGTGCCTAAGGAACCTCTCGAGCAGGAGCGCTTTAAACGCTGGCTTATAGCCACTGCAAGGAGCCTAAGGAAGAAGCAGTTGCAGCTTCAAGCAAGTCAAGATTTGCTTAAAGATAGATGGACCGAAGTCTTGGCCACTGAAGAATACGGCCTTAGCGGCCTAGACGAAAGCCACCCTAATAGTAGGTGGCTCCCTCAATACGATGGCAGGGAGTTGGAGCCCACACCACCATCGAACAACGTGGTGGGCCGACCACAGTTTGGTCCGGACAAAGCAACAGCCCAAGAAGAGCACCATGCCAACCCATCCGGCCGTCCAAGCAAGAATAAAGCAGCTCGGGAGAACACTCGTGACATCCACCAAGACCTGGAGGGTAGAACAGGACACACAAAATCGGCACCCAGATCGCAGGGACATGCCCCGACCAGTAACGACGGTTACCTATTCGGACACAACAGACACGACCACGCTCGGTCCGAAAACCGTAAGCGGAGTCCGCCGGAGGTGCTTCACAGTGTGCCCCAACATAGAGGAGCCGCACACCCTCTCTGCTTCACTGACGAGGTAATGGAGCATGAGTTCCCAGACGGGTTTAAACCCATCAACATCGAATCATACAATGGAACAACAGATCCCGCGGTATGGATTGAGGATTACCTCCTCCATATTCACATGGCTCGTGGAGACGACCTTCATGCCATTAAATACCTACCTCTCAAGCTCAAAGGGCCGGCTCGGTACTGGCTAAACAATTTGCCAGAAAATTCTATTGGCAACTGGGATGATTTGGAAGACGCCTTTCAGGACAATTTCCAAGGAACATATGTCCGGCCACCAGATGCCGATGACTTGAGTCACATTGTCCAGAAGCCTAGCGAGTCAGCCAGGCAGATCTGGACTAGGTTCTTAGTCAAAAAGAACCAAATTGTCGACTGTCCGAACGCGGAAGCCCTTGCGGCCTTCAAACATAGCGTCCGGGATGAATGTCTTGCGCGTCACCTCGGCCAGGAAGGATCCAAATCCATGATAGCTCTTACCGCTCTAATGACTCGCTTTTGCGCGGGAGAATACAACTGGCTCGCTTGTAAAAGCAACAATGCCAGTGACCCGGGCACTTCCGAAATCCGAGACGGCAACTGCAAGCCATGACAAACCGAACACAACAGTTACAACAGTAATGAAAGATTATGCGACACAGCGGTCAATGCCAGATTTCACAATCCAAAACCCAGTTAACGGAAGAAGCCATTTAAGGAAAACCAGGATGGACCATCCACCCTCGACAGGATATTGGACCGACCTTGTCAGATTCACGGTCATCCTGATAAGCCAGCTAATCACACCAACAGAAACTGTTGGGTCTTTAAGCAGGCAGACAAGCTTAATGCCGAGCACAAGGGGAGGAGGCCACCAGGTGGTAAAGACGACGGAGCGGCTCGACAGCCGAACACCAGGGGCCAGAAACAGTTTCCCTCCAAAGTTCGACCACTCCCGGAACGGAAATAGCAGTTCGGCTTCCGCCACCCACCCACTATATTTGCAAGATTTACACCACGCGTACATCACTATGCGCTCAAGATACCATGGGCATCGGTATTATTGTCATGGACAACCCTGCAAGCATTCCCGTAACGTTTTTTATCTATTTTCCTTACTTTTCTTTATTATCTCTCAAAAACAGGTGACCATCAGGACAGCATTTACATCGGACTCTATCGGAGTTCGGATCCGTACACTCACCTAAGGGGCCACTTCCGTTAAGGACTCCCCCGCACCGAGGACGAGCAGCGCAGACATGTGATAGGAGGTCCAAAACAAGCTTTCATAGACCACACTCATTATTTTGAGCCTGTACTATGCCTTTTTCCTCTGTTCCCAACCCCAAGCACGTCAAATAGCCGGGTTGTGGTTTTTTTTACTTTTTATATACATTTATCATTGGCATATTTCTCCGCTCCCAGTAAACTTCATCTGAACTAATCTTCCATGCTCTTTCTGCAATGAGTCCAGCCGTAACGGCTGCCTTACAAGACGCACCTCGGCATAACTCACCAGCGGCCCGGTAAGGGAACAAATGAGTCGCCAGTAAAAGTCCGAACAGCTCTATAGCGTACTTCGGCATCGCAAGTTTGTCCTTATATGCATCAGCTCCGAATCATTATCTTTGGTTAATAGTTGGGTTGCCCAGCTCCTGTGCTTCCTACCCTATGTTTCGCTCTATCGGCTAGGGTAGTAAAGGGAGAACTACTGCGATCGTGCCCTGGCCTAAACCGGATGAGCACCTCAGTAGATAAAGCCGAAAACTGACTGTCATGATGCGGCGAGAGCTGGTCAACAACTTGACGAATTATTCGAATCTTTAGCGATTCTCCGTGTCACACGAAGGATCTTTTTTAGATCAAAATATGTAAGGCACGATATTACAATACGCCGTATACATACCAGGGGCTATGTCGTAGCCCTACGATAAAACTCCTATGGCTAAGTGAAAGTGTTAACACCCTATAGTCCGATTGCCTAGTTCGCCGCATTATCACCTCCTTTATGGACCAAGACGTTGGATAAAGAGTGATTAAATGCTTTTCCGAACACCCCCGTACTTCCTACGAGGGGGCTGAAGCCGACGACTGTAAAACTTTCAGATTATACTAAAACGGCCGCACAGGAGGAATTCAAGCTTTTGAGCAAAATATAAATTGACTAACTATAAAGTTGTCTGTTACAACCCTTATACACATCACTCGAACATTATGTCTTTTGAGCACTGACCCTCTATCAAGCGGGCGGCCTCTAGGACGTCTTTAAAATAATGCTCCGGCTCATAACGGTCCTTGCCCTTGGGTGGACTCCTCGCTGCAACATCGATTGCCTTCATCTTTCCCCAAAACATTTTGACTCGGGCAAATGCCATCCGTGCACCCTCAATGCACGCCGACCGCTTCACAGCGTCTATATGTGGCACCGCGTCAACAAGCCGCTGCACCAGGCCGAAATAACTACTCGGAACAGGCTCAGGCGGCCACAACCAGACTATGATGTTCTTCATGGCAGCACCGGATATCATATGCAGCTCGGCCCACTGGGACATCTGTTCATTCAACAGCAGAGGGCGCTTTGGCGCGCCGAATTGTGACCAGAAAAGCTTCTCCGTTGCACACCCCTCTTGTGCGTGGTAAAACCGCACCGCATCGGAAGAACTCTTCGGCAAGTCTAAAAATTTGTCCGGAGAACTCCATACGTGGTTAAGCTGTACATAGTTCGGATCGCCGAACTTAGTCTGCAGCAAAAAGGACTTGCCAGCAGCAATATCCACAGCTTGCCGGATCTCCTCACGGGCCGCTCTGGATTCAGACTGCGCTTCTCTCGCCTCTCGTAAGTCCTTTGTTGTGGATTTGTCACGGCAGATGTCCTAGTGTGAGGACTTAGTCGTGAGGCCAACACATCTATGTGGTAGCTTGAGAGGGGTTGAGCGGAATTGAGAGACGCAACACAAGACAAGGATTTAGACAGCTTTGGGCCCCGGGAAACATCATCCGGTAACAACCCTACATGTTGTTTGTGGCTAGGTCTCATTATCATCATGAGGGAGTCACCGGTAAACCGGCTCTTTGTGTCTAGCTCTAGAGATTGTTTCTTATTCCTCTCTCTCTTTGGGGAGCCCTACCCCCTCCTTATATATGTTGAAGGGGCGGTTTACATGACTAGTCCTAGTTGGATTAGGACTACTCTATTACAAGTGGAGTCCTAGTCTTGCTTACTTTGTAGGAGAATGTTCCTTGTGCTTTCCTCATAAACCGGCCCACCATAGCATGAACTGGCCTTCCATAATCCGCCTTCTAGGCCACCGGGTCTTGTCGTTCCTCTGACCCGCTCGCCGGGTCACCCATGAGTCGCCAGGCTCGGGCGGGTCACTTACTGAGTCACCAAGTCCGGCTGGGTTATACTTCCGGTCGGGTTACACCGCGGGGTATATCCCCGACATTAGCCCCATGTTTAATTTGGATTTATCCATGTTAAACTGATCAGCTTCATAATCAATTTGCTTGCAGAAGATATTTTGTAAATAAAGAATCCATTTGAATCGGCCTTCAATGCTCTGATTTGACAAAAATATTGGTCTTGAAATATTCAACTGTTATTCAGCCGGCTTGAAAATGTAGAACTTGCCGGTTTATGATTACCAGCATTGCCGGGTTATAAAAACTAATAATTCCGGGTCATGATTCTTGCTAACACCGGTTCATGATTGTTGCCAACGCCGGTTCATGATTATTGATGATGCCGAGTTGTAGACACAGGGTCATAATGATTGGTGACACCAGGTCAATCTGGTTTGCTCAAAACAGAGAATTTGAAAATAATTCTCCGATAATAATATAATACCTATAGCCCCCAAGTCTTGAGCAGAACAAAGTGATTGCTTTAGACTTGCTTCAATATAAATACTGCCATTTTTGAAGAAATCCATGTTGTTCATCCCAGTCACTAGTAAAAACTGAATACTCCATATTATATAGCCCCCAAGTGCCGGGTTGTCATGCTTGCAGCAACTTGGGACATGTAATTGACTAAAGCCCATAAAAACTTCAACCAATGTAGCCCCCAAGGGCCGGGTCATTATGCAATAATGAACAGGGACTTTGTAAATATGATCATGTAGACTTGAGCAGCGATGTGTAGCCCCCAAGGGCCGGTTCAGTAAAATAATACTGAGCTGGGACTTGTTATATATATACTTCATTGAAAATAACATCATATGATGTAACCCCCATCATGGGGCTTGAACCCACGTCCACAAGGTTAAGAGCTTTGTGCTTTACCAACTGAGCAATAAACCTTTCAATATATTGGATTAAAGCTTGTGTACCTTAAATTTTTGACATAAGCAATTGGTAGCCCCCAAGGGTCGGCTCATTATGATGTGATGAACCGGGTCTTCAATAAGGCCAATAAAAATGACTTTACATTAGCCCCCAAGTGTCATGGTGCATGATTGCAGCAACATGAGACTTGCATATTTGATGGAATCTCAACTTGAATAATGTAGCCCCCAAGTGCCGGGTCATAAGCCTGCAGCGACTCGGGACTATTCCCTCCATTGTAGAATAAATCATATCCATTAATAATATTATAGCCATTCCGTTAAAGCGACTTTGAAAACCTTAATAATAATACTGGTTATTGACAACCATAATAAAATCTAGCCATGTTGGCTATTTGAAGATTTGAATAATATAATCCAATGATTTATGAGCGCATGATTCCAATGGTGCAATCCAAATATATACTGACAACTTATAGTCCCAAGCCAGGCCGGTTTATGATAAAATCTTACCGGGTTATAATAAACACCGGACAATCCATATATAACACTGGCAACTTATAGTCGAAACCAGACCGGGTTGATAAGCGTCGGATTATAATTGATCATGTACTGACAACTTGTAGTTGAAAGCAAGCTAGGTTAATGAACGCCGGTTTATCAAAACATTATAAATTTCATCAAAAGAGAAAAAACTTGGATAATAAAAGCATATGAAAAACTTGTAGTCGAGGCTTTTCACGGGCTGCCAGGCCCCAAATTCGAGGCTTTTCATGGGCTGCCAGGCCACTGAGTTAAACCATTTCACAAATCCTTTTAAGATGGTCCTCAATCCTTAACCAATCGTCGTTTTAACTTTGACAAGTTCAGGGTCTTATGAGATTGACTTGTTGATGTTCGGCGGGTCATACCCGGTTTACTTGGATGGAGTGACTTACTTAAAAAAGGAAGTCTAACCCGGGGTTTTAGGTGTATACACCAGGCTTCCAAGCCATTGCTTGATAGCCTATTACAAGTGTAGACTCTTTGTTCATTGTGATAGCAAAGAATCCCCAAGCAATATTTTGAGCTGTGCTCAGTGGGTGTCCATGTTTGAGTTGTTCTTTTGCAACACTCTCTTTGGCCCCTAAGTAATTTCCCTTTGGCCTTGAGCCCATCAAGAGGTGTAGCTATGGTTCGAATATGACCAAGCCCCCAAGTGATTTTTATGTATGGCTTTATAAGTCGGATCAATGGGTAAACAGAAACTCCTCTTATAAACAGAAGCCTCCATGTGATCAATAACATGATAAGCAAATAAGGCAGGATACCCATGTTTGAACCGCGCATCATGGTAGCAGGTCCTCTTCGGCAACCTTTAACTTTTTGCAAGACATAAATTCTTCTTAAACCGGGATTTTGAACCGGATATTGAGAGCTTAAAAGCTTTATGGGAGACATCTTTCCCTTGAATTGGATTTTGAACCGGAATCTTCATTTTTAGTCGGAAATTTTCTGACGGCATTTAAACTCAAACTTGCGAGAAGTTAATTCCTTTTTGAACCGGACATTTTTAAACCGGATTTGAGAGCTTCAGAGCTTTGCTGGAGAACAGATTTCCCTTGAACCGACTGTAAACCGGATATTTGAGAGCTTCAGTGAGACTGACTTCCCTTGAGCCAGATTTTAAACCGGAATCCTTTCTGATGATTCGGAACTTCTTCATTGAGCCGGGATTTTGGAAATGTCATATACTTTCTAAACCGGAAATTTTCTGATGGCCTTTAAATTTTCATCAATATAACAGTAGCCTCTGGGACAGGGTTATCTTTCCCTCCATCGTCCTGGGGTTCTTAAATTTGCTGAAACTGGCAGGATTTGCTAAGTCAAGTCATTGTAGCCCTCGAGTCTCAAGGTGACTCGAGGAGTTAACTTGAGATCCTCCATATTTGACCGTGATATAAACCGGCATAAGTTGTATATCATTGGTGTTGATAGCATGATGTGAATCCACAAAAGGTTGAGGTGACTGCGGCAGGTTATAAATGATCCCGTATGAGCCGTGTCAGTAACTTGGCCAATGGTTCCTTCTAACTGGCGGTTTGAAGTTAAACAAACTGTATTGGCGGCGACTTGTGCGCCTTCTCATTGGGCCACTCAGTGCAGACGGCGATTGATAGTATATGATAATTTGCCTCCATTTTGTTGAAAGAAAACCGGGCTACCCAAGATGTGACTTGCTCATACTCAAAAAACAGCTCATGCAGACAGGTGCGGCCCAGTATGTTGATGTAGACCAGACCGCGAGGGACGGACAGTAAAGACGACCGCAGCATCAGAAGCGGCATGGACAGATGAGTCGGCCTCGGTGTTGTAAGCCGGCGCGGGTGGGAGAGTCGGCCGTGGAGGCGGACGGGTGAATTATCTATGGTGTTATAAACCGGCGCAGACGGGTGAATCAGCCGCGGTGTTGTTGTTGTAGACTGATCACAGAGGTGGCGATTTGCACACACATTTGTTGAACAATGCAGTATGGTTGGATGCTGGCGCTTGACAATATTGGCGCGAGCTTTATATCCATGACATAATGATCATTCTTGCAGTGAATAATTGCCCTGCATAGAAAACATCGCAAGCCAGAGCAATTGTTCCTTGACAAAAACAATATGTGCTAACAGAATAGTCCTTAGATGGATATCACCTGATATGTTAAGCCGAAAATTATCCGCCGCGGAGTTGATGATCACCATGGTGAAGCTAAAGCCAATCACGGGCGAGTCAGCTGTGAGAGCAGACAGATGAATCAGCCGCGGCACTGTAAGACAGTATGGACGGGAGAGTCGGCCGCGACGTTTGTAAGCCGGCGCGGACGAGAGAGCCAGCTGGCACGTTGATGTAGACCGGACCGCAGGGGCGGCGGCTGTATATAATAACACTATAGGGCAGAGTGGTTGTTTTCAAAAAATTAATAAGTGCTGATAAAAGTAAACTGGATACCAGCATAAGCAGCATCAACAAGCCACGTCCCAGGATAGGCCATCATCGAAGTTTGGTCGAGACTGGCGAATTGAGGCCGTTTTTGGTGATCCAGCGGCAGAAGCGAACCCAGAGGTGACGCGGCGGCTGCGGACGGGACGAGGCATTCCTGGCGAGGCGCGACAACGGAGGTGGGCCGTAGCACAGCTAAAGAGACAAGGTGAAGAGGCGGCCTCGCACCGGCGGCGGCTGAAGAGGACTGCGACGATCCGAAGCCTGCTCCTGCGGCTCGGAGACAGTGCGAGTCTGTGCCCCACAACCAACTCTCCCTCCGGGGCGTGGCTGGTTTGATCATTCCCCTTTTTTCCACAAATTTGACTGTACATTGGCGTACGTATCCGGACCCTGCATCTCGTGTCTCATCATACAGCCTGCTTTCTTGTGTGTACGCATAGCCATCAGAAGTACCAATTCAAAAACTGAACTAGCACTCAAAACCACATGAGAAGCACAGATCCTCTTGTCCTTTTGTGTGATGACGTGGAATAGTAGTATGACCCGGAAGTAGTACTAGTAATAGCAACAGACCGCCTCGTAATAGCTACAGTGTTGATTAAAAACAAGCAATAAAAACACCAGCAGCGCCTGAGCTCCTCGGGACTTGAAGCTTCCCTGCCATATGGTTGTTATGGATGGAAAACATGTACTAGTATTGCGCTTTCCGAACCCTTGGCAGCGTGTTATGGAAATCTAACCAGTGATGTGCGACAGCATCCCGAGAAACCGATCCGGTTTTGGATTAGACTGTTTGTCGGTCTTGTCAACTTGACGATTTTCCTGGTTTGTTCATCGTAACGGTCCTCCTTGGTCTTAGCGCCTTAAGTGTCCAACAGATACTAGGTGCTGCAGAAATCGGCCGTCTTTGCTTTCTCTGGTATTTGACATCTGTCAGTTTCGGCGGATCATCAGATGGCGGTGGCAGACACGTATATCTTAATCCTAATTCTTCTTAAACTCCAATCTCACAGATTATAAATCAAAACTAATGAACTTGAAGCTGACGCAGATCTTTTCGTTATCTAAACAATCGCGAGCTTCTCGTAACCCTGGAAAACATCCCTCCAAGAACTCAACACCACCGTGTGTAGGCCCCACGGTGGGTGCCAACTATCGTGGATTTGTCACGGCAGATGTCCTAGTGTGAGGACTTAGTCGTGAGGCCAACGCATATATGTGGTAGCTTGAGAGGGGTTGAGCGGAATCGAGAGACGCAACACAAGATAAGGATTTAGACAGCTTCAGGCCCCGGGAAACATCATCCGGTAACAACCCTACATGCTGTTTGTGGCTAGGTCTCATTATCATCATGAGGGAGTCGCCGGTAAACCGGCTCTTTGTGTCTAGCCCTAGAGATTGTTTCTCCTTCCTCTCTTTCTTTGGGGAGCCCTGCCCCTCCTTATATATGTTAAAGGGGCAGTTTACATGACTAGTCCTAGTTGGATTAGGGCTACACTATTACAAGTGGAGTCCTAGTGTTGCTTCCTTTGTAGGAGAATATTCCTTGTGCTTTCCTCATAAACCGGCCCACCATAGCATGAACCGGCCTTCCATAAACCGCCTTCCAGGCCACCGGGTCTTGTCGTTCCTCTGACCCGCTCGCCGGGTCACCCATGAGTCGCCAAGTCCGGCCGGGTTACACCACGGGATATATCCCCAACAACCTTGTCAAGTTCAGCCGTTTTGGCTTCATTTTCTTTCTCAACAAATTTACAGCGGCTCGCCGCATTCTCTAATTCATGCGCCATGGTGGACATCTTCTCCTGGTCTTGGCGCCGTGCAGCTTGTTCGACTTTCAACTCAGCCGATGCCTTTTCGGCAGCCGCATTACTAAACCGGGCCTGCTTCTTGGCCCGGGCTAGCTCCGCCCGAAGGGCCTCCACGGCGGCAGCACCATCTACATTCGTGCAAATGTCATATAAAACTCGTTTTAGAGTCAGCCGTAAAATACAAGCACATCGGTGTAAGGAATGCTCGAAATATATACCTTACGTGTCGTCAAGACGCCTGTCAATCAACGCAATGTCATCCTCCGCAATATCCAGCTTCCGTTGCAGTTCGGCCACTTCCGTATTTCGGGTAGCTGCAGGAGGGGAGGCAGCCTGTATTCATTGTTAAATCAAGGTTAGTACCTGAGCATGTCTTTTCGATCCTCCGATCGCTTCCTTTGGAAGGCAATCCGAGTCTCAGGGGCTACTGCATATACAACAGGTGCATTCTGTCAATAAAATTCCATTGGCAAAACTACATCACAAACCTCAAAACCCCTCAGAAGGCTCGTAAAGGCCTCGTTCAACCCGTTCTTCGCGGATAAAACCTTTTCGACCACCATAGCCATCAAGGCACGATGCTCCTCCGAAACAGACGCTTGTCGCAGCATGTCCATTAGAGTTTCCGGCGTTCCTGGGTCTCCGGAAACCGCCGCCGGAGTACGGCATTCCTTTGAAGGGATCCACCCACTCGCCTCCAGAATCGTCTCCGGCTGTAAATCAGATAGTCCAGGGCCGTCGTACTTGATTCCCGAACCCTGAGTGACAGAGGCACCACCTTCAGGTAACGCCTTCTTTGTTTCCTGCACTACTTGTCGATCGGGAGGAGCCCCCCGGGACGATGCCTCGAAATCATCCGCCCTGTTGGGCGAGGAGGCTGGAGAAGGCGTGTCACTCTCCATCATCTCTGGAAGAAGGTCTCCCGAGGAGGAAGACAATTGAGAAACACCAGGCGTTAACCTTCGAGGATGTACATATGTCGGAGGATTACTTCAGTAATAAGAAAGGAACGAGGTATGATTTAAATACCCCGCTGCACTTACGGTTTGGCCAAAGGTTTGTCCTCATCATAAAGCTCTACATCGACATAGCTTGCCTGGCTCAAGCCGCCCGGCGATGGTGTTTTCCCTTTCTTGGAAGGTTTCCCCTCCTGACTGATGAAGCCATGTACCTAGGGTAGGGTCATAGGCCTGACCTAGACACCCTCCCCTAGGACTTCACCCTAAAACCAGAAGCATTCGAAGTAGAGTCATCATCCACTGGACCATGAGGCATTCCACTCAGAAGTGTCGAATTCACTCGACCATGAAGACTGTCACTCAATCGCCAGAAGACCGAAAGCCACTTCGCACTCCAACGGTCGGGCATTACATCATAGCTTTAATGGTCATTATGTCTCTTTATTACTACCGTTACCAGTAACGCCCCCTCTTGATGTACCTTAAACCCCTTGCAAAGTGGGCTGGCGGGGGTCCTGACGCACTCTATATAAGCCACCCCCTCCACATGCACAAGGGTTCGCACCCCCTGTAACACACATACGCATAATCCAATCGACCGCCTCCGGGCTCCGAGACGTAGGGCTGTTACTTCTTATGAGAAGGGCCTGAACTTGTAAAACTCGTGTGTACAACTTCGCCATAGCTAGGATCTTGCCTCTCCATACTAACCCCCTTATTATACTGTCAGTCTTAGTACCACGACAGTTGGCGCCCACCATAGGGCAGGTGTCTTAGCGACTTGTTGGAGAAGTTGCAATTTTTCCGATCCTCATCATCATGGTTTCTGCCGGAGGATTGGCCGAGGGCCGTGAGATCCATCTCGGCGTGCTCGTGTTCGTCGCCGACGACTCCGCTTGGCTCCAAGAGGCTCCACTCGATGTCGAGGCGCTCCCCGTCCGCGGGGCAACGCACTTTCGCGCGTGCGTCCGCGGCGTCCTTCTGCGGCAGCCATCGACTCAGTATCGGTCGGCTCCTGTTGCGTCCTCGCTCCCTGCTGCTCGCCGACGCAAGCATTCTGGTCGGTCGCGGCTCCAGCGGTGGGTGAGGCATGCGGTGTCTCACCAGTCGGCTACCCCACAAGTTGCGGCAATCGAGCCCGGCGAAACTCTCTATGGCCTGTTCAACCTGTCGACTGGCTCCGTCAAGACTGTGTCTGAGTGCGACAGCAGCGATCCCGCGGCGGAAGTCCTGATGTTCAATGGACCGCGCAGTCCTCCTGGCTTCCCCCGTGATGATGGTGGTGATGGCGGAGGCGATCCGTCGCACGTCCATGAGGAGTACCGCCCCGAGCCCCTCTCTTCGCAGCAGAGGGAGGAGCTTCGTCGCCGTAACATGGATGCGCTTCACACTCCTATTGTTGGAGAAACCCCCGAGGCCCGGGCCTTGGAGGAGGCGCGCCTGGCCAACTTGGCTGAGCGCACTTGACTGGAGAATCTCCAGCACGCACTCGACGAGCGTGCATGGCAGCGGATTCCTGAGTCCAGTCGACGACAACTTTTTCCGCCTCCAACGCAGGTATACCGAACTCCGATTCAGAATCTCATGGCCCGAATAGCAGAGTCAATTCAGCCCTCCCAGTCAGAAGCTGGCAGAGGCTTGATGCAGATCCGGGCTTTACTCCGGGCGGCGGGAGAACAAAACACAACAGTATCTCAGTCGCTAAATAGGATCCATAGCAGATCTGTGGTAGCAGACATAGTACAGTTGGCTCACAGCCCAAGATCGCCCCCGAGGCATGAGGGACATGGTGACCGACGAGATCAGTACAGAAACTGTGAGCAGTATGATCACCGACTCGACCACGATGCTCGTCGTCGATTGCCCACGCCTCCCCCAAGGAGTGGGTCATACGTGCCTCGGCAGCACGATGACAGACGCCCTCACAGTGGTGGGCGAAGGATTCCGGTCGACCCCCGAGAGTCGGGCTTTGATGCGAGATCTATTCTTGCTCAGGGTCTGGTTGACAGTAACAGAGCCCACAAAGAAGGTCATGATAGAGATTATCTGACCAGCAGCAGAGTGCATGTCTCAGGTCCAGAGTGTTTCACCAGAGCCATCAGGGCTGTAGTGATTCCTCCCAACTTCAGGTTGGCGACTGGAGTCAGGAAGTTCATTGGTGAGTCCAAGCCTGACACTTAGCTTGAGGACTACCGAGTGGCTGTTCAGATTGGTGGCAGCAATGATGAAGTGGCCATGAAGCACCTTCCTCTGATGTTGGAGGGCTTGGCCAGAGCGTGGTTGAATCAGTTAGCACCGGGCAACATATACAGTTGGGAGGAACTCGCCCGAGTGTTTGTTAGAACCTTTGACGGTACATGCAAACGACCAGCAAGGTTAACAGAGCTGCAATCCTGCGTGCAAAAGCCGAATGAAACCTTGAGGGATTATATCGAGAGATGGATCACGTTGCACCAAACGGTGGAGAATGTGTCAGATCACCAAGCAGTTTGTGCCTTCAAGGAAGGTGTCAAGTATCGAGAATTGAACCTAAAGTTCGGTCAGACCGGGGATATGTCTCTGAGTCGGATGATGGAAATTGCCACCAAGTATGCTAATGGTGAAGAGGAAGACTGGCTCCGGAGTGGCAAGCACAAAACAGTCGCCCAAGAAACCGGAGGAGGGAACTCCAGTCGGAAGTAGAAGCACAAAGCTGAGCCAGCTGCTCCTGGTGAAGCCTTAGCCGTGACTCAAGGAAAGTTCAAGGGGAAGCCCAAAGGGTCATGGAACCCCAAGAAAGTGAAAGATCAATATGGGAATGATGTGTTGGATTTACCATGCCACATTCACACCAAAAATGATGAAGAGGGTAATTTCATTTATCCTAAACATACCACTCGACAGTGTCGGCTCCTGATCCAGTAGTTCCGAGAGAAACAACCGAAGGAGAAGGAAAAGGAGTCGGACAAGGATGAAGATAAGGAATAAGATGATGATGGTTTCCCCAACGTTAATTCCACTCTAATGATTTTCGCTGATGTTGAGAGGAAAAGTCGACTGAAAGTCATTAACAGAGAAGTGAACATGGTCGCTCCAGCAACACCCAGTTATTTGAAGTGGTCTCAGACTGCCATTACATTGGACCAGTCTGATCACCCAGCGCGTATAGCCACCACTGGGAGGCAAGCGTTGGTGGTCGACCCAGTTGTTGAAGGCACTCGGCTGACTAAGGGGTTGATGGATGGTGGCAGTGGCCTGAATATACTTTATGTTGAAACCTTGAAAGGGATGGGCATTCCGATGTCCAAACTTAGTGAAAGCAATATGAGTTTCCATGGGGTTATACCTGGCAAGAAGGCTGAATCACTCGGCCAGATCGCCCTCGATGTGGTTTTCGGTGATTCCAATAATTACCGCAAGGAAAAGTTGACGTTTGAAGTCGTGGATTTCCAGAGTGCTTGTCATGCTATTCTGGGAAGGCCAGCTTATGCATGTTTTATGGCTCGACCATGCTACGTGTACCTCAAATTGAAGATGCCTGGTCCCAGAGGAGTGATCACTATCACTGGCAATCGGCAGAAGGCAGAAGAGTGCTTCCAGAAGGGCTCAAAGATCGCCGATGCACAAATGGCAGTAGTAGAATTGCAAGAGTATCAGAAAAATGCAGATCCGAGTGATTTGCTGTGAGCCAAGAAGCCTGCCACAGACTCTGCATTTCAGTCGTCTGGTAAAATGAAGCCGATTCATATTCACCCGACCGATCCCAATGCTGCTCCGACTCACATTTCAACAACACTCGACTCCAAATAGGAAGAAGCGCTCATCCAGTTCCTCCGTGAGAACTGGGACATCTTTGCATGGAAACCTTCTGACATGCCGGTGTTCCCAGGGGGCTGGCTGAGCACCGTTTGCGAGTCGACCCAAAAGTGAAACCAGTCAAGGAATATTTTCGACGGTCCGCCATACAGAAGAGAAAAGCAATTGGTGAAGAAGTAGCTCGGCTCCTGGCAGCTGAGTTCATCCGAGAAATTTACCACTCCGAGTGGCTCGCCAATGTTGTCATGGTCCCCAAGAAGGACGACTCACTTCGCATGTGCATTGACTCCAAGCATATCAATCGGTCCTGCACCAAAGATCATTTTCCTCTCCCCCGCATCGACCAAATAGTCAACTCGACTGCGGGGTGTGAGCGCTTGTCCTTTTTGGATGCCTATTCCGGGTATCATCAGATCCGACTATATGGACCCGATGAGATAAAAACAGCTTTCATCACTCCATTCGGGTGCTTCTATTATGTCACCATGCCATTCGGCCTGAAGAACGCCAGAGCCACATCCATGAGGATGATTCAGAAGTGTTTTCTCACTCAAATTAGTCGGAACGTGGAAGCATACATGGATGACATTGTGGTCAAGTCACGTAAGGGTTCTGACCTGCTGACTGACCTTGCTGAAACTTTTGCCAACCTCAGAAGATATGATATCAAGCTTAATCCATCAAAGTGCACATTCGGAGTTCCTGGCGGAAAATTACTCGGTTTCCTCATTTCCGAACGAGGATCGGCGCTAACCCAGAGAAAGTTGGTGCTATACTCCGGATGAAACGCCCTGTGCATGTGCATGATGTCTAGAAGCTTATTGGTTGTTTGGCTGCCTTAAGTCGATTCATTTCTCGCCTCGGTGAAAAGGCATTGCCTCTTTACTGATTGATGAAGAAGTCTGATAAGTTCGAGTGGACTCCTGAAGCTGATGCAGCGTTTGTAGAGCTCAAAGCCCTGCTTTCCACCCAGCCGGTGCTTGCTGCCCCAATTAGCAAAGAGCCTTTACTGCTTTACATTGCAGCCACTAGGCAAGTTGTCAGTATAGTACTTACAGTCGAGCGGGAAGACGAAGGAAAAGCCTATAAAGTTCAGCGCCCAGTACATTATGTTTCTGAAGTTCTTACTCCATCAAAGCAAAGATACCCACATTATCAGAAGCTTGTTTATGGGATTTACATGACCACGAGAAGGTTGAACATTATTTCTCTGATCACTCCATTACAGTCGTCAGCGACGCTCCATTATCAGAGATTCTGAACAACAGAGATGTAACTGGTCGAGTGGCAAAGTGGGCGATTGAACTCCTTCCCTTGGATATCAAGTTTGACGCAAAGAAAGCTATCAAGTCCCAAGCAATAGCAGATTTTCTCGCCGTGTGGATCGAACAGCAACTGTCGAGTCAAATCCACTCGGAGCACTGGACCATGTTCTTTGATGGCTCCAAGATGCTGAATGGTTCCGGCGCTGGGGTGGTACTGGTATCCCCCGAGGAGACAAGCTCAGATATGTTCTCCAGATTCACTTTGATTCCTCAAATAATGAAGCTGAATATGAAGCACTCTTATATGGGTTACATATGGCCATTTCACTCGGTGTCCGTCGCCTCATGGTCTACGGTGACTCGGATTTGGTAGTCAATCAAGTGATGAAGGAGTGGGACATCAGAAGCCCATCTATGACTGGTTACTGTAATGCAGTGAGGAAGTTGGAAAAGAAGTTTGAGGGGTTAGAGCTCCATCATATACCCCAACTAAAAAATCAAGCAGCTGATGATTTGGCAAAGATAGGTTCCAAGAGGGAAGCTATTCCTAGCAATGTGTTTTTGGAACACATTCATACACCTGTAGTTCAGGAAGATCCTTTCACTGAAGAGCTCCCACAGCCTAAGAGTGCCACAGATCCGACTGAAGTCGAAGTCCCAGCCGTGGTCGACTTGATCATGGAGGTTTTGGTCATCACTCCCGACTGGACAGTGCCATACATTGCGTATATCCTTAGGAGAGAACTCCGTGAGGATGAAGAGGAGGCTCGACAGATCGTCCGTCGATCCAGAGCCTTCACTGTGATAAGAGGACAGTTGTTTAGAGAAAGTGTAACTGGAGTCAGCCAGAAATGCATAACACCAGAAGAAGGTCGAGTGATCCTCAACAACATCCACTCAGGAAACTATGGTCACCATGCGTCCTCTCGGACCATTGTGGCCAAAGCATACCGAGCTGGATTTTATTGGCCACGAGCAAATGAAATGGCGAAAGATATAGTCGACAAATGTCAAGGCTGCCAGTTTTACTCCAACATGTCCCACAAGCCTGCATCAGCCCTGAAGACCATTCCACTCGTCTGGCCCTTTGCTGTTTGGGGATTAGATATGGTTGGACCCCTGAGGACTGGTAGGAGCGGCTTCACTCATGTGCTTCTAGCAGTCGACAAGTTTACCAAATGGATTGAAGCCAAGCCTATCAAGAATCTTGAAGCCAGTACTGCCGTCAGCTTCAACAGAGAGTTGACATTCAGATATGGGGTTCCGCACAACATCATCACTAACAACGGGTCGAACTTTGATTCTGATGAGTTCAGAGCCTTTTGTGCTTCCCAAGGCACTCGAGTCGACTATGCTTCAGTCGCCCACCCCCAGTCGAATGGACAAGCGGAAAGAGCAAATGGCTTGATTCTCAAAGGACTGAAACCCCGATTGATGCGTGATCTCAAGAATGCAGCAGGCGCCTGGGTTGATGAACTTCCATCAGTTCTTTGGGGATTGAGGACAACTCCCAATCGGTCGACTGGTTGAACTCCATTCTTCTTGGTCTATGGAGCTGAAGCTGTTCTACCGAGTGACTTGCTTCATAATGCACCCTGAGTCGAGCTTTTTTTCTGAAGATGAAGCAAAACAGGCCCGGCAAGACGCAGTTGATCTCCTAGAAGAGGAAAGAGAAATGGCCCTAATCCAGTCAACCATTTATCAGCAAGAGTTGCGTCGATTCCACGCGAGAAACGTGAGAGGTCGAGCATTTCAAGAGGGAGACTTGGTTCTTCAAGTGGATCAGCAGAAACCGCACAAGCTCGCCCCTGCTTGGGAAGGTCCCTTCATCGTCACCAGAGTGCTCCGCAATGGGGCATACCATCTTTACAATGTCGAACATCAGAAAGACGAGCCACGGGCTTGGAATGCGGAGCTGCTCCGCCCCTTTTATACTTAAGCGTTCATTCTATTGAGTTGTAATAAGAAGTACCTTAGTAGCTTGTTTATCAAAGACAAGAGCTTTATAGTCTTCTAAAATGATTGTCGTTGCTTATATTTGTGTCCGAAATCCCCTAGTGGGTGCCTTAGCTGCGAATCTATTTCGCCTAAGTTTAAAAAAATCCTACCGAGTGGTGAGCAAGCCTCTCACTCGGGGGCTTAGCTGCGGATCCGTTTCGCCTAAGTTTAAAAAAATCCTACCGAGTGGTGAGCAAGACTCTCACTCGGGGGCTTAGCTGCAGTCCAGTACTCGCCTAAGTTTAAAAAATCCTATCGAGTGGTGAGCAAGCCTCTCACTCGGGGGCTTAGCTGCAGTCCAGTACTCGCCTAAGTTTGAAAAATCCT
>NC_041383.1:742204081-742266633 GCF_002162155.2 Triticum dicoccoides | reverse complement strand
TCACCTAAGTTTAAAAAATCCTACCAAGTGGCGAGCAACCCTCCCACTCGGGGGCTTAGTTGCAGTCCAGTACTCGCCTAAGTTTAAAAAATCCTACCGAGTGGCGAGTAATCCTCCCACTTGGGGGATTAGCTGCAGTCCAGTCCTCGCCCAAGTTTAAAAATCCTACTGAGTGGCGAGAAATCCTCCCACTCGGGGGCTTAGCTGCAGTCCAGTACTCGCCTAAGTTTAAAAATCCTACCGAGTGGCGAGCAACCCTCCCACTCGGGGGCTTAGCCGCAGTCCAGAACTAGCTTATGTGCGCTCCATCCCGATCCACAAGGACGACGAGGTGCAGGTCGACTGCTACCTTCTCCTTCGGAGCTGCGCCACAAGTACAACGTGCGCTCCATCCCGATCTGCAAGGACGACGAGGTGCAGGTCGACTGCAACCTTCTCCTTCGGAGCTGCGCCACAAGTACAACATGCGCTCCATCCCGATCCGCAAGGGCGATGAGGTGCCGGTCGACTGAAACCTTCTCCCCAGAGCTGCATCTCAAGTACAAAATGTTCCGAGTGAAGAATAAATTCCACTCGAAGGCAAGCACAAGCATATTCGGAGATAAACCAAATCCAGATAAATCCTAAAGTTCAGACCGTGGATTAAAGTACTCGGGCATCAAGCCGGAAGGAGTTTAACGGTTACTGTCGGTGTCAAAACCGGCGGATCTCGGGTAGGGGGTCCCGAACTGTGTGCCCGGGAAGATGGTAACAGGAGACAAGGGAGACGATGTTTTTACCTAGGTTCGGGCCCTCTCGATGGAGGTAAAACCCTACTCCTGCTTGATTAATATTGATGATATGGGTAGTACAAGAGTAGATCTACTACGAGATCAAGGAGGCTAAACCCTAGAAGCTAGCCTATGGTATGATTGTTGTTCGTCCTACGGACTAAAACCCTCCGGTTTATATAGACACTGGAGAGGGCTAGGGTTACACAAAGTCGGTTACAATGGTAGGAGATCTACATATCCGTATCGCCAAGCTTCCCTTCCACGCCAAGGAAAGTCCCTTCCGAACACGGGACGAAGTCTTAAATCTTGTATCTTCATAGTCCAGGAGTCCAACCAAAGGTTATAGTCCGGCTATCCGGACATCCCCTAATCCAGGACTCCCTTAGTAGCCCCCGAACCAGGCTTCAATGACGACGAGTCTGGCACGCAAATTGTCTTCGGCATTACAAGGCGGGTTCTCGTTCAAATTCCGTGTACCTGTTGAATAATGTCTGGTTTCTAGTAAATGTAACCCTCCTTGGCTTCTACGCCCAATAATGGCCATCTTCCACGTGTCAAACGAATACGAAAAGTCTGGGTGTTTTTACATTTGCACCCCTAGCCGCGTAAATGAACCGCCTATTTAAAGGGACGAGGATTTAGATCCAAACCACACCTTCTCCCCTCCACGAGTAATCATCAGAGCGCATCCGACAAAGGTCCATTCCACCATGGCCAGCCGTCGCAGCTCCACCTCTCGCCCTTCCAGCCCTCAGCCTGGAGATTGGGAGAGATGCTCCATCCTACACAGCGAGCTAGTGTTGCTTGAGACCAAGGGATTTCTCCCCCCGGCCTATATGGTCTCGGTTCGAGCCGGACTTGCCACCTATAATGGCGGAGAGCAAGCGGAGAGCGCCCCCAATCCCTCCAAAGGAGAACGGGTATGCCTTGTCCCTTATTTAATAAGAGGGCTCGGATTTCCAATTCATCCGTTTCTCCGGGGGCTTCTGGAGTTCTATGGCCTCCAGCTGCACAACCTCACGCTTGCCTCCATATTGCATATCGTGGGCTTTGTAGCCCTTTGCGAGCTGTTTTTGGGTGTCGAGGCTCATTTCGCGGTGTGGAAGAGGCTATTCTACCTTGTGCCCCGTTCTCAAGAGGGGGTCAGTATATCAAGTGGGCGGAGCTGAAGTGTGGCGCATCGCCGGGACCGAATATCTATCCGGAACCCCAAAGAAGGCGTCCGAGGACTGGCCTTCGGAATGGTTTTATATAGAGGATGTCCCGTTGCCGGATCCTGTTCGGGTCAGCCTCCCTGAGTTCAATAGTGCTCCCCTGAAGAAGCGCCTAAGCTGGCGTCCACGGAGCCCTCAGAGAGAAAGTGACAAGGATGTCCTTTACCTGATGGGCGGATAAGATTATTAGCTCATTCCGGACTAACCATGATCGGAGTCATGGCCGCATGCATCATGCGGGGGGTGCAACTGCTTCAGTATAGAGGCCACCCCATGTGGGACTTCAACGGGGAGGATGACGCCACCTTTAACGGCCGTAAGGGGCCGGACTCGGCTGCCGCTCTAATAAAGATCTTGTCCGCTTTGTACAAGGGAGAAGAGGAGGAATTTCTCTGCGTCAACCCACAGGGTGGTTTTTCTATGTACAATCCTCCAGGTTGGGTAAGTGGACACTTTTACTTTCCCATCCGTTTTATATTCCCATCGTTAAATATTCAGTCTAACGACTTCAATGCAGGAACTGCGCCAGGCTATTAAAGAAATGAACAACCCTCCTCCACAACCCGAGGATCTGGGACGGTCCCTCGACCCGGCCTCCCAAGAGGATCCGGACTTATCTGTGGAGCTGATTGATGGGGTGTTCCATCAATTGAGCAAGGACAACGCCTTGGTGGCCATTACGGCCGATTACCCAGGGCTACTCCCGGCCTCCCAGGTAACTGAGACCGAAGTCCCAGCACCTCGAAAAGGGATCCACCCTCGCGTGTTTTCAGTTTCCTAACAACAACCGTGTTTTGCAGGGGTGGTTCTTGAGACGGGAGGCCGAGCCTGCGGCGACTAGCCAACGAGGGGCTGCAAGACCCCTTGGGATGAAAAGAAGTGCAGTCCGGACTGAGGCGCCAGCGCAGAGGTATAGCGCACCCTCTTATTCCCAAGTGTTATTCCTTCAAGGCATATTAACACTCGTGCTCTTTTCAGGACAAAAAGACCTCGTCGGACTATATCCGGAGAGGCTGCCAATCGCGCCTCCACCAGCCAGGCTCCAAAGCCTGGTCCAGAGGTGGAGGCGAACACGAGGCGCACACCGGACGCTCCTCCGACAGAGGATGCGGACAGGCTGTCTACCACCAATTCCGAGGTGGAGAGTGCCATGAACCACAGGCGTCGCCGGACAGTTCTTCGCGACGCTTGTTTCTCCCAAGAGGCATTGGATGCCTTCAATTCGGGAGATGCGTACCTCCGTGCCGCTAATAATGGTCTAGCCAGAGCCACGGAGCAATATGTAAAAGACATACGGGTGAGAAAATTTAATGGTTATATATATCAGTAGCCCCTGAGACTTGAAACAGTTAGAAGAAATGATTTAAGGATCATTTATAATGCAGGTTCTTGTGAAAAAGAATACCCAACTATCCCAGGAGCTAGAAGAGTGCAAAGCCCAACTTGAGGCCGCACTAGCCGCGACAAGGGAGCCCAAGGAGACCCCCTCTGGTAATATGTGCTTCAAAAAGATAAGTATTTTGTGAAGTGCGGCGTGTGTGCAAATCTGACAAATGAAATTGCAGATGGCGCCGGATTAGATCCGGAAAAGCAACAACTCCTACGCCAGCTAAAGGCTGGTGAGAGCGTGCTGACAAAGGTGAGGCGGGAGAAGAACGATCTCCAAGATGCCAACACCAAGCTAGACGTTGAACTGAAAGATATTCGTGCCCAGTTGTCGGACTCCGTTAAGGAGAATCAGCGGCCTCGACGCGGCATATTTAGTAAGTGCTTGAACGAACCTTTGAAAAAAAAGAGTTTGGCGTGGAAGTCGACTAACAGAGTAATGTCTGTAGGTATGCTAACAGGTCGTCCTGCAGAGGAGATGCTCGATTCTACGGGTGACCTTCTTCCCGAGCTCTCACAACTGCACGAGCGAGTTCGGCAGGTGATGCAAGGCGTCGCCCAAGCCTTTTGGCCAGCCGTCGCCACGCCCGAGGGCCTTGGAGAGCTTGCAGAGAAGCTGAAGGGAGCGCGGCGGCGCTTTCGATTGTGGAAGATATCGGCCTGCCGTCAATGCGCCAGGGAGGCCTGGGCCGTGGTGAAGACGCGGTACACAAAGACTGACCCAAACCACATGGCCGAGGTCAGACCTGTGGGGCCCGATGGGAAGGAGATCCCTGTGAGCTTAGTATACGGCCAAGTAGAATTGGCCGCAAAGTATTCCCAACAGGACTGTAAACTAGACAGCCTATTAGATGGTATTGAAGAGGAATACAATCAGTCAGATTGACTATGTAATTTTAATTGACATGTGTAATGCCTTCTAGCCGGATTGTAGATCGTTTGTCATGGCCGACCTTTTCGCTTCAACCTCGGGACTTGACGGTCCAAAGTGTGTCCGAATACCCTTGCGGTTATATAAGAACCAGGGTATGCATGGAGACCAGGCGTAGGGGTCATTAGTGCTTGAACAGACAAGTGCCCAACTAGTTATGTTATATTACATGGTTAGTAAGAAACATCTTCCAGGGAGAATAGTTCCGTTAGGGGTTCCTTTCCCTGGGAGGCATGCCCTAAAGTGCATGTCCATTCTGCGAAAAGAGACGCAGGAAAAACATCTGGGGGCGCATAGATAAATAAGTGAAAAGTCATCTTTAGTTCACCGACCGAATATTCCCTTAAGAACGCTAGCTTTCGGCTTCACCCAGTCTGAGGTACACATCCGGCTGATCCGGCAGTAACAATCGCAGAGGTGCTCCCTTTACCACCTAGCCGAACAATCGGGAACGTAGGGGTAAGCACAGGAGCCAGGTAACCCAGCTTGGCCAAAACTTAAGTCATATCGATGCATATAATGGTGAATAAAGGGTACATGCGGAAGTGTGACACATGTGTTGGGCATGAAGCCCGTATAAATAAGCTTCTGTTTAAAGAAGCCCCCAGCTTTAATGAGCGCGGATAGCACATAACTTGATGAGCCTTTAAAGGCTATAAGAGAAAGGAAGGGGAGAAGGAGAGAAATGTAAGACAGAAAGTATAAAAAATGGACAGAGGAAGGAGACGAACACAAAGTCCAGCGCTAGGCATAGAATCTTCGGAGACGGGCTGCGTTCCATGGGTTCGGCTCGAGTCAGTTATCCGATGCATCTCGCAGGCGGTACGCTCCACCAGTCAGGACTTGGTCAATTATGAAGGGACCTTCCCACTTGGGCTTGAGTTTGTCCTTTTTCTTGTCCGGCAGGCGTAGAACTAATTCGCCAACGTTGTAATTTTTGGCCCGTACTTCTCTGCTTTGATATCTTCGAGCCTGCTGTTGATAGAATGCGGAACGGGCTTTTGCCACGTCACGCTCCCCCTCCAAGGCGTGCAAACTATCCTGCCGATCAAGCTCGGCTTCTCTTACTTCGTACATGCGCACTCGAGGTGAGTCATGAATTATGTCGCAGGGCAAAACTGCCTCTGCGCCGTACAGCATGAAGAATGGTGTGTATCCAGTGGTGCGATTCGGCGTGGTCCGCAGCCCCCAGAGTACGAAGTCTAGCTCCTCTACCCAGTGCGTATTAGATTCCTTAAGGGACCGCACTAATCTGGGTTTGATGCCGCTCATGATAAGACCATTTGCACGTTCGACCTAGCCGTTAGTTTGTGGGTGATAGACGGAAGCATAATCGAGCTTGATGCCCATGTTTTTGCACCAGAGTTTTACCTCATCGGCCGTAAAGTTTGTGCCGTTATCAGTGATGATGTTGTGGGGGACGCTGTAACGGTGTACGACTCCGGATGTAAAGTCTATCACCGGTCCGGATTCGGCCGTTTTAACAGGCTTGGCTTCTATCCATTTGGTGAACTTATCTACCATGACCAGTAAGTATTTTTTCTTGTGGGTTCCGCCTTTAAGGGGTCCAACCATGTCAAGCCCCCAGACCGGAAAGGGCCAAGTGATGGGGATAGTTTGGAGGGCGTTGGGTGGCATATGGCTTTGGTTTCTAAAAAGCTGGCAACCGACGCATCGTTGGACTAAGTCCTGAGCGTCTGCCCGGGCCGTCGGCCAATAAAAGCCTGTACGAAAAGCCTTGCTTACAAGGGACCGAGCTGCAGCATGATGACCATCGAGTCCGGCATGAATTTCAGCCAGAAGGTTCCGCCCTTCCTCTTCGGAGATGCACCTTTGAAGGACTCCGGTAGTGCTTTTCTTATAAAGCTCTCCCTCATGGACTTTATAGGCTTTAGATCGCTGCACTATGCAGCGTGCCTCGTTTTGGCCCTCGGGGAGTTCCTGCCTAGTAAGGTAGGCTAGGAATGGTTCTGTCCACGGGGCGATGATGGCCATTATTACGTGGGCTGAAGGTGTGATTTCATTGGCAGAGCCTCTAGTTATGTCAGATTGTTTGGTGTCGGGCAGTGCGGTTGGGTCCGGGCTATTATTGCCGGATTCCCCTTCCCATACTACGGATGGCTTGAACAGCCTTTCCAAGAAGATGTTGGGGGGGACTACATCGCGTTTTGCGCCGATGCGTGCCAGGACATCTGCCGCCTGATTATTTTCCCGGGCTATATGGTGAAATTCGAGCCCTTCGAACCGAGCTGACATTTTTAAGATGGCGTTGCGGTAAGCTACCATTTTTGGATCCTTAGCATTGAAGTCTCCATTTATTTGGGATATCGTGAGGTTCGAATCCCTGTGCACCCCTAGGCGTTGAATGCCCATGGATACTGCCATCCGGAGACCATGTAAAAGGGCCTCCTATTCGGCTGCATTGTTGGAGTCTGTGTACATAATCTGGAGTATGTATTGAACTGTGTCTCCTGTGGGGGACGTCAAAACGACACCAGCCCCTAGACCGGCCAACGTTTTGGAGCCGTCGAAGTGCATGATCCAGTTTGAATATGTGTCGTACTCTTTAGGGAGTTCAGCCTCCGTCCATTCTGCGACGAAGTCGGCCAAAACTTGCGACTTGATAGCTCGCCGTGGCTTATAAGTTATGTCAAACGGAAGGAGCTCAATGGCCCATTTTGCAATCTAGCCCGTCGCGTCGCGGTTGTTTATAATATCGTTGAGTGGTACTTTCGAGGCTACTGTTATTGAACACTATTGAAAGTAGTGTCGCAGCTTCCGGGATGCCATGAATACCGTGTACACAATCTTTTGATAATGCGGGTACCGTGATTTGCACGGAGTGAGGACAGTGGACACATAATAGACCGGCTTTTGAAGGGGCAATTTTTGTCTGTCCGTTTCTGATTCGACGACGAGCACTGCGCTCACAACCTGATGGGTTGCTGCAATGTATAATAGCATTGGTTCGCCAATGTTTGGCGCTGCTAGGACTGGGTTTGTTGCCAATATGGCTTTTATTTCGTCAAGTCCGGTCGTGGCTGCATCCGTCCACTCGAAGTCTTCGGTGCGCCGAAGGGGGCGGTAAAGGGGTAGTGCCTTTTCTCCCAAGCGGGAGATAAAGCGGCTTAGAGCCGCCACGCATCCGGTTAATTTTTGTATTTGTTTGAGGTCCTTTGGGATATCCAATTGTGACAGAGCTCGAATCTTGGCCGGATTTTCTTCAATTCCTCTACCGGATACAATGAAGACAAAGAGCTTTCCGGCTGGAACGCCGAAAACGCATTTTTCCGGGTTGAGCTTGACGTCGTATGTTCGGAGGTTATCAAATGTGAGCCTCAAGTCGTCTACTAGAGATTCGACATGTCTTGTTTAACGACCACGTCATCTACGTATGCCTCCACTGTTTTGCCGATCTGGTTTGCCAGACATGTCTGAATCATGCGCTGATATGTTGCACTGGCATTTTTGAGCCCGAAGGGCATTGTGTTGAAGCAGAATGGGCCGTATGGTGTGATGAATGCCGTTGCGGCTTGGTCTGACTCTGCCATCTTTATTTGATGGTAGCCGGAATATGCGTTGAGGAAACACAACAAATCGTGTCCTGTGGTAGCGTCGATAATTTGGTCGAAGCGGGGGAGGGGGAAGGGATCCTTTGGGCAAGCCTTGTTAAGGTCTTTAAAATCAATGCACAGGCGCCAGGATTTGTCCTTCTTTGGTACCATCACCAGGTTTGCTAGCCAGTCCGGATGTTTTATATCTTTGATGAATCCGGCCTCCAATAGCTTGGCTAGCTCCTCTCCCATGGCCTGTCTCTTAGGTTTGGAAAAACGCCGAAGATCCTATTTGACAGGTTTGAATCCTTTTAGGATATTTAAGCTGTGTTCGGCCGGCCCGCGTGGGATTCCTGGCATGTCTGAAGGGTCCCAGGCGAAAATGTCCCAGTTCTCACGTAGGAACTCTCGTAGTGCGGCGTCTACATCAGGGTTTAATTGTGCCCTGATGGAAGCTATTTTATTGGGGTGCGTTGGATGGACCTAGAATTTGACTATTTCGTCCCTGTTCACCGTGGAGCGCAGCGCAGTCAGCTCCTCAGCCGCTAGGGCTTCAGATAGTGCCTCAAGGGCCAGTGCGGCTGTCTTATTTTCAGCGCGGAGTGCTATGTCCAGATCACTAGCGAGAGTGATGATTCCATTCGGCCCGGGCATCTTGAGCTTCATGTACCCGTAATGGGGTATTGCTTGGAAGATTGTAAATGCTTCCCGCCCAAGCAGAGCATGGTATCCGCTACTGAACGGGGCCACTTGGAACGTGACCTCTTCGGACCTGCAATTATCCGCGTGCCGAACACCACATCTAGTGTGATTTTTCCTGTACAACGCGCTTCTCGACTGGGGATTATTCCTCTAAAGGTTGTGCTGCTTCGCTCAATGCGGTTCCAGTCTATTTCCATTTTTTGAAGGGTTTCCTCATAAATGAGGTTTAATCCGCTGCCTCCATCCATGAGTACCTTGGTAAGGCGAAAGCCGTCCACTATTGGACTGAGGACCAATGCGGCTGGTGCTCGGGCTGTTCGGAATTTAGGTTCATCACTGGCATTAAAAGTAGTAGCCATGTCACTCCATGGGTTTATTATTGCTACTTGGTAGACTTCGGCAAGGCTGCGGAGTGTTCTTTTTCGCATATTATTTGATGCAAAAGTCTCGAAGACTGTTAATACCGTATCGGTATCCCTGGGGTGGCTTTCTGTGGCCTCCGGAATTAGAAGATCTTCGCCAATTTTGGCCACCTGCTGGAGTATCCAACATGCTCTAAGGCTGTGAGTTGGTGTGGCGCCCTCTGTACTGTGAATTTTACACGGTCCATTAAGCCATCCTTCCAATACGGTTCCATGCCCTGTAGAGGGTTTTTGCTTTTTGGTGTTTAACCCGGGTGTCTGGCGAAGATGCACCCTTTTATTTTGGACTGGGTTTGTATTCAGGGCCGGATTGTCCCAAAATTTTATTTCGGTTTTCTAGGCGCTTTCCATCGTATAGTACTTTCGTACTATGGACGCCAAGTCAGCGAAGCGTGTAATATCACAGCGACTTATGGCGTTGAGGATTCCCTTGTCCGTGCAATTATTGCAGAAGAATGAGATTGTGTCTTCCTCGCGGCAGTCCTTGATCCTGTTCATAACCAGGAGGAATCTGGCCCAGTAATGATGTACCGTTTCTTCGGGCTTTTGCCTAATTTGGGATAGATCGCGTATGTTTGGGTGGGTGGGTGGAATTAAATCCAAAACCTCACCCAATCTGAGACTCAGAGGCCAAGGAGTTTCCGAACTCAGAAGTTTGGATTCTTGGATGTTGTCCAATGAATCTAGCCCGTCGCCTGACTCTAAGTTCAGGTCTTGAGTGATGTCCTCCCCTCCGCGGGTATCCGGCTTGGAGGGATCGGGAATCCGGACATAGCTAGTCCTTAAGATGGATGAAGGGTAGTCGCACTGTCCCTCTACCACGGCAACGTGATGGGTGACCTGGGGAGAGTTAATCTCTCTCAGATCGGGTTTAGGCCCAATCTGGTCGTAATCCGTAGCAACTCCCAGGGCAGCGATGCGATCCAAGAGCTCGTTTATGGAGGAGAGCTCCATTGGATCTAACTGCTCGGCGACTTCCGAGCTGACATGAAGATTGCTTTTGATGACCCGAGAGGTCATCGTCGGTGCAGCAGCTGAACAGGCGGTCATAAGAAAACCGCCTAGCCGGAGAGTTTGGCCGACAGCCAAAGCTCCATTAGCAATGGTGCCGTCTTTAAAGACAGGATGATGCATCCTTCCTGATGGCGACGGCACAGAGGAACTCTCAATGAAAGCACCAATGTCAGTGTCAAAACCGGCGGTTCTCGGGTAGGGGGTCCCGAACTGTGTGTCTGGGCGGATGGTAACGGGAGATAAGGGACATGATGTTTTTACCCAGGTTTGGGCCCTCTCGATGGAGGTAAAAACCTACTCATACTTTATTAATATTGATGATATGGGTAGTACAAGAGCAGATCTACCACGAGATCAAGGAGGCTAAACCCTAGAAGCTAGCCTATGGTATGATTGTTGTTCATCCTACGGACTGAAACCCTCCGGTTTATATAGACACCGGAGAGGGCTAGGGTTACATAGAGTCGGTTACAATGGTAGGAGATCTACATATCTGTATCGCCAAGCTTGCCTTCCACGCCAAGGAAAGTCCCTTCCGGACACGGGACGAAGTCTTCAATCTTGTATCTTCATAGTCCAGGAGTCCGGCCAAAGGTTATAGTCCGGCTATCCGAACACCCCCTAATCCAAGACTCCCTCAGTTACAAAAATCACTCGGCATCCCGAGGCAAATTTAAGGTGGATCATAAAAGTTTGTTCACTCCGCAGGAGGAGGGCTGGCAGGCTCGATGAATTCTTCCAGGTCATTTGTGTCAGCAATCCGAGTGGCGGCAGCAATGAAGGTCTCCATGAAGGATTGGAAGTCCGGCTTCTTGGTGTTGGCAACCTTGATCACTGCCAGCTTCTGTTCTCGCGCTTCCTTGCAATGGATACGAACTAAAGACAGAGCCACATCAGCGCCGCACTAGGCAGAAGACTTCTTCCATTCTTGCACTCGACCGGGAATTTCATTAAGTTGAGTCATCAGAGACTCAAGGTCATTCTGGAGCGTTGCCCTGGCCAGAGTGCTGTGTCGATCCGCGACATGGCGACCTTCAGTCGAGCAAGATAATCAACAACAACAGCAACCTGAGATTCCAATCGGAGTATATTCATGGCAGCCTCGTCCTTCACCGGAGAATGGATGGGGTCCAAGCTTATCTCAACTCGCCCAGTCTCTTCCTCGTAGTTCTGGCAAAATTCTACACGTACAATTCAAAGATGGGTCAGCGGTTGTATATCGAGTCGACAATGACAACTCAGTCGGTTCAAAGAAAATACCTTCAAGCATGACGAACAACTTCTTGGCAAGACCTCCCAGATAATTCTCTAGATCGTCCCTCTTGTGAGCAATGCCTTCCATTTTATCGTTCAGATTGTTCTTGTCCTTCTTCAGACGGGTCGCTTCCTTATTGGCTTCATCAAGGGCAGTTTTCAGCTTGCCATTTTCTTCCTCCAGTTTGCCGATTGAAGCTAGCTTCTGTTCGGCGAGTACAGCTTTCTCGTCAGCTGCTTTCTGGGCGGTCGCAAGATCTTGGTCCTTTTTCGCCAAAGCTTGATTCATTTTCTCTGAAAGAAACAACACTCAGTTCAGAAAAATAAAATAGAATCTGGCACAGAGACAAATCAGTCGGCAAGCTTTCTCTTACCAGCGGCTTCATCCTTGGGCTTCTGCAGATTTGTCTTAGCCAGTTCCAGATCGAGGTTGAGCTGAATCTGTTTGTTCTCCAATTCAGCAAAACAAACTCCGAGTTCACAAGATTTCTGTAATCAAGGGACAAATCGACAGATGGAAAGATTAGTTACTTCAGAACAATAGTTCGATAAATTCAAGTTATTTTCAGATCGTAGTCGACTGCCCATAGTCAACCACGGTCTTGGGGACTACACCCAGTGGATGCACTTAGCATGCCCCCACTGGTCCAGATTCCACTCGATGTGGTCTGTTCAGGTTGAGTGTAAAAAAAGGTTGCTCTCAGACCATAGTCGACTCCCTGCAGTCGACCTCGGTCTCGGGGACTACACCCAGTGGGTGCACTTAGCTTGCTCCCACTGGTTCAGGTTCCACTCGTCATGGTCCGTACAGGTCGAGTGAGGAAATTCTGATTGTCAGACCACAGTCGACTGCCCGCAGTCAACTATGGTCTCGGGGACTACACCCAGTGGGTGCACTCAGCATGCCCCCACGGGTTCAAAGATTCAATCGACAACAACATAGTCAGCTCAAGGTGCAAGTTTGCTCAGTGGCAAATCAAAACACCCAGTGGGTGTACAGATGCGAAGTGCAGACAGATGAAAAGATTCTTTGAAAGAAAGTTTTCAGGTACCAGATCCTAACAGAACAAGCCAAAAGAGTCAGTCGACAATCTGCTAACCTGGACGCTGCTCTGGAGAGCAGAGCTGGCATCATAAGCAGCTTGGCTGGCTTCCCGCACCTTCTTCATCTTCTCCATCATAATGCCTGTCGGTGTCAAAACCGGCGGATCTCGGGTAGGGGGTCCCGAACTATGCGTCTAGGCGGATGGTAACAGGAGACAAGGGACACGATGTTTTTACCCAGGTTCGGGACCTCTTGATGGAGGTAAAACCCTACTCCTGCTTGATTAATATTGATGATATGGGTAGTACAAGAGTTGATCTACCACGAGATCGGAGAGGCTAAACCCTAGAAGCTAGCCTATGGTACGATTGTTGTTTCTTGTGTCCTATGGACTAAACCCTCCGGTTTATATAGACACCGGAGGGGGCTAGGGTTACACAGAGTCGGTTACAAGGAAGGAGATCTACATATCCGTATTGCCAAGCTTGCCATCCATGCCAAGGAGAGTCCCATCCGGACACGGGACGAAGTCTTCAATTTTGTATCTTCATAGTCCAACAGTCCGGCCAAAGGTTATAGTCCGGCTATCCAGATACCCCCTAATCCAGGACTCCCTCAGTAGCCCCTGAACCAGGCTTCAATGAAGATGAGTCCGGCACACAGAGTGTCTTCGGCATTGCAAGGCGGGTTCCTCCTTCAAATACTTCATAGAAGATTTTGAACACGAGGATCGTGTCCAGCTCTGCAAAACAAGTTCCACATACCACCGTAGAGAGAATAGTATTTTCACAAATCTAATCTGCTGACGTATTCCATAGCGTGACATCACACTACAGCCAAGCTTTTTCGATTGTTTTTTACAGTCCACCTCAGCGCATTTCGCGAGGCGGTTTTCTTGGCACGTCTTGTGGAAGCAGAGATCGTGTCCCCTTATCACGGGATTCTCATCAATACGGACATGGGTAACCCAACCGCGCCATTGATTACGGCACTTGGGGGATGAGCGAGTTTTACCAGGCTGGTGGGGGCGCATAGTTTCATTCGCCCATATAAAGGGATAAGGACTCACCTTTTTCTACCCACGCCTTCTTCCTCCTTGCTCATCCGTTCTCGCGCACTCGAGCTCCAGCGCCCAACTCCACATTCTCATCCTCAACCTTCTCCAACCATGTCCGGAGCGGGAGGCAAGTGGATGGTCTCCTCCGTCACGAAGGAGCACATCACGAAGCTGGGGGGAGCCGGATACCTGTCCGGAGATATCATACACCGGCTCCCAGATGAGGGGCAGCTCATCCCGACCCCCAGGCCCCATGAGAGGGTAGTGTTTCTTACCCATTTCCTCCGCGGACTGGGATTTCCCCTTCACCCATTCGTCCGGGGGCTCATGTTCTACTACGGCTTGGATTTCCACGATCTGGCCCCGAACTTTATCCTCAACATGTCGGCGTTCATTGTCGTGTGTGAGGCCTTCCTCCGCATCAAACCTCACTTCGGCTTACGGCTGAAGACCTTCAATGTCAAACCGAAGGTGGTGAGTGGCCAGCAGGCGGAGTGCGGAGGCGCCATGGTGGGCAAAATGCCCAACGTCACATGGCTCGAGGGCGCCTACATGGAGACCATAAAGGGGTGGCAATCGGGGTGGTTCTATATCACCGAGCCGCGTGGCGCCACATGGGCGGCGGCCCCCGAATTCTGATCTGAAATCCCCACGCGGCTCACCTCCTGGAAAGAGAAGGGCCTGCCCTGGGGTAGTCCGGGAGAGCTGACCAGACTCCAAACCTGTATCCAAAACATGGTGAACAAGAAGCTCAAGCTTGTCAATGTAGTCCAGGTCATGCTCATCCGCCGGATCCTCCCGTGTCAACAACGGGCGTTCAATTTGTGGGGGTTCAACCTGGCCCAGCACCAAACTCTGAGCGAGCTCTTTGACACAACACACGAGGATGCTTGGAAGGTTCTATTCAAGGGCGCCGAGGTTCCCCCTCCCCTTACCGAGGATCGCGGATTCAGCGCGAAGCGCCAAGCCAGCGCGGTAAGCCGTTTTACCTTTTATAGGGTATTTATTTTTCATAGTTTAACAATGTGCGGGATATAAGCTCCCATACCTTTGACAGGAATGGCTGGAAACGGCCGAACAGATTGACTGGCCGGCTCCTCTGCCCGAAGACCCAGCAGATGCTCGCTTAGCGAAGATGCTAGTTCCGGCGCCTTACGTGGTGCCGGAGAAGAAGGCCAAGAAGAAGGCCACGGGAACCCGAAAGAGTTCCCGACGCCCGGTGGTTTGATGACTCCGAGACGCACTCCTCCCACGAAGATGAGGAGGAAAAAGAAGCTTCTCCCCCTCCAGCTGGGGGGGAAAAGAAAAGAAAGGCCGCCCCAAGCGGGGAGGCCGGAGGGTCCAAGAGGGGAAGGACTCTCCTTCTGGACCATTCTACCACCGCCGCCGACAGCGAAGATGAGTGGCCACCCAGGGCCAAGCCCTTGGCGAAGTCATAAGTATTCGGATGCCAGGATAACTCATAGCGTTCCTTTATTGCACAGCTTTTCCTAACGCCGAATATAGTCATGCAGTCCGCCCCGGGACCACGTCGACATATCATTGAGCGGTTCATTGGATTCGTCGGATGTGAACAACTTTTCACTTCCGACCGCCTCCTCTCCTCGCCCTTCGGACAATGCCGAGGTATTGTCCCAGGGGGTTCCAAACTGAGGGGAGGTAGTCCTAGGGGCGCCTGAAGGCAACCTCCCGGACTCCAGGCGCAAAGGGAGCATGGCTCCCAGGGGATCCAAGTCTGGCCTTCTGCCGAACACCGCGCCGGAACCTTCAGTGGTTCCAGACTCCGTCATGCGACCCCCCTCCAAGAGGGGCAAGTCTCCTGTGCCGGTGACCTCCGTCCAACCGGAGGCACCGAATAATTTGCTAGAGGTTCTTAATGGAGCCTACATCAATGAGGAGCACCACACTATTATGAGTGTGGTGATCCAGAAGGTTCAGTCCGATAAGAGCGAACCGACTGAAGCCTGTGCCAGCCTTCTAATAGGCTTTGAGGTACGTGTTTGAAATATATGAAAATATTACCGCATAGACAGTAGCCCCTGATGCTCTGTTCGGTGTTCACGAGGAAAAGCCGAATAGAGGATCTAAGAATATCCGCAGGAGTCTAACATAAGTATGTCAATATGCGTATGCAGGCTTCACTGCTGACCTCTGCCGCACTGACTGCAGAGGTCAATACGCTGAAGTAGAACCTCGAGCGTTCCGAGAGAGAGCTCGGCCTTGCAAAGAAGCAGCTCGAGGATAACGAAGGTAAGTAATACCTTGTGTACTGATATAAAAAAGATGTAGTTGCAGAAATGACAGGATCATTGTGGCTATAGCAGGGGCCACAACCGAGGTGGCGACCCTGAAGCAAGCGCTGTCCGAGGCCGAAAACAAAGCAGCCACGGAGTGCACCGAGCGGGGGAAACATGAGGCGCGGGTGGAGGAGGTGCAGCAAGAGCACCAGGCTCACGTGAAAAAACATGAGAGTTTGGAGCTTGACTCGAAGAAGCGAGAGTCCATGCTTGCCTCGGCCCTCGAGAGCGCCAAGCATGCCAAGGCCGAAGCCCAGAAGGCCCTCCAAGAAATTGAGGTGATAAAAAAGATAGCGGGGGGTAAGGCATTCATTATGCAAAGCAAGCACGTAAAAGTGAATTACTTGTTACTTACCTAAGTCCGGAGCTCTCCAGGAGCATTCGCAGATTTGCCCCGCAGTGTGTCAGATGCCACAAAGCACTACCGAGCCGAGAAGGGGAACTCGACGGAGAAGGTGTTCTGGTCTCAGTATACTGAGGACGAACATCTGGTGCCCCTAAGCGACCAGCTTAAGCAGTTGGTCGAGCTCCATAAGGTGGCCGAACAGGCCATGAAGGGTCTGATAGTCCGGATGTGGCCTGGAGAGGCCATGCCAGGGAGGTACTTCGGGCTGGTGAAGCGGCTTGCGGATGCCTGTCCTTGGCTTGAGGTCATCAAGCGCTCCGTCTGCATCGAGGGTGCCCGCAGGGCGCTTGCCCGTGTTAAAGTACACTGGGGCAAGATGGACGCTAAGAAGCTGGTGAAGGATGGGCCACCACAGGGCAAGGAGCATCGCCGCCCTGAAATGTACTATGAGGGCGTCCTGAAGGGTGCCCGCCTTGTGGCGGATGAATGTTCCAAAGATGTAATTTTTTAGTGAACTCGCATTTGTGATCATGTACGCTGAAAACTTGTTCATATGCAGTATGCAACGCTTGTTTGAATTTAAAATATTACCTTCTGTGCAGCCGTTTATTAAATCTAAGAGATGGCGAGTCGTCGGCTTCTGCCCCCACGCTATGAGTGCTGGGGTGTTCGGGATAAACCTGAGCACTCTTTTTCCCATTCTTGGGTCCTTCGAGGGAGGTGCTCAGCACAACGAACAAGGCAATCTGACTATAATGCTTTATCACTCTCACTTAGCCATAGAATTCTATAATTTTAAATTTTGGCGAAGCCCCTAGTATTCGGAAGACCGAGTTCGGGGCGCTATCCACGCCTAAGCTGGACAAAGGCGACTCCTCGCCCTAAGCGGCATAAGTCTTTAGGGACTCGAAACCTCTCGAACAGCGACCAGCTCTCGCCTTGTCATGACAGTCTGTTTTAGCTTTCTCTACTGAGGTGCTTACCCCAGCTAAACTGGGGCACAATCACAGTAGTTCTCCCAGTGCTACCTTAGCCGACATAGCGGAACGTAAGGTACCAAAACATGGGAGCCGGGCAAACCCAACTATTGACCCAAGACATGATTCTGAGCCGATGCATATAATGCTATAAGTTCGGGGTGCCGCACTTGTGAAAGTGTTCGGACTTCTCACACCGTATTGTGGGGTACTTAAGCCCCTGTTGTATTGGTCGTACCAAATTGTACGGGTGCAGAATGTCCTTAATGAACATGTATACATAAAAAGAGAATGCAATAATAGGCTGAAGCTATGCATTGTTTATTCGAAAAGGTGCATTAAAGCAGAACGATACAAGTAGTGCGATAAGCAGAAATGGGACTATTTGACATGTCTCCTCCAAGGGTAAGCTACGGAATGGTATTTAAAGCAGGTATTTTGCTCGTTATAGAGACCACCTGGGAGTTCCATGATGCGACGTAGCTTTCGGCCCCTCTGGTCCTTGCATTGTGTGTTCGACAATTATACTGCCGGACAGGGCTTCCAGAAAGTAAAGTCCAGAAAGAGAGAAAAAAATAACAAAGTAGGGAGCCCCTAGTGCGGTTGACCCGCGTTTCGGGGCGTGCCGTAGTCGTGCCCCTCCCCCTGTGCCCATGGTATTTTTAATGCGTAATTGTGTACGCGTGGCACGTATGTCGCCGTTTGAATGGGGCTGGGGTAGGGGCCGCATTGCTATGCGAGCCCAGAACGTGCCAGGAGGTCCTGTTGCAGGTTACCCCGGGCGTGCTTGAAGGCGTTCGGGCGTTTGGTCGCCGGACTAGAGGATTGCCTTGAGAGGCTGCTTTGTACTTCTGCTGCGAGGGCTGCAGTGTGCTCCTCCGTTCGGAGAGAGCGCTTTGGGTTTCCATTGACTGTGATGATCCCCCGAGGTCCTGGCATCTTGAGCTTGAGTTATGCATAGTGTGGCACCGCATTGAATTTTGCAAATGTGGTTCGCCCGAGCAGTGCATGGTAGCCACTGCGGAACGGGACTATATCGAAGATTAACTCCTCGCTCCAGAAATAATCCCGGGATCCGAAGACCACTTCCAGCGTGACTGAGCCCGTGCAATGGGCCTCTACACCTGGTATGACGCCCTTAAAGGTCATTTTTGTGGGTTTAATCCTTGAGGGATCTATGCCCATTTTCCACACTGTGTCCTGGTAAAGCAAGTTCAGGCTGCAGCCCCGTCCATAAGGACTCGAGTGAGGTGAAATCCATCAATGATTGGGTCGAGGACCACTGTGGCGAATCCACCATGGCAGATACTAGTGGGATGGTCCCTGCGATCGAAAGTGATCGGGCAGGAGGACCATGGGTTGAATTTTGGGGCGACCGGCTCCAACGCGTATACGTCCCTTAACGCACGCTTCCGCTCCCTCTTGGGGATGTGGGTTGCGTATATCATATTCACCGTCCGCACTTGTGGGGGAAACCCTTTCTGTCCTCCAGTGTTCGGTGGTTGGGGCTCCTCCTCGTCGTTGCTATGTAGCCCCTTGTATTTGTTTTCGGCACTTAACCTGTCGGCCTGCTTGAACACCCAACAATACCTGTTGGTGTGGTTGGCTGGCTTATCTTGGGTGCCATGTATCTGACATGAGCGATCGAGTATATGGTCCAAACTGGACGGGCCCAGAGTACTTCGTTTGGATGGCTTTTTCCGCTGATCTGGCTTGGAGCCCCTGAATCCGGCATTAACTGACGTATCCTCTGTATTGTTGCTGTTGATGCGGCGCTTATGTTTGTTGCGACGTGACCTACCGTTGCCGTCCTTGGTGTCCGAAGTACCAGGGTTCTTTGATATGTTATTGATGCGAGCCAGCCAGCTGTCCTCTCCCGCACAAAAGAGGGTCATGAGCGTCGTGAGGGCCGCCATAGATTTCGGCTTTTCCTGGCCAAGGTGTCGGGCAAGCCACTCATCGCGGATGTTATGTTTGAAAGCTGCTAGGGCCTCTGCATCCGGACAGTCGATGATTTGATTTTTCTTGGTTAGGAACCGTGTCCAGAATTGCCTGGCCGATTCTTCTGGCTGTTGAATTATGTGGCTCAAGTCATCGATATCTGGTGGTCGCACATAAGTGCCCTGGAAGTTGTCGAGAAATGTGGCTTCCAGATCTTCCCAACAGCCAATGGATTCTGCTGGAAAGCTGTTGAGCCAATTCCGAGCTGGTCCTTTAAGCTTGAGTGGGAGGTATTTGATAGCGTGTAGATCGTCACCACGGGCCATGTGGATATGTAGGAGGTAGTCCTCAATCCATACCGCGGGATCTGTTGTACCATCGTATGATTCAATATTTACGGGTTTAAAACCTTCTGGGATTTGATGATCCATTACTTCATCTATGAAGCATAGGGGGTGTGCGGCGCCTCTGTACTGGGCTATATCACGATGCAGCTCGAATGAGTCTTGTCTGCTATGTCTGGCCCTGCCAGATTTACTTTTACTGTATCCGGCGTGACGGTTATTGTCTCATGTGGTGGGGCGCCCTCGCGATCCGTAGATCGATCTTGCTTGCTTTGCTTTGTCCTCCAATATGTCTCACAGGTCCAGCGCATTTCCCCGTACCTTGGTATTTTTTGAGTGTCGTCGGGGTGCGGCCTGAGCTGTGGGCCGAGAAGCCTCTTTGTTGCGGCCACGAGGTGGTCGATCAGCCGTGTCATACACTGGAGATGTAGGTTTTAATGCTTCCTCCTCTAATCGGGGTAGCAACCTGCGCTTTGGGTAGCTCTTGGAGGGGCGTTCGAGTTCATATTCCTTGTCCGCAAGGACTTCAGTCCATCTGTCAGCTAGCAGGTCTTGATCAGCTCTAAGCTGCTGTTGCTTTTTCTTAAGGCTACTCGCCGTGGCCATAAGCCGGCGCTTGAAGCGCTCTTGCTCGATGGGATCCTCAGGCACGACAAATTCTTCGTCGTCGAGGCTTGCCTCGTCTTGGGAGGGAGGCATGTAATTATCATCCTCCACCTCTCTATCTGCCGCTCTCTCAGGAGGGCTGGCTTCTCCATCCTCCTATGCTGAATCCTACTGGAGGGAGTTGTCTTCGACACTCTCTGGAGTATTATTATCTCCTGTGCCGGTATCATCGTTTTTTCTTTGGCGGGACTTAGAGCGGCGCCGCTAGCGCCGACGTTTGGGTTGCTTCTTGGAGGGGTCATCCCCCGTTGTCTCGTCGCCATTGCCTTCTTTTGGTGTATCCACCATATATATATATCATATGATGAGGTGGCTTTCCAAGGCCCTGTGGGCGGTGGTTCCTGTTCGTCTCCTGCATCGTCGTCCATACCGTCGATGTCTTCGGAGTCGAAGTCGAGCATGTTGGTCAAATCGTCGATGGTGGCTACGAAGTGGGTGGTGGGTGGGCGTCGAATTTCTTCGCCGTCCGCATCCCAATCCTGTTGGTCATAATCCGGCCAGGATTCTCCTGACAAGGAGAGAGACCTTAGTGAGTTCAGTATGTCGCCGAAGGGCGAGTGCTGGAAGATATCCGCGGCGGTGAACTCCATGATCGGTGCCCAATCGGATTCGATTGGTAGGGGCACGGGAGGCTCGGAGTCCGGATGAGGGTCCGGCAAATTGGAGTCACAGGCCTCGCGAAGGGTAAGGCTGGTATTCGGCTCGATCGCCGTTGAGGCTGCGGCCTCCATGGCGGGGTCTAACCACCCGTCCATGGATGGCGCAATTGGCTCTGAGTTGAAGGTCGGAGCGGTTGCAGGTGCGATCTCTTGAACATTGTCCGGCGGCAGAACTAGATCATGCCCATCGCGACAGTGCGGCGCACTCGGCAGTGGCTCGAATCTGGTGAAGATCAAGTCTCCGCAGATATCGGTCGTGTAGTTTAAGCTTCCAAACCTGACCTGATGGCCAGGGGCGTAACTTTCAATCTGCTCCAGATGGCCAAGCGAATTGGCCCGCAGTGCAAAGCCGCCGAACACAAAAATCTGTCCGGGAAGAAAAGTCTCACCCTGGACTGCATCGCTAATGATGATCGAAGGAGCCATCAGGCCTAATGATGGCGACACAGAGGAACTCTCAATGAAAGCACCAATGTCAGTGTCAAAACCGGCGGATCTCGGGTAGGGGGTCCCGAACTGTGCGTCTAGGTGGATGGTAACAGGAGACAAGGGACACGATGTTTTTACCCAGGTTCAGGCCCTCTCGATGGAGGTAAAATCCTACTCCTGCTTGATTAATATTGATGATATGGGTAGTACAAGAGTTGATCTACCACGAGATCGGAGAGGCTAAACCCTAGAAGCTAGCCTATGGTATGATTGTTGTTTCTTGTGTCCTGCGGACTAAACCCTCCGGTTTATATAGATACCGGAGGGGGCTAGGGTTACACAGAGTCGATTACAAGGAAGGAGGTCTACATATCCGTATTGCCAAGCTTGCCATCCACGCCAAGGAGAGTCCCATCCGGACACGGGACGAAGTCTTCAATTCTGTATCTTCATAGTCCAACAGTCCAGCCAAAGGTTATAGTCCGGCTGTCCGGATACCCCCTAATCCAGGACTCCCTCAATGCCTGTCCTAGCGTATAGCCTCTTTTGCAGCACCCACCTGGTCCTTTAGGATGTGATGTGTAGCAAAAATTGATGGTGGATCGGCGGGAGTTTGTGCGGCTGACGCTGAAGGATGAGCACTCTACAACGGTATGGCGAAGGAGACGGGAGTCCGATTGGCATCGCCAATGTCCTGAATTACCGGTTCCGCCACCGGCTCGACTGAGGCGTCTTGCCAGCGGACGTTTTCCTGTTTCTTCTTCCCAAGGGCCTCTGTGGCTCGTCCTCGTCCTCGTCAGGGAGGTCAATGACGTTGAGAGGGGCTGTAATAAGATCAGTCGCCAAAAGTTCATCCTCGATTGGTTATATCGCAGTTCAATCGACAAAGCAAAGACAAGATCGCAAAGATTATACTTGGGTTGGAGGTGACCGCATCTTCCATGTCCTCATCCTCGTTTTTGTAAGCAGAGGTCCTAGAGGTAGCGGCACTGCTAGTTTCAAGATTCGGTCGGTCAAACCAAGGAAAAATAGACAACGCAGAATTCTGGGTAAAACTGAAGACATGACACTTACGCAAAGGCAACAGGGATGCCGATTTTTATTCTGGGCAGCGCCTTTCGGGTCTTCTGCGGTACGACCTTGGATTGTTTCGGAGCCTTTTCAGTCGGTGCCGGAGAAGACGTCCGAGGACGCTTTGACGACTGCGCAGTCGGAGTGGTTGCCTTGTCGCGGGCGCTTGCGGGATCGTGGGTGAGCTTGGATCGCCTTTCCCTACGGGGAGGTGAGTCGACCTCTTCTTCATCACTCGGGTCGGAGCTCTCCTCGTCTGCTTCACCATCAGAATGCCACTTGCCGCTCTTGCCTCCACTCGCCTCTCCCTCTAGGTCCTGCTCCTGCTCCCCGTTAGGCATTGAGTACATCTCAGTCAGTGCCTGGAAGACAACAATCAAGACAAAGTCAGTAGATGGACCATAAAAAGTTGCATGATAAATCAAGATAACACTCGGTAATTTAGAGTTGGACCTTGTCTGGTTCATAGGATTGGTCGAGTGGAGGGATTCTCCTGGCCCCCTGGGGTTATCTTTGTTGCCAGTGATTCCCCTCAACCACTTCTCCACCGTATCCTCGTTGACTTCTTCTGGATGCACCCGAGTGGAATCTTCAATGCTCGAATATATCCACTTCAGATGGTCACGGGCCTGAAGTGGCTGAATACGTCGTCGGAGGAAGACTTCCAGCAGATCCATACCGGTCACGCCCTCACGAATGAGGTACACCACTCGCTCAACCAGCACCTTCACCTCTGC
Source organism: Triticum dicoccoides (assembly GCF_002162155.2). Lineage (NCBI taxonomy): Eukaryota > Viridiplantae > Streptophyta > Magnoliopsida > Poales > Poaceae > Triticum > Triticum dicoccoides. The sequence goes on along the minus strand of NC_041383.1, from coordinate 742,243,814 downwards.
TTTCTCTCCCGGAGTCACTTTCAAGGCGGAGGGCTTCTCCACGCGAGCCATAGAAAAGGGAGGAAGTCCAGTCGACTGTCCTGGAGTCGGCTGGTCTTTGCAGTAAAACCAGGTCGACTGCCACCCTCGGACTGACTCGGGAAGGATTATGGCTGGAAAAGAGCTCTTACCCCTCATTTGAATTCCAAGACCCCCACATATCTGGATCACTTTGGTCTTCTCGTCACTCGAGTTGGCCTTTTTGACCGACTCGGAGCGACACGTGAAAATGTGCTTGAAGAGACCCCAGTGTGGTCGACAACCCAAGAAATTTTTGCACACAGACATGAAAGCAGCAAGATACATGATGGTGTTGGGCGATAAGTGATGAAGCTGCGCTCCAAAGAAGTTCAAGAAAGCTCGGAAAAAAGGGTGCGGAGGCAAAGAACACCCGCGGTCGACATGGGTGGCGAGGAGGACGCACTCACCCTCCTGCGATCGAGGCTCAGTCTCATACTCCGGGAGCCACACGGATCAGTGGGGAATCAGTCCTTCCTCTGCCAGATCGTCGATGTCGTCCTGGCGGATCGTCGACCGGATCCAGTTGCCCTAGATCCAGCCGCGCGGCAGACCGGACCTCGACGAGGATCCGCCCTGGCTGGACTTCTTCCCCTTCGCCTTCGTCATCGCCTTCTCCGCGCGCTCCAGAGCAACCATCTTATATTTCCCCATCGCAGCTGACAGAGCTCGAACGGAGCAGCAGCGCCGGGGCAAGAGCAGATGCGACAGAGAGAACAGAGAAGGAAGAGGAAGAATGAGTGCACACTATTCAAAAACCCCGGTCTGACGCCTTCTCTACTCAAACCCTAAACCATACGGGGGCTAATGATGAAGCCATGAACCTAGGGTAGGGTCATAGGCCTGACCTAGACACCCTCCCCTAGGACTTCACCCTAAAACCAGAAGTATTTGAAGAAGAGTCATCATCCACTCGACCATGAGGCATTCCACTTGGAAGTATCGCAGTCACTCGACCATGAAGACTGTCACTCGACCGCCAGAAGACCTAAAGCCACTCCGCACTGCAACGGTCAGGCATTACATCATAGCTTTAATGGTCATTATGTCTCTTTATTACTAGCGTTACCAGTAACGCCCCCCTCTTGATGTACCTTAACCCCTTGTAACGTGGGCTGGTGGGGGTCCTGGCGCACTCTATATAAGCCACCCCCCTTCACATGCACAAGGGTTCGCATCCCCTGTAACATACATACGCATAATCCAATTGACCGCCTCCGGGCTCTGAGACGTACGGCTGTTACTTCTTCTGAGAAGGGCCTGAACTCGTAAAACTCGTGTGTACAACTTCGCCATAGCTAGGATCTTGCCTCTCCATACTAACCCCCCTATTCTACTGTCAGTTTGTAGGAGAATATTCCTTGTGCTTTCCTCATAGACCAGCCCACCATAGCATGAACCGGCCTTCCATAAACCTCCTTCTAGGCCACCGGGTCTTGTCGTTCCTCCGACCCGCTCGTTGGGTCACCCATGAGTTGCCAGGCTCAGGCGGGTCACTTAGTGCGTCGCCAAGTCCGGCCGGGTTATACTTCAGGCCGGGTTACACCGCGGGGTATATCCCCGACAACCTTGTCAAGTTCAGCCATTTTGGCTTCATTTTCTTTCTCAAGAAATTTACAGCGGCTAGCCGCATTCTCTAATTCGTGCGCCATGGTGGACATCTTCTCCTGGTCTTGGCGACGTGCAGCTTGTTCGGCTTTCAACTCAGCGGATGCCTTTTCGGCAACCGCATTACTAAACCGGGCCTACTTCTTGGCCCGGGCTAGCTCCGCCTGAAGGGCCTCCACGGCGGCAGCACCATCTACATTCATGCACATGTCATATAAAACTCTTTTTAGAGTCAGGCTTAAGATACAAGCACATTGGTGTAAGGAATGCTCGAAATATATACCTTGCGAGTCGTCAAGACGCCTGTTGATCAATGCAATGTCATCCTCCGCAATATCCAGCTTCCGCTGCAGTTCGGCCACTTGCGTATTTCGGGCAGCTGCAGGAGGGGAGGCAACCTATATTCATTGTTAAATCAAGGTTAGTACTGGAGCATATCTTTTTGATCCTCCGATCGCTTCCTTTGGAAGGCAATCCGAGTCTCAGGGGCTACTGCATATACAACAGGTGCATTCTGTCAATAAAATTCCATTGGCAAAACTACATCACAAACCTCAAAACCCCTCAGAAGGCTCGTAAAGGCCTCGATCAACCCGCTCTTCGCGGATAAAACCTTTTTGACCAGCGTAGCCATCATGGCACGATGCTCCTCCGAAACAGACGCTTGTCGCAGCATGTCCGTTAGAATTTCCGGCGCTACTGGGTCTCCGGAAACCGCCGCCGGAGTATGGCATTCCTTTGAAGGGATCCACCCACTCGCCTCCAGAATCGTCTCCGGTTGTAAATCGGATAGTTCGGGGTCGTCGTACTTGATTCCCGAACCTTGAGTGATAGAGGCACCACCTTCGAGTAACACCTTCTTTGTTTCCTGCACTACTTGTCGATCGGGAGGAGCCCCCCGGTACGATGTCTCGAAATCATCTGCCCTGTTGGGCGAGGAGGCTGGAGAAGGCGTGTCACTCTCCATCGTCTCTGGAAGAAGGTCTCCCGAGGAGGAAGACGATTGAGAAACACCAGGTGTTAACCTGCGAGGACGTACATATGTCGTAGGATTACTTCAGTAATAAGAAAGGAATGAGGTATGATTAAAATACCCCGATGCACTTACGGTTTGGCCAGAGGTTTGTCCTCATCATAAAGCTCTACATCGACATAGCTTGCCTGGCTCCAGCCACCCGACGATGGTGTTTTCCCTTTCTTGGAAGGTTTCCCCTCGTGACCTCTGGAAGCGTCCCTCTTCTTTCCATGGGGAGCCCCTCAACACCTTTTCCCCTGGGCAAAAGCGTTTCGGTTTCCCCGAACACAGTGCCTAATTCTTCCTCAGGGCGGGCATCACCTTTGGCTCCCCGCTCTCGCCCCCCTCTACAGACACCTGGTACGGTGTCGGCGTCAGCATCCTCGTCAGTAGGGCGGTCACAGAGTCTTCGGGAAGGAGCGCTGGACACCAGATTAACACTGCTTTCTTTATCCAGTCCTGTATAGGGACGAAGTGTTCAGTATCTTGTCAAGAGATGCTTGAATGGAAGGTGTTCGGAGATTGAATACTTACCGAAGTTTCTGGATGATTGCAGTCAAGGCCAACGTCTTCGGTGGTGTCCGGCCATTGCTCTCGCTCCCTGAAATATAATTTCCACATTCCTTCATGCGTAGCACCGAAGAAGTGCTGAAGAGTCCGCCACCCTTCTGGATTAAACTCCCACATACGGAGAGGCCACCGTTGACATGGCAGGGTCCGGCGGACAAGCATTACTTGAACGACGTTCACAAGATCGATGCCCTCCTTAGAAAGGCTCTGGATGCGACTTTGCAGAGTCTGCACTTCATTGACGGATCCCCGGTCCAATCCCTTATTGATCCATGAAGCAAGCTGAATTGGAGGGCCGGGTCGAAACGCAGGCGTAGCCGCCCACTTGGAGCCCCGCGGCTCATTGATATAAAACCACCCCTGCTGCCACATGCCGAAAGACTCGGCTAAGGATCCTTCAAACCAAACCGCGTCGACAAGCTTGCCTATTACGACGCTACCGCACTCTGCCTGCTCCTCCTCTGTCACCCGCGGCCTCACGTCAAAAGTCTTGAGCCACAAACCAAAGTGTGGAGGAGTACGGAGGCAGGCATCACACGTGACGACGAATGTCGAGATGAGAAGAACAAAGTCCGGGGCCAGATCGTGAAAATCTAGCCCATAGTAGAACATGAGCCCCCGGACGAAGGGGTTAAGCACGAACCCTAACCCATGGAGGAAGTGCGACACAAACACTACCCTCTCGCCAGATTTGGTGGTGGGAATAACCTTCCCCTCGGCGGGAAGCCGATGAAGGATTTCTGGGGTCATATACCTCGCCACACGGAGCTTCGCAATATCCTCCTTCGTGACAGAAGAGGCCACCCACCGGCCTGAACGGCTGGACGCGGACATGATTGGGGCTGGTGGTGATTGAAACCCGAGGGCTAGAACTCGAGGTGGCTGGGGTTGGGGAAGAAGCAAGCGCAGAAGAGAAAAGACAAGTCTTGGTCCCTATATAAAGGCCCAGAATATTGAGCGTCCCCTTCGGGGTCTCGAAACTTACCTATCCTCAAGGAGTTGTACCCAGGGGACGGTTGGGTTATCCACGCCTACATTATTGAAAATCCCATGAATAAGGGACATGATCCCTGCTTTGACAAGACGTGCCGATAAAACCGCGTCCCGAGACATGGGGCGAGGGCATAGCCAACGATTGGAAATAATAACCGGGCAAGCGTAATGCAATGTTATGAACAGTTGTCAGTAGGTCGGACTTCTGAAATATTGTATTCTCTGCAATTACATACACGGGTCCGGATATACTTACTACATCCAAAGACTATTCCAGAGTTCGGAAGGAGGGAACCCGCCTTGCAATGCCGAAGACAAATCAGCGCGCCGGACTTCTCGTCATTGAAGTCAGGTTCAGGGGTTACTGAGGGAGTCCTGGACTAAGTGGTCCTCGGGCGCCCGGCCTGTTATTCGTTGGGCCAGACTGATGGGCTATGAAGACATGAAGGCCGAAGATTGTACCCGTGTCCGGATTGGACTCTACTTGGCGTGGAAGGCAAGCTTGGCGATCGACTATGAAGATTCCCTCTTATGTAACCGACCCCATGTAACCCTAGATCTCTCCGGTGCCTATATAAACCGGAGAGCATAGTCCGGATAGACAGATACTCATTACCATAGTCATATAGGCTAGACTTCTAGGGTTTAGCCATTATGATGTCGTGGTAGATCAACTCTTATAACACTCATATTCATCAAGATCAATCAAGCAGTAAGTAGGGTATTACCTCCATAGAGAGGGCCCGAACCTCGGTAAACATCATGTCCCCCGTCTCCTGTTACCATCGATCCTAGACTCAAAGTTCGGGACCCTACCCGAGATCCGCCGGTTTTGACACCGATAGCTGGCAAGTATTTTCTCAGAACACAAAGATATTTCTCTCACAACTTCCATAGGACTTGGCTAAGCATCACAGCAGATCTAAGCTTCGAGAACCTATACCCCTCTTAATACTACGGAGGTCCTATGACTCAAATAAATGAAAGAAGAACAACGAAACGAATACTACGTCTTCACTTTGTCTTCGACTTCCATTTGCTGCAGTCAATTCCTTCGGACGACGATACCGAAACATATGCTTCGCTTCAGTAGTAAATTTCCGTGGGGTTAATTCCTTCACATTAATCTTCTCGTCTATGTGACTTCAGCAAACACAGACCGTTCTTCTCTGCAATGCAGATATACTTCGGTGAAGTTCCTCAAACTTGACATCGGAGACAGCATTCTCTTCGGTTCTGTATGGACTATTTCTCTATGTATGCACTAGCAAACAAATCAGTACATACCTGTTTCTGTCAACAATCTCCAAAACATAGGTGGGCAGGTATTGCACCAACAATCTCCCCCTTTTTGGACGATTGTTGACAAAGCAGATCATCGAAGGATAGATAATGAATGGAATGAAATGCGAGGGATAATAAGAGACGAGAGATAATTATGAAGATAAAATACACTCCCCCTGAAGATATTCATCAGAGCATAAAATAAACCGGGGGGTGACGAGATAATTCTTCGTATGAGTGTCATTGACAAATGATCCTATTCTTGACTTCTTTTAATGCACTCAGCGGTGTCTGAGATAATTCCTGTCACACAATCTTCAAACTGAGTTAGATATAGTGAATTCTTTGAAAAGATTTGTGATGAGGGAGAAGTCATGAAGGTTTTCTCATTACACAATTTGAATCCACACGAGATATAAGTTTCCTGCAAGTTAGATATTCGATAAAGAATAGAGCAAGATGAACATGAGTATATTGCTCGAAGTGGCACCACAAAAAAATACACTTCTGTGATGATACGTGTTTGTCATAGTCGGTCGCGTTTTCTGTCATGCATGTACATCCATGACAAATTTATGATAGAATCAAGATAGTCATACCTGTGCTGTCGTAGAAGTGTTCCATGACATTGCCAAAGTTATCATCATGGAAGTGTCCACTTCCATGACGATAAATCGCGCGTCACAGAAGTGCTTTCGTCAAGGGGGACCGACACGTGGCATCCACCGTAACGGAACGCCGTTAAGCTATCGGGTCGGATTTTGGATCCGATAACCTGTTAATAGCCACGACCAATGCCGATTTTCCACGTGTAAAATTCTCATTGGCTGACAGATCCACGCGTCAACTCCGCGTTGGCACAGGTGTCACTCATCCAACGGTCGAGATGGGCCTATGATATGTTGACACGTGGACCGGCCCAACAGTGGGCCACAAAGTTTAAATGGGCCGGCCCAACCGAAGGCCCGTAGATTTAGCGGACCATAATGGGCCGGCCCAGCTAAAGGCCCACAAAATTTAGCGGACCATAATGGACCAGCCAAGCTAAAGGCCCACACGATTTTGCGGACCATAATGGCCGGCCCAGCTAAAGGCCCACAAGATTTTGCGGACCACAATGGGCCGGCCCAGCTAAAGGCCCACAAGATTCTGCAGAACATAATGTGCCGGCCCAACTAAAGGCCCAACATTCTCTGTCAAATCGGCCCGTCAACGGCCTATCCTAAACTTGTCATCAACGCAGCCCATGGTCACTTCTGGCCCATTAACAGTCCGCTAAGTAATTGGGCCGAATTACGGCCCGGTGTATTTCCGGCCTATTAAAGGTCCGGCTTCATTTGGGCCCCATTTACAGGCCTTCAAAACTTTCATCCCATAAACGACCGTGAAGGATTTGTGTCAGGACCAGTTTTCCAATAAAACATTTATTGAAAAACGGACCATTATATCAGACCAGTATAGAAGAATCCTCCTTACTGGTAGACAAATTCTTGATACAGAAATCCAGAAGTACTAAATATTATACAAGGTTGATCTAAGGCTGCTCAACAATTTATTACAAGCACGCCGATATTATACATAAAGGCGGATATGACACAAAGGTTATGGTGGCATAACTACTGACTCGTAATAAAAGTGGTGGTGGATATGTCACAGTGAAGTGGGTGACATGACTCCAAAATCTTACAGCTCATCAAGCGCCGGAGATAGGCTCGATAATTTTATTAGGGTAGCGGAAGCGTATATAATACAAGTGACCAACTCCAGGATCGCACGGGACTGACTGGGACTCCTCTAGGCGTCGGACTCGCTATCGTACTCTTCATCCATAAGATCGCCTTCGTCAACATCTGGCCAAATCAACAAGCCAGGTGAGTACTTTGAATGTACTCGCAACACAGTTTGGACATAAGATATAATGAATGCAAACATGATGCACATGAGCAGATTAGTAATGCACACTTGGGTAATAAATTTGCACTGCACGATAAATAAAAGGAAGTCAGGCGGTAGTCCTCCCGAAATCCCAATAAAATAGTTGAAGACCGATCGGGTGTCTGAAGCGACGCCTCGAAAGGTAAAGTTAAATTAACATGCCGCAGTCGGGCGTCAGGGCGACACCACATAAAGGGCTTATATTTAAACATAAATGACAGTGCGTGCCACAGTCGAACGTCTAAGCGACATCTCGAAAAGGGCTTATAATGAAAGTAAATAACAAGGATGCCATAGTCGGACGTTTGAACGACATCTCAAAAAGATCTTATATCAAAAGTAAATAACAAGAATGCCTCAGTCGGACATCTGAGCGACATCACATAAAGGGCTTATATCCAAAAGTAAATAACAAGAATGCCACAGTTGGACGTCTGAGCGACATCACATAAAGGGCTTATATCCAAAAGTAAATAACAAGAATGCCACAGTCAGACGTCTGAGCGACATCACATAAAGGGCTTATATTTCGTCATTCGAATTCAAGTAGCTCATGGAAGTAACATCCTCCCAAGGAATACTCGGTATATAATAATAAACTGGTTAGTCCATCCATAGGAATAACATTCAGCCAGGTTTACCACACTCAGTTTCATGCTTATCCTCCGGAGACTATCACTGGGGCTGACACTGAGATTGACACTGAGACTGACACTGACACTGAGATGTTGTTCAAGTCCTTGACATGGACATGGTTACTCGAATGGTTTTGACTCTGCAGAGTTTGTACTCTTTAACCACAGCCAACGGACCTCAGTAGTCACAAAGGGCTAGTTCCGTTTACGGTATTTTAGGAGAAACACATCTAACCAGTACACATCCATTACACATTCTGCTGCCAGGAATCACCGTAGGCAACGTTCAAGAAAAACTCTACGACGGGGAGGCTACAACCTCGAATAGCATGGGATCAAATTTATATTGCACGCTCTAAGGGGTGCCCCCTTCTCGGTCCCAACCGGAAACACCCATGCCCCTGACCGGATGACAGGCTTTAATCCAGGGCCATGGAACCCTCATCACGGCCCGTCTATTTGGTGTGTACAAGGAAAGAGGTTTGCAACTTACTAAACCGTATTCTTTGCAGAAAACATGTGGTAGCACCGAAGGGGACGAACGGGAAAAAGACTTGATCCACGTTAATACTGGAGTTAAACAGTTGATGTAAAACTGGCATGCTTCAACAATACCAGCTTGCAACCTATCATGCCACCACATGATCAGGTTATCTCACCATCATATGAACACATAGAATTTCGAAGCTCACTTGTAGCTTGCTTGCATGAAATATAACATTCACAAATGCTTATATAAACATGTCATGAGAAAACCACTTAAGCAATCACGAAAAATACTCATGATATCAAAGGTTCAAACATGCTTGCCTGGTTCGGAGTAGTCAGAGTCTAGCTCGGCGAAGTTTGCGGCTCCGTCACCTCCTTCGGTATCTACGTTATGAAAGAAATCGGATACTAACGTAAATACCGTGCGTGCATAAAAATTGTTCCAAACATTTTTCAAATAAATGTGATAAAAAACGAGATAGAAAAATAAAGATGACAGAAAAACAATCAGCTTAAAATCATCTTTTGTTTAAAAGTTATTAAGGTTTTAGTCGAGGGACTAATCTGTGATGAAACAGAAACTTTCCAGGGGCTAGTTTAGAAAAACAGAAAATGCTTCAGTTGGAATACGCCTTCTAGAGGGGGAAACGTATCTGGGCCGAAGGTGCCAACGGAAAACGGTTCGAAGGGGGAGTGTCGGTGTCAAAACCGGCGGATCTCGGGTAGGGGGTCCCGAACTGTGCGTCTAGGCGGATGGTAACAGGAGACAAGGGACACGATGTTTTTACCCAGGTTCGGGCCCTCTCGGTGGAGGTAATACCCTACTCCTGCTTGATTAATATTGATGATATGGGTAGTACAAGAGTAGATCTACCACGAGATCAGAGAGGCTAAACCCTAGAAGCTAGCCTATGGTATGATTGTTGTTCGTCCTACGGACTAAAACCCTTCGGTTTATATAGACACCTAATAGGTTTGGGTTACACAGAGTCGATTACAATGGTAGGAAATCTACATATCCGTATCGCCAAGCTTGCCTTCCACGCCAAGGAAAGTCCCATCCGGACACGGGTTGGAGTCTTCAATCTTCTATCTCCATAGTACAGGAGTCCGGCCAAAGATGATAGTTCGGCTATCCGGACACCCCCTAGTCCAAGACTCCCTCAGTAGCCCCTGAACCAGGCTTCAATGACGATGAGTCCGGCGCGCATATTGTCTTCGGCATTGCAAGGCGGGTTCCTCCTCCGAATACTTAGAAGGTTTTTGAACACATGGATAGTGTCCGGCTCTGCAAAACAAGTTCCACATAACACCGTAGAGAGAATAACTTTTGCACAGATCTGCTGACGTATTCCACGGCGTGACATCACACCACGGCCAGACTTTTATTCGAATCGTTTTTTACTGTCCCACCTCAGCACGTTTAGCGAGGCGGTTTCCTTGGCATGTCTTATCAAAGCGTAGATCGTGCCCCCTTATTCCGGGATTCTCATCAATACGGACGTGGGTAACCCAACCGCGCCATTGATTGCAGCGCTTGGGAGATAAGCGAGTTTTATCAGGCTGGCGGGGGACGCATAACCTCGTCCGCCCATATAAGGGGATAAGGATCCACCCTTTTCACCTACGCCTTCCTACTCCCTTGCTCATCCATTTTCACGCACTCTGAGCTCCAGTGCCCAAGTCCGCACATCCTTCCTCAACCATCTCCAGCCATGTCCGGAGCGGGAGGCAGGTGGATGGTCTCCTCCGTCATGGTGGGCTACATAAAGAAACCGCGGAAGGCCGGATACTTGTCCGGCGACGTGGCACATCGGCTTCCCGATGAAGGGCAGCTCATGCCCACCCCTGAGCCCCATGAGCGGGTCGTATTTCTTTCCCACTTCCTCCGCGGACTGGGTTTTCCACTTCACCCATTCGTCCGGGGGCTCATGTTCTACTACGGCCTAGATTTCCATGATCTGGCCCCGAATTTCATCCTCAACATCTCGGTGTTCATCGTTGTGTGCGAGGCTTTCTCTGCATCCAGCCCCACTTTGGCTTATGGCTAAAGACTTTCAATGTCAAGCCGAAGGTTGTGAGGGGCCGCCAGGCGGAGTGCGGGGGCGCCATTGTTGGCAAGATCACCAATGTCTTATGGCTCGACGGCTCCTTCGTGGAGACCGTGAAGGGGTGGCAATCTGGGTGGTTCTACATCACCGAGCCGCGCGACTCCAAATGGGCGGCGGCCCCCGAATTTCAGTCTGGTATTCCCACGTGGCTCACTTCCTGGAAGGAGACCGGCCTGGCGTGGGGTAATTCGGAAGAGCTGACCGGACTCCAAACCTGCATGCGTACCTTGGTGAACAAGAACCTCAGGCTCGTCAATGTGGTCCATGTCATGCTCATCCGCCGGATCCTCCCATGCCAACAACGGGCCTTCAAATTGTGGGAGTTCGATCCGGCTTGGCATCCAACTCTAAAGAGGCTCTTCGACACTACGTATGAAGATGCCTGGAAGGTGCTGTTCAAGGGCGCCGAGGCTCCCTCATCCTCCACAGAAGATCGCGGATTCAGCTTGCAGCGTCTAGCTACCGAGGTAAGCTATTTTGCCCTTCACGAGACTCTTGCTTTTCATAGTTTGACTCTATGCAGGATCTAAACTCCCTTGCCTTTGACAGGACTGGCGGAACACGTCCTGGCAGGTTAACTGTCCGGCTCCTTTGCCAGAAGATCCAGTAGACGCCCGCTTGGAGGGGTTGCTGGCTCCGGCGCCTTACGTGGTGCCGGAGAAGAAGGCCAAGAAGGAGGCCACGGGGACTCGAGGAGTGCCCGGCGCCAGGTGTCGTCGGACTCATCGTCTGATGATTCGGAGGCGGACTCCTCCCGTGAAAACGAGGAGGAGGAAAAAGAAGCTTCTCCCCCAGCGGAGGGAGAGAAGAAAAGAAAGGCCGCCCCATCTTGGGAGGCCGGAGGGTCCAAGAAGGGGAGAACCCTTCTTCTGGACGTCTCCACCAACGCCAACGATGGCGAGGAGGAGTGGCCTTCGAGGGCCAAGCCCCTGGCGAGATCGTAAGTGTTCGGATACCCATGGTTTTCTGCTTTATTAATTGCATAATGTTCTCTAATGCCGAACAATCATGCAGCCCGCCCAAGGACGAGCTCGCCGCTTCGTCAAGCGGGTCCCTAAATTCGTCCGAAATGGAGAGTACTTCTCTTCCGGCCGCCTCCTCGCCTCACGCTGCTGACGCTGCCAAGGTGGGGCCCCAAGGGGGGCCTGGTCAGGAGGAGGTGACGCAGGAGGTGCCGCAAGGCAGCCTCCCAGACTCCAGGCACGAGGGGGGCAAGACCCCCAGGGGCTCTAAGCTCGACCCTTGTCCGGACTCTATACCGGAACCTTCAATGGTTCCAAAGTCCGGCGAGCGGCCCCTTCATAAGAAGGGTAAGACGCCGGTGTCCTCCGTCCAACCGGAGGCACCGGATAGCTTACTGGAGGCGCTTAACAGCGCCTCCATTAAAGAGGAGCACCGCACTGTTATGAGTGTGGTGATCCAGACGGTTCAGTCCGCCAAGAGCGGGCTGACTGAAGCCTGCAGCAGCCTTCTAACAAGCTTTGAGGTAAGTTTTCAATATATGAAAGAAGATTACCGCATAGACAGTAGCCCCTGATGCTCAGTTCGGTGTTCGGAAAGAAAAGCCGGACTGAGGATCAAAAAAGATATACGCAGGAGTCTAACATAATTATGTCAATATTGGAATGCAGGCTGCCCTGCTGACCTCTGCCGCATTGACTGCGGAGGTCAATGCATTGAAGGAGAGCCTCGAGCGGTCCGAGAATGAGCTCGGCCAAGCCAAGAAGCAGCTCGGGGACAAGGAAGGTAAGTAATACCTTATAGAAATTAAGATAAATGTGGTTGCAAAAAGATAACAGGAATAACATGTGTACTGCAGGGGCCACAAACGAGGTGGCCACCCTGAAGGAGGCGGTGTCCGCGGCCGAAAACAAAGCGGCCACGGAGCGTACCGAGCGAGAGAAAGGGGAGGCGCAGCTGGCGGAGGTCCGGCAAGAGCTCTAGGCTCTCGTGAAAAAACACGAGGGTTTGGAGCGTGACTCGAAGACTCGAGAGTCCGAGCTTGCCTCGGCTCTTGAGAGTGCCAAATCTGCTCAGGCCGAGGCCCAAAAAGCCCTCCAGGAGATTGAGGCGATGAGGAAGATAGCGGCGGGTAAGGCATTCTTTATGCAAAGCAAGAATGTAAAAGTCAATTATCTGTTACTTACCCGAATCCGGAGCTCTCCAGGAGCCTTCGCAGATCTGCCCGGCAGTGTATCCGATGCCGCCGCTTTCTACCGAGATGAAGAGGGGAGCTCGACGGAGAAGGTGTTTTGGTCTCAGTATGCTGAGGCCGGACACCTGGTGCCCTTGAGCGACCAACTGAAGCAATTGGTCGAGCTCCACAAGATCGCCGAACAGGCCATGAAGGGCCTTATAGCTCAGCTGTGGCCAAATGAGGCCATACCTGGGAGCTACTTTGGGCTAGTGCAGCGGCTGGTGGATGCCTGCCTGTGGATCGAAGTCATGAAATGCTCCGTTTGTATTGAAGGTGCCCGTAGGGCCCTTGCCCGTGCCAAGGTGCACTGGGGCAAGCTGGACGCGGAGAAGCTGGTGACGGACAAGCCACCGCCAGGCAAAGATCATCGCAAGCCCGAGAAGTATTATGAGGGCGTCCTGAAGGGTGCCTGTCTTATAGCGGGTGAATGCTCCAAAGATGTAATATTTGAGTAGACTCGCATTTTGTTATCCTTTACGCTGAAAACTTGTTCATATACGCTAACCAATGCTTTTGAATTTAAAATATTACCTTCTGTGCGGCCGTTTATCAAATTTGAGAGATGGCGAGTCATTGGCTTCAGCCCCCATGCCACGAGTGCTGGGGTGTTCGGGATAAACTTGAGCGCTCTTGTTCCCATTCTTGGGTCCTTCGAGGGAGGCGCTCAACGCAACGAACCAGGCAATCGGACTATAATGGTTGAACACTCTCACTTAGCCATAGAATTCTATAATTTTAAATTTTGGCGAAGCCCCTAGTATTCGGGACACCGAGTTCGGGGTGCTATCCACGCCTTGGCTGGACAATGCCGGTTCTTCGCTCTAAGCGGCATAAGTCTTAAGGGACTCGAAGAAACCTCTCGAACAGCGACCGGCTCTCGCCTTATCATGACGGTCAGTTTTAGCTTTCTCCACTGAGGTGCTCAACCCAGCTCAACCGGGGCACAATCGCAGTGGTTCTCCCAGCGCTACCTTAGCCGATATAACGGAACGTAAGGTACCAAAACATGGGAGCCGGGCAAACCCAACTATTGACCCAAGACATGATTCAGAGCTGATGCATATAATGCTATAAGTTCGGGGTGCCACACTTGTGAAAGTGTTCGGACTTGTCACACCATGTTTTTGGGGTACATAAGCCCCTGGTGTATTGGCCGTACCAAATTGTACGGTTGCGCAATGTCATAAACGAACATATATAATGGGAAAGAATGGAATAATAGGCAAAAGCTATATATTGTTTATTCAAAAGGGACTGCAAATAAAAGCAGAACGATACAAATTGTGCGATACCCAAGGTATGGGACTTTTGACATGTCCCCCTTCCAGGGTTAAGTTTGCGGTGTGGTATGTAAAACAGGTATGCTGCTCGTAATAGAGACCACCTGGACACTCGACGCAGTTTTCTGCTTCCCTGGCTGTTGCATCATGTGTTCGGCGCGAATGCCGGACAGGGCTTCTGGAGAAGAGAGTCCTGAAAGTAAAAAGAAAAGAAAGAAAAAAAGAATGACACAAACGGGAGCCCCTAGTGCGGTCTAGCCGCACTCTAGGCATGTCGTGGTCGTGGCCCCCCATGTCCATGGTACTTCCAGAGCGCAGTTATGTACGTGTAGTACTGGCTTCGCGAGGTTGTGAGGGCTGGGGTTGGGGCCGCATTACTACGCCTGTTCGGAACGTGCCAAGCGGTCTTGTTGTAGGTTACTCCGGGCGCGCTTGATAGTGTCCGATTGTTTATTTGCCGGACTGGAGAATTTCCTTAAGAGGCTGCTCTATACTTCTGCCGCAAGGGCAGCTGTATGCTCTTCCGTTCGGAGAGAGCGTTCGGTGTTTCCATTGACCGTGATTACGCCTCGAGGGCCTGGCATCTTGAGCTTGAGGTACGCGTAGTGCGGCACCGCATTGAATTTTGCGAATGCGGTTCGTCCAAGTAGTGCGTGATAGCCGCTGCGGAACGGAAGATTAACTCCTCGCTCCGGAAGTTATTTGGGGATCCGAAGACTACTTCAAGTGTAACGGAGGCTGTACAGTTGGCCTCGACACCTGGAATGACGCCTTTAAAAGTCGTCTTTGTGGGTTTGATCCTTGACGGGTCTATGCCCATTTTGCGCACTGTATCCTGATAAATCAGGTTCAGGCTGCTGCCGCCATCCATCAGGACTCTGGTGAGGTGAAATCCGTCAATAATTGGGTCAAGAACCAATGCGGCGAAACCGCCGTGACAGATGCTAGTGGGGTGGTCCCTTAGATCAGAGGTGATCAGACAGGAAGACCATGGGTTGAACTTGGGGCAACTGGCTCCATCGCGTATACGTCCCTTAGTGCATGCTTTCGCTCCCTTTTGGGTATGTGGGTTGCGTATATCCTGTTCACCGTCCGCACTTGTGTGGGAAAGCCCTTCTGTCCTCTATTGTTTGGCGGCCGGGGCTCTTCCTCGTCATCGCTATGCAGCCCCTTGTCGTTGTTTTCGGCGCTTATCTTGCCTGCTTGCTTGAACACCGAACAATCCCTGTTGGTGTGATTGGCTGGTTTTTCGGGGGTGCCATGTATCTGGCACAAGCGATCGAGTATTCGGTCCAAGTTGGACGGGCCCTGGGTATTTCTTTTGAATGGCTTCTTCCGCTGATCGGGTTTAGAGCCTCTGAATCCGGTATTTACTGTCGTATCTTCAGCATTGTCACCGTTGATGCGGCGTTTATGCTTGTTGCGACGTGACCTACCATTGTTGTCCTTGGTATCCGAACTACCAGGCTGTTTGGCCAAGTTGTTGCTTCGAGCTAGCCAGCTGTCCTCTCCCGTGCAAAAGCGGGTCATAAGTGTGGTCAGGGCTGCCATAGATTTCGGCTTTTCCTGTCCTAGGTGCCGGGCTAGCCACTCGTCGTGGATGTTGTGTTTGAAGGCTGCTAGCACCTCTGCATCCGGACAGTCAACAATCTGATTTTTCTTTGTTAGGAACCTCGTCCAGAATTGTCTGGCCGATTCTTCTGGCTGCTGAATTATGTGGCTAAGGTCATCGGCGTTTGGTGGTCGCACATATGTGCCCTGGAAGTTATCAAGGAATGCGGCTTCTAGGTCCTCCCAACAACCGATTGACTCTGCTGGCAAGCTGTTGAGCCAATGCCGAGCTGGTCCTTTTAGCTTGAGTGGGAGGTATTTGATGGCATGTAGATCATCACCGCGGGCCATGTGGATATGGAGGAGATAGTCCTCGATCCAGACCGCGGGATCTGTGGTGCCATCGTATGATTCGATGTTTACGGGTTTGAAGCCCACGGGGATTTGATGATCCATTACTTCATCTGTGAAGCATAGTGGGTGTGCGGCGCCTCTATATTGGGCTATGTCCTGACGTAGCTCATATGAGCTTTGTCTACTGTGTTCGGCCCGGCCGAGGTTGCTGTATCTGGTGTGACAGTAATCGTCCCGAATCGTTGGGCGCCCACGCGATCTGTAGATCGATCTTGTATGCTTTGCCTTATCCTCCAATATATCTCGCAAGTCCAGCACGTTTTCCCGTGCCTTGGTACTTTTTGAGCGGTGTCGGGGCGTGGCTTGACCGGAGGGCCGAGAGGCTTCTCTGTCGCGGCCACGGGGTGGCCGGTCCGCCATGTCTTGCACCGGTGACTCGGGTGCTTCCTCCTTCGATCGAGGCAACGGCCTGCGTTTGGGGTAGCTTTTGGAGGGGCGTTCGAGTTCATACTCTTCGGCTGCAAGGACTTCAGTCCATCTGTCAGCTAGCAGGTCTTGGTCAGCTCTAAGCTGTTGCTGCTTTTTCTTGAGGCTGCTTGCCGTGGCCATGAGCCTGCGTTTAAAACGCTCTTGTTCGACGGGATCCTCTGGCACGATGAATTCGTCGTCGTCGAGGCTTACCTCGTCTTCGGAGGGGGCGCATAGTTATCGTCCTCTACCTCTCTTTCTGCCGCACTGTCGTGCGCACTTGCTTCTTCCTCCTCCCGTGTTGAGTCCTGCTGGAGGGGGTCGTCTTCGGCACTGTCCGGGGTATTATTGTCTCCCGTGCCGGAATCACCATTTTTTACTGTGGCGGGATTTAGAGCGGCGCCACTGACGTCGGCGCTTCAGTTGTTTCTTGGAGGGGTCATCCTCCGCTGTTCCATCGCCATTCCCCTCTTTTGGGATGTCCACCATGTATATGTCATATGACGAGGTGGCCTTCCAGTGCCTTGTGGGCGCTGGCTCTTGGTTGTCTCCGGCACCATCGTCCATACCGTCGATGTCTTCGGAGTCGAAGTCGAGCATGTCGACAGCGGATACAAAGTGGGTGGTGGGTGGGCGTTGAATTTCTTCGTTGTCTGAATCCCAACCTTCCCGACCATAGTTCGGCTAGGGCTCCCCTGACAAAGAGAGAGATTTTAATGAGTTCAGGATATCGCCAAAGGGCGAGTGCTGAAAGATGTCTGCGGCGGTAAACTCCATGACCGGCGCCCAGTCGGATTCGACTGGCAGGGGCGCGGGAGGTTCGGAGTCCGGAAAGGAGTCCGGCACCTGGGAGTCACGAGCTTCGCACAGGACAGGGATGGTGTTTGGCTCAATCTCCGTAGAGATTTCAGCCCCCGAGGCGGTGTCCAACCAACCGTCCTCGATCGGCGAAACCGGCTCCGGATTAAGGATCGGAGTGGGTACTGGTTCGGCCTCCAGGGCACTGTTCGGCGGCAGAGCTAGATCATACCCATCGAGACAGTGCGGCATGCTCGGCCGTGGCTCGAATCCGTCGAAGATCAAGTCTCCGCGGACATCGGCCGTATAGTTCAAGCTTCCAAATCTGACCTTTTGGCCAGGGGTGTAGCTTTTAATCTGCTCTAGATGGCCTAATGAATTGGCCCGCAGTGCAAAGCCGCCGAATACGAAGATTTGTCCGGGGAGAAAAGTCTCACCCTGGACTGCGTCGTTGCTGACGATCGAAGGAGCCATCGGGCCTATGGGTGACGACACAGAGGAACTCTCAATGAAAGCACCAATGTCGGTGTCAAAACCGGTGGATCTCGGGTAGGGGGTCCCGAACTGTGCGTCTAGGCGGATGGTAACAGGAGACAAGGGACACGATGTTTTTACCCAGGTTCGGGCCCTCTCGATGGAGGTAATACCCTACTCCTGCTTCATTAATATTGATGATATGGGTAGTACAAGAGTAGATCTACCACGAGATCAGAGAGGCTAAACCCTAGAAGCTAGCCTACGGTATGATTGTTGTTCGTCCTACGGACTAAAACCCTTCGGTTTATATAGACACCGAACAGGGTTAGGGTTACACAGAGTCGGTTACAATGGTAGGAAATCTACATATCCGTATCGCCAAGCTTGCCTTCCACGCCAAGGAAAGTCCCATCCGGACACGGGGTAGAGTCTTCAATCTTCTATCTCCATAGTCTAGGAGTCCGGTCAAAGATGATAGTTCGGCTATCCGGATACCCCCTAGTCCAGGACTCCCTCAGGGAGGGCGAGGCTGACGATGGGGTCCCACCCGTCAGTTTTGAAATTCAGAACAGAGTCCCACCTGCGCCCGAGGCTCGCGGTGGTCGCCTTCGTCGATCCACGGCGAGGTAGGGGGAGTGGAAGGTACCTACGGACTCACGGAGTTCTCCCGCGTCTGTGGGTGGTGGAGTTGGTCGTTGGCGAGAACCACGTCGATGGCGGCCTCCACTCCGGCGGACGGTGGTTCAGTCGAGGATGATTCTCTCCGAAGGGAGCTGCAAACTCCAAATTGAAGCGCGGGTCAGGAAAGCGGGTGCACTAGGATGCTACTGGCACAGTTTGGGGAGCGGGGGTGCACTCACTAGGGAGAATCTTGCCGGAGCCCGAAGCGGATGGGGGAGGCCGGAGACGGGGAAGAAGGCCTCCTCGAGGTCCTCCTAGCGGCTGGGCACGGTTCTGGTGAGGTGGAGGAGTGGTGCTGGGTCGAAGGCAAGCTTGGGGCCTCCATTTATAGCCGGCCCGAGGCGGTTGCCGAGAACGGGATTTCTCCGGCGAGTAATTACGGCGAGGTGGTGGTCGAGCTGACAGCTTAGGTGCCTGGGCAGCTGCGGGTTGGTTCACTGGTTCCATTCAATGACTAATATTGGTACAACTTGGGCGATACTCCAAGCCTTCGACGGAACGGCCTCACGGGCTCGTCGGCGGCAGAGAGCGCGCTCTACGCCTCTCAGGCCATGGCGACAGTTCTCCAGTGTGCACAGAGAAGAGGACGGCCCCGCGGAGGCTCCTGGTGGTGTGGGTGGTGCTGGACGGTGCTGTTCTGTAGTGCTGGCCGCTGCTGGTCGCCACGGGCGGTTCTGCCACCGCGAAAGACGCCGGAGTTGACGTGACACGTCGCCACCGACGCTCGCGACCGGCCAAACAACCGTGCAGCGCATTGGATAAGAAGAAGGAGCAGTGAGCAATGATCCAAGGCAGCCACTGGCGAGATTGACGAAGAGTTCTGACAGAAGCGACAGTGACGACTGAACTGAAACACTGAGCTCTGAATTTGAAGAGAAACAGTGCACACCAGCTGTTCGACGAAATGTTTTAAGCATGTGGAAAAAAATTTCTTGAGCTGAAACTTGGTGAGGTGATCTCTTGATGCATCCGGAGACTGCCTGAATTATCTCAGAATTTTTGGAAAAGAAAAGGAATGAAATTCACCAAAAATGGCAAATCTGGTCCAAACTTGCAGCAAGCAAATTTTGAAAATTTTGAACTATGGACTAGCAGATCTTGATGGATCTAGGTTGAGGGTACTAAGGACTAGCCAGAGGAATTTATTTGGAACCAAAACTCAAAGGAAATCTAGTAGTTCCTTTGTAAATCACTAAGGTCCAAATAAATGGCAGAAAAAGATTTTGTGTTTAAAATAAATAGAATTAAAATCTAGGGGAAGTTGAACTTTGCTCGACTTGATGCTCGACTTGACCCAAAGTGGGGAGGTGGGTTTTGGAAGAAAGTTTTCAACATAGGTCATGGCAAGAGAGTAATTTTTGAATGGGGAAGAATAAAATTCATAATTAATAGGGATTCTTTTTAATAAAAAGGAATTGTAAAAACCTTCCAAAATTATTTGTGTTGAGCCAACACAAGATGAAAAATCTTCAAGACCAACAATCAAGGTTGGGAAGAACCCATAAAAACACTTGTCATAATAGAATTTTTTTGAGAAGGAGAGTCTTTTAGAAAAAAATTTAAATAACCTCCTTCCAATTAATTAAAGAATTTGATAAAAACCAAATCAAAAATTTTGGAGTGTTACAACACCTACCCCCTTAGGAAAAATCTCGTCCCCGAGATTTCAGCTGATCCTCAAATAGGTGTGGGTACTCTGCCCGAAGGAAATCCTCTCTTTCCCATGTTGCTTCATCCTCGGTGTGATTACTCCACTGGACCTTGAAAAACTTAATTGTTTTCTGACGGGTCCTTCTTTCAGACTCCTCCAATATTTTTATTGGATGTTCCCTATAGGTGAGGTCTGGTTGCACGTCAATGCTCTCATGAGATACATGCTTTTCTGGGTTGCTTACACATTTCCTCAACTGTGAGACGTGGAACACGTCGTGGACGTCTGATAGTTCTTTGGGTAGATCTAGCTGGTAGGCCAATGTGCCTCTTCGTGCAATCACACAGAAGGGTCCAATAAACCGTGGTGCTAGCTTTCCTTTAACTTTGAATCGTTGCAGGCCCCTCATAGGAGATACTCGTAGATACACATATTCACCGGGTTTAAAGCTGACTTCGCGATGTTTTTTATCGTAATAACTCTTTTGTCGGCTCTGGGCTGTCTTGAGTCGATCCCTAATTAGTCTAACTTTCTCCTCAGCTTCCTTGAGCATGTCTGGGCCGAAGATACGACTGTCTCCTATTTCTGACCAATTTAATGGGGTACGGCATCTCCGCCTGTACAAGGCTTCAAAAGGTGCCATTTGTAGACTGGCTTGGTAACTGTTGTTGTATGCGAAGTCGGCATACGGCAAGCTTTCTTCCCAACTGGTTCCATAGGTGAGAACACACGCCCTTAGCATGTCTTCTAGAATTTGGTTTACACGTTCAGTTTGTCCTCCAGTCTGGGGGTGGTATGATGTACTGAATACTAGCTGAGTTCCTAGAGCTTGTTGTAAATGATCCCAAAATCTAGAGATGAATTGAGTGCCTCTGTCGGATATTATGGTCTTTGGAATTCCATGCAGACAAACTATACGGGAGAGATAAAGTTTGGCAAGCTTCTGAGTGGTGTGGGTTGTCTTTACTGGGATGAAATGTGCCACCTTAGTTAATCTATCTGTGATGACCCATATGGCATCATTTCCGTGTCGTGACCGAGGTAGTCCGACAATAAAATCCATTCCAATTTCGTCCCATTTCCACTCAGGTATCCTGTTTGGCTGTAATAGTCCTGCTGGTTTTTGGTGCTCGGCTTTAATGCGCTGACATGAATCACAACATGCAATGAATGTGGCTATATCCCTCTTCATATCGTGCCACCAATTTTTTTCCTGAATGTCCTTGTACATTTTGGTTCCTCCAGGGTGGATTGAATATGGAGCGGTGTGGCCCTCGGCTAGAATTTGCTGTTTGAGGTCCTCTATATTTGTTACGCAAAGTCTGTCTCTGTACCATAATATTCCCTTATCATCTACGATGAATTCTGAAGACTTGCCCAGACTCACTTTTCTTTTTATGCCTTCGATGCTCGGCTGTCCATGCTGAGCCTTCTTAATCTGTTCCATTAGGGTGGGCTGTATTTCCAAATTTGACATATTGCCTTCAGTGACCATCACCAAGTTGAGTTTGGCGAACTCCTGCTGAAATTCAGGTCTCAAGTTCTGTAGACTGTTGTTGCCCGAGCTGGGGTTTCGACTAAGAGCATCTGCCACTACATTCGCCTTTCCTGGATGGTAGTGAATGCCAACATCATAATATTTCACTAATTCCAACCAGCGCCGTTGTCGTAAATTCAGTTCTGGTTGGGTGAAAATATATTTGAGGCTTTTATGGTCCGTATATATTTCACAACGATTTCCAAGGAAAAAGTGCCTCCACTCTTTGAGTGCATGAATGACTGCTGCCAATTCCAAGTCATGAGTAGGAAAAATTTCTTCATGCTTTCGTAGTTGCCTGGAAGCATATGCAACTACTTTTCCTTCTTGCATTAGTACGCATCCGAGGCCCTTCCGGGATGCGTCACAATATACTTCAAAACTTTTGTGTATGTTTGGTACAACCAATACTGGTGCTGTTGTTAATTTCCTTTTGAGTTCATGGAAACTTTTCTCGCAAGCTTCAGTCCATACAAATTTCTTATCCTTCTTGAGTAACTGTGTCATTGGTTTTTCTATGGTGGAGAACCCCTCAATAAACCTTCGGTAATATCCAGCCATTCCCAGAAAACTTCGTACATCTGTTACGTTGGCTGGTGGATTCCAGCCAAGTACGGCCTTGACTTTTTCTGGGTCCACGGCAACACCTTCTTGGGTCAGTACGTGGCCTAGAAAACCAACCTGTCTTAGCCAAAATTCACATTTGCTGAATTTGGCGTATAATTGATGTTTCCTTAATTCTCCCAGTACAATTCTGAGATGTTCAGCATGTTCTTCTGGTGTTTTAGAGTATACCAGAATATCATCAATGAACACCACAACAAATTTGTCCATAAATTTCATAAACACTTTGTTCATGAGGTGGACAAAGTATGCGGGGGCGTTTGTCAGTCCAAACGGCATTACTGTAAATTCATATAATCCGTATCTGGAGGTGAATGATGTCTTAGGGATATCTTCTGTTCGTACTTTTAATTGATGATACCCCGACCTTAAATCAATTTTTGAGAAAACCTTAGCTTGTGCGAGCTGGTCAAATAAATCATTTATCCGTGGCATCGGATATTTGTTTTTGATGGTGACCATGTTGAGTGCTCGATAGTCTATACATAATCTCAGTGTCCCATCCTTTTTCTTGGCAAATAATACTGGTGAACCCCAAGGTGAGGAGCTGGCCCGTATAAATCCTTTGTCCAGTAATTCCTTTATTTGCTTCTTTAATTCTACCAACTCGGAGGGTGCCATTCTATAGGGTTTCTTGTAAATGGGGGTGGTTCCAGGTGCTAGTTCAATGATGAACTCTATTTCCCGGTCTGGTGGCATGCCTGGTAGTTCTTCGGGAAATACGTCAGGGAACTCACACACCACTGGAACTTTTCTTAACTCTGAAATGTCCACCTTGTTCAACCTTGGTTGCCGTGATATTGGTCTTTCTTGAGCTGCAATTTTTATCGTCTTCCCGTGACGATGAGTAAGAACTACAGTCCAATTGAAGCAGTCGATTAATCCCTTGTTGGTGGTTAACCAGTCCATTCTAGGATGACATCCAGTCCCTTATTTTCCAATACAATGAGGTTTGCCCGAAACTTTAGTCCCTCAATCTCAATAACCACACCTTGGCAGTAACTCTGAGTGATTTGCTTAATCCCGGGGGACTTGATGGTCATGGATTTTTCCAAGGGAAGCATCAAAAAATCATGTTGCAAAGCAAATTTCTTTGAAATGAACGAGTGAGAAGCTCTAGAATCTAACAAAACCGTGGCAGGTATTGTGTTGACAGGGAACATACCGAGTACGATATCCGGGGCATTCTGTGCTTCCTCCTTGGTCACATGGTTCAAGTGACCCTTCTTGTGATTGTTATTGGGGTTGAAGTTGTTACGCTTGGGTGTTGAATTATTTGCACTCTTGTTCGGCTTGGGGGCCGAGTTTCTTGGCTTTGGCCACTGTTTGGCATAGTGTCCTTCCTCTCCACAAGCGTAGCAAGTAACACCTGGGTGATATGTAAAATCCTTGTCTCTTGCATGAAATTTTTTGTTTGGGCATGGAACAATGGTTGTGGATTTGTTCGCTCCAATTTTCTGAAAATCAGTCTTGTTGCGATTGTTGCGAGCATGAGTAGTCTTGTCCCTTTTGCGCTTGCAAGAATCCTCCAAGCTGCGGCGCTCATTTTCCAATGTAATAGCTTTGTCCACAAGTGTTTTGAAATCCGGAAAGGTGTGTACGACCAGCTGGCATTTAAGTGTTGGTGCCAGACCGTCCAGAAATTTTTTCCATCTTTTTATTTTCAGTCATATGCTCTTCGTTGGCATAACGAGATAATTGAGTAAATTGACTATTGTACTCAGTCACTATCATGCTTCTATGCTTGAGGTCATCAAACTCCCTTTTCTTGATCCTCATAATGCATCTGGGAATGTGCGCCCCACGAAAACCTTCTTTAAATTCTTCCTAGGTGATATTATTTCCATTGGGGTGCATGTGTAGGAAATTTTCCCACCATGATGTAGCTGCTCCAGTGAGGTAGTGAGGTGCATAAAGGACCTTCTCACGGTTCGAACATTGTGCAATAATTAACTTCCTTTCAATTTTTTGAAGCCAATCATCGGCCTCAAGAGGTCTATCAGTGTGAGAGAACGTTGGGGGACGTGTCTTTTGTAGTTCAGACAATTTGGAATGCTGCTGATATGGTTCACGGTGATTTCCCATATTGATAACATGGTTCATCATTTCTTGATGCTGCTGCTGGCTTTGCTCATAAAGGCGGCATACTTGAGAAAATGCTGCTTCACTACCTTGATGACTTGACTGCCCCTGTGTGAAATTGTTACTTGTTTGGGTACCATAATTTTCTTCCGGCGGACATGGCATGGAACGAGTCCAGGGACGAGGCATTTTCTACTCTGGGTTATTTTTGCAGAACTCCTGAGAAAAACTGAGTGGCAAAAATAAATAATTTTGCAAAAGCGATTTTTTAAAAAAAAAACTCCAAGATTTTTCAAGAAAAAACTTGATTGCGCATGGAGAAGGACAGCTCAGTACATATCTTACACGCAAGCTATAATTATACAATACATCACTCAGGATGTGCGTACACATTCCTGACATGTTATTTAGGCTAGTGCACTTCTCCGAGTTCCTACATGATGCGCACTCAAACTACTTCTCACCAAACCTGTATACATATAAACATATCATACAAGCTGGTACATCGCACGGCTGCTAGGCGCACTCAGTCGGAGATGGTAAAAACTTCCCTTGGCCTACCGAGAGTTAGACCCAGTGATGCTGGAGACTCAACCTCCTCCTCACTAATATGCTCCAGGCGCGAAGTACTGGGTTGAGAAGGTGGTGCGGGTGCGGCAGGTGGTGCAACACTGACTGGAGTAGGAGCAATGACCTGGTCAAACTCCTCAGTGGTAGGCAGGCGGCGAGCGGTGGCTAAGATGGCAGGTGTATAGGATGCTGAGGACGAGACGTAAGTCAGTGGTGGTGCTGTATGGAGGAGCTCCCTCCTATTGGCGGAACAGCCCTGAACTAAGTCCATACGAGCAGCGACAAAGTCGTCCACGAGGTTATCAAAAGCTGCCTCAAGAGCTTTGAGATACTCAACCAACATTTCAATAGCCTCATCTCTCTCCCCCCTAGCGCAAGCGAACGCATAGTGACATGTGTATGGCACGTGCATGGGAGGTAGTGGTAGCGACGAGCCTTCTTCGAAGGGAGGGCATCCCGGAGACGAGCTATCGCCTCAGGGCAGCCATTTGCGTGGCATGCCTCTCCGTAGGCATGACCCTTCCCACAAATCAGAAGTGGCGTGACTCAGAACGTCCTCCCTTGAATTGCACCGCGGCCTGGTGCATAGACACGCTGTCGCTGATCTTGTGCTGGTAGAGTGTGAACTCCGGACGAGCCGATGGCCCGATCGCGACCTTGGTGATGGAGACGAGAAGCTTGATAAATCCCTCAGGTACATTGGCAAACACATGTGACTCACTATCGCTGCCAGCCATCTACAAAGGTAGACAAAATTCCAAATAGTCAAATCATAAATTTATGATGACTAACAGAAAATTGCTACATTTGCAAAATGTTAAAATAGCACTTATTACGCTAATAACCGATTAGCGATCGCACCTAGTGGCTTCCTACAGTCAGCCTGGCTCTGATACAAAGGTTGTCAGGACCAGTTTTCCAATAAAACATTTATTGAAAAACCGACCATTATATCAGACCAGTATAGAAGAATCCTCCTTACTGGTAGACAAATCCTTGATACAGAAATCCAGAAGTACTAAATATTATACAAGGTTGATTTGAGGCTGCTCAACAATTTATTACAAGCACGCCGATATTATACATAAAGGCGGATATGACACAAAGGTTATGGTGGCATAACTACTGACTCATAATAAAAGTGGTGGTGGATATGTCACAGTGAAGTGGGTGACATGACTCCAAAATCTTACAGCTCATCAAGCGCCGGAGTGAGGCTCGATGATTTTAGTAGGGTAGCAGAAGCGTATTTAATACAAGTGACCAACTCTAGGATCGCACGGGACTGACTGGGACTCCTCTAGGTGTCGGACTCGCTATCGTACACCTTCGTCAACATCTGGCTAAATCAACAAGCCAGGTGAGTACTTCGAATGTACTCGCAAGACAGTTTGGCCATAAGATATAACGAATGCAAACATGATGCACATGAGCAGATTAGTAATGCACACTCGGGTAATAAATTTGCACTGCACGATAAATAAAAGGAAGTCAGGCGGTAGTCCTCCCGAAATCCCAATAAAATAGCTGAAGACCGATCGGGTGTTTGAAGCGACGCCTCGAAAGGTAAAAATAAATTAACATACCGCAGTCGGGCGTCAGGGCGACACCACATAAAGGACTTATATTGAAACGTAAATGATAGTGTGTGCCACAGTCGGACGTCTAAGCGACATCTCGAAAAGGGCTTATAATGAAAGTAAATAACAAGGATGCCACAGTCGGACGTCTGAGCGACATCTCAAAAAGGGCTTATATCAAAAGTAAATAACAAGAATGCCTCAGTCGGACGTCTGAGCGACATCACATAAAGGGCTTATATCGAAAAGTAAATAACAAGAATGCCACAGTCGGACGTCTGAGCGACATCACATAAAGGGCTTATATCCAAAAGTAAATAACAAGAATGCCACAGTCGGACGTCTGAGCGACATCACATAAAGGGCTTATATTTCATCATTCGAATTCAAGTAGCTCATGAAAGTAACATCCTCCCTAGGAATACTCGGTATATAATAATAAACTGGTTAGTCCATCCATATGTATAACATTCAGCCGGGTTTACCACACTCAGTTTCATGCTTATCCTCCGGATACTGTCACTGGGGATGACACTGAGATTGACACTGACACTAACACTGAGATGTTGTTCAAGTCCTTGACCATGGACATGGTTACTCGAATGGTTTTGACTCTGCAGAGTTTGTACTCTTTAACCACAGCCAACGGATTTCAGTAGTCAAAAAGGACTAGTTCCGTTTACGGTATTTTAGGAGAAACACATCTAACCAGTACACACCCATTCCACATTCCGCTGCCAGGAATCACCCTAGGAAACATTCAAGAAAAACTCTAAGACGGGGAGGCTACAACCTCGAATAGCATGGGATCAAATTTATATCGCGCGCTCTAAGGGGTGCCCCCCTCTCGGTCCCAACCGGAAACACCCATGCCCCCTGACCGGATGACGGGCTTTAATCCAGGGCCATGGAACCCTCATCACGGCCCCTCTATTTGGTGTGTACAAGGAAAGAGGTTTGCAATTTACTAAACCGTATTCTTTGCAGAAAACATGTGGTAGCACGGAAGGGGACAAACGGGAACAAGACTTGATCCACGTTAATACTGGAGTTAAACAGTTGATGTAAAACTGGCATGCTTCAACAATACCAGCTTGCAACCTATCATGCCACCACATGATCAGGTTATCTCACCATCATATGAACACATCGAATTTCGAAGCTCACTTGCAGCTTGCTTGCATGAAATATAACATCCACAAATGCTTATATAAAAATGTCATTAGAAAACCACTTAAACAATCATGAAAAACACTCATCATATCAAAGGTTCAAACATGCTTGTGCCTGGTTCGGAGTAGTCGGAGTCTAGCTCGGTGAAGTTTGCGGCTCCGTCACCTCCTTCGGTATCTACATTATGAAAGAAATCGGATACTAACGTAAATACCGTGCGTGCATAAAAATTGTTCCAAACATTTTTCAAATAAATGTGATAAAAAACTGGATATAAAAATAAAGATGATAGAAAAGAATCATCTTAAAATCATCTTTTGTTTAAAAGTTATAAAGGTTTTAGTCCAGGGACTAATCTGTGATGAAACAGAAACTTTCCAGGGGCTAGTTTAGAAAAACAGAAAATGCTTCAGT
Source organism: Triticum dicoccoides (assembly GCF_002162155.2). Classification (NCBI taxonomy): domain Eukaryota; kingdom Viridiplantae; phylum Streptophyta; class Magnoliopsida; order Poales; family Poaceae; genus Triticum; species Triticum dicoccoides. The sequence continues at coordinate 742,215,680 of NC_041383.1, read as the reverse complement.
TGGAATATGCCTTCCAGAGGGGAAAACGTATCCGGGCCGAAGGTGCCAATGGAAAACGGTTCGAAGGGGGAGGGTGAGGGTGACGAGGGGGTCCCACCCATCAGGATTGAAATTCAGAACAGAGTCCCACCGGCGCCCGAGGCTCGCGGTGGTCGCCGGCGTCGATCCACGGCGAGGTAGGGGCAGTGGAAGGTACCTACGTACTCACGGAGTTCTCCCGCATCTGTGGGTGGTGGAGTTGGTCGTCGGCGAGCACCACGTCGACGGCGGCCTCCACTCCGGCGGACGGTGGTTCGGTCGAGGATGATTCTCTCCGAAGGGAGCTGCAAACTCCAAATTGAAGCGCGGGTCAGGCAAGCGGGTGCACTAGGATGCTACTGGCACAGCTTGGGGAGCGGGGGTGCACTCACTAGAGAGAATCTTGCCGGAGCCCGAAGCGGAATGGGGCGGTCGGAGTCAGGGAAGAAGGCCTCCTCGAGGTCCTCCTAGCGGCTGGGCGCGGTTCTGGTGAGGTGGAGGAGTGGTGCTGGGTCGAAGGCGAGCTCGGGGCCTCCATTTATAGCCGGCCCGAGGCAGTTGCCGAGAACGGGATTTCTCCGGCGAGTAATTACGGCGAGGTGGTGGTCGAGCTGACGGATTAGGTGACTGGGCAGCTGCGGGTTGGTTCAGTGGTTCCATTCAACGGCTAATCTTGGTACAACTTGGGCGATACTCCAAGCCTTCGACGGAATGGCCTCACAGGCTCGTCGGCTGCAGAGAGCGCGCTCCACGCCTCTCAGGCGACGGTGACAGTTCTGCAGTGCACCCAGAGAAGAGGACAGCCACGCGAAGGCTCCTGGTGGTGTGGGCGGTGCTGGACGGTGCTGTTCTGCAGCGCTGGCCGCTGCTGGTCGCCGCGGGCGGTTCTGCCACCATGGAAGACGCCGGAGTTGACGTTACACGTCGCCAGTGACGCTCGCGACCGGCCAAACAACCATGCGGCGCATTAGATAAGAAGAAGGAGCAGTGAGCAACGATCCAAGGCATCCACTGGCGAGATTGATGAAGAGTTCTGACGGAAGCGACATTGACAACTGAACTGAAACACTGAACTCTGAATTTGAACAGAAACAGTGCACACAAGCTGTTCAACGAAATGTTTTAAGCATGTGGAAAAAAAATCTTGATCTGAAACTTGGTGAGGTGATCTCTTGATGCATCTGGAGACTTCCTGAATTATCTCAGAATTTTTGGTAAACAAAAGGAATGAAATTCACCAAAAATGGCAAATCTGGTCCAAACTTGCAGCAAGCAAATTTTGAAAAATTTGAACTGTGGACTAGCAGGTCTTGATGGATCTAGGTTGAGGGCACTAAGGACTAGCCAGAGGAATTTATTTGGAACCAAAACTCAAAGGAAATCTAGTAGTTCCTTTGTAAATCACTAAGGTCCAAATAAATGGCAGAAAAAGATTTTGAGTTTAAAATAAATAGAATTAAAATCTAGGGCAAGTTGGATTTTTTGTCCAAAAGGACCCCCTGCCGAGATGAATTGCCAAAAAAGACTGCCTCTGAATCAATTGGACAAAAAGGACCCCATCGACGGTGGCGGCAGGCGCGGTAGGCGACACGTGGCACCTGCCGCCACGCCAGGAGGCGGCGGGCCCTGCCGCCACCGCAGGAGGCGGCCACCCAGCCAGAACGGATTCCCAGCTCCTCCCACGCCGCGATGGAACGGGGCGGGCCAGGTGGGCCCTGCCGCCACCGGGCGAGGCGGCCAGCCCTGGCGCAGTCGCTGACTGGCCGACAGGCCCTGCTTCGCGTGGGCCCCGCCAGTGGGCCTCGCCGCCACTGCCTGAGGCGGCCTCGCCTGCCGACAGCGCTGGCCGACAGCTGCTGCTGCACACTAGCCGAGGCGCGGGCCCTGCCGCCACTAGCGCAGGCGGCCCGTTGCTGCATGCGCGCGGATTCCCTTGGCCGACATGAGCCACTGTGGAAAATGGCGTTGATTCCCACGCGCGTAATAACGATGAATTTCACTGTTGCAAACTGGGCTGATTCCCATGCGCGGAGGACGACGAATTTCACGGGCGGGAACTGTTGTGCCGACACTACAGGGATGCTCCTTCTTTATATAGTATGCGTATGCTCCGTGCGCAAGCACACTCTGCCCTCCTCTTCTACTCTCTGCGTGTAAGAACAGAGAGAAAGCAAAACTCATTACACATTTCATTCGTGATTTAGAGTTGGATTTTGAATATGCTGAAGTTGAAGAAAAGATAGACGAAGGTAAGATCTATCCATTTTTGTTGGTTTCGTTCACATGCATGCAGTTTGTACTATTTTTGTTTAGTTCATAACTATGTGTTCTCTGCTGTGTTAGGTATTATTTCATCAATTTTTTGAGTCATTTAGTGCTTCAGGAGTAGGATTTGTGTAGCAAAGTGAACTACGAAGTTGAAGATCAAGGTATGAGCTTTGAAATACATTTATTTATTTGTGCATGCAGGGTGGTAATTAGTTCGTCCTTTAGCTCGTTATTAGCTATGTGATGGCAGTGCTTAGAGGTTAGAAATAATTTCAGACGAGAGATGTAGCATTTAAACTATTTTTTGAAATAGTAGGTTGAAGATGTTGCATCAATGTTAGGTGCGTCCATTAGTATTGACATGCGGGAAATCTTAATACGGTAATTAAGAAAAAATTGTACTGTAATTGTTTATTGCATGCGGTATGTTATTTCATGTGGCCGGTCAACCAGCTACGATACCAACAAATCTCACGTAAGAGGAGCAGATGCAGAGACCCGTCGAGCTGCATGCAGCTTACTTTCATGACCGGGCGGTAATCACTAATAATTTTTTCATGTCCATCATTTCATAATCATTTCATCCAAATAACAACAAAATATTTTTTCCAGCTTCAAACTGCCCACGATATAGGGCAGATGGCGACGGAAAGCATGCCGCCCAGGGCTGTCAAGTCATTCAATAAACGTGTTAAAGAATACATCGCAACAAAGTTGAGATGTGGTAGAGGCGACGACGTTGTCACTGGAGCGTACAACATGCCAGTACCGAGGTCAGCCAGACCAAGTGCGGCGCCGTCGTCCAGACCGAGCGAGGCGCGTACAAGCGATGGGCAGCGGGGGGAGGGTCCGAGTACTACAACGACATTGCCATGACATGACTCTTCTCTGCCACTACATCGCTCTTCTTCGGTGCTGCTTCGTCAGGGGCAGACATCGCAGGACCATGGCATGGGCTTGGATTCGATGCCCGAGTTGTATCTTTCCCCAAACCCATATGCATACACAGGATATGGCACATACACTCAAGGTGTGGGATCTCAGTCGTATCTCTCCACGCGAGGGATCTCCATGCCCGAGGAGACTCGTGTCCCAGATTTAAACCAGTACCAGGTAGAATGTCCAGATAGTACAGGCGAGGGATCTGATCAGGTAGGCATGTTTACATTTTAATGCATTTACAGTGATATTACATATTATCCTCTAACAGATTTTGTTTACAATGTTTCTATGTGCAGGGCATACCTGATGTACATTGGAACAATGAGTACACCCAACCTGGCGACAATGTTTACGATGTACATACGGATTTCTTCAGAGAGGACGTTATTGGCCCATCTTTTATCCCCGAGGAGTCACAACAACCATACGCCTACAATTACGCATCAGGTTCGCAACAAGGATTACAGACTCCACCACCTATGCAAGAGTCGCAGACACAGGAAGACCAACTGGAGTACGGTCGCGGTCTTCGTGTACCTCGACCACCTAATCACTTGGAGCTTTCCGGCCCGAAGGGAAGGCCAGCTGGCCGTCGTCGACTACAATGATTCATCTATGTGCGACCCATTGTATCTACATATGTCTGTATCAGACTTTTCGATTTGAACATCTATGTATGCTGAAATAAAAATGCACGAGTCAGGAACAATTTTTCCCGCCTATATCTCCCTCCATACTATCCCACTCCACTCTTCAGCTTATGTTTTCGTGCAACCCTTTCCCCTCAATATTTTCCCCGCCAACGCTTTCCCTCCATATGTTCCCGCCACCCGTTTCCCGCCAACGCTTTCCCTCCATATGTCCCCGCCACTCGTTTCCCGCCATATGTTCCCGCCAACCCTTTCCCGCCATATTGCCCTCGTTCTTTCCCACCATTTTCTCCTCTCTACCTATAAAACCCCCTTCAGACGGAGGTGGATAAGCATTCGAGTGTAGTGTAGTCGAGATGTCCCATTATCCTTTCGATCGTAGTTTTCACCCTGGGATGAGCAGGACTCTTCTGAGGCTAGCTACCGATTTCAGGATGGACAATAGGATAGTTCCATGGGACGAACTCACTGGTAGTGACACCATAATGAATGAGTTGGCTCACCAATTACGTAGGTCTGGGTGGCCTGAAAGGACCTATGTGGAGGTACGTAAAGAACTTCTTAGGTTGCGTGCAAGGTGGAAGAATGTAGTGGAGCCGAAGAGTGAAACTTTCAGAAGGACCGCAGAAAATCATCCATTTTTATGGACTGAGGAGAGCGAGGATGAAGATGATATCTTCATGCCGCCGCTTCCGGGTGCTGCATCATCAAAGGGCAAGAGTTCTGCATCATCTAAGGGCAAGAGTACTGCATCCTCGAAGAGCAAGAGTTTTGCATCGTCCAAGGGTAAGAGTTCTACATCCTCGAAGGGCAAGAGTTCTGCATCGATGGAGGATGACGATGATGCCTTCATGTAGTTTGTAAGCTGTATTCCAGTTCTACCATTTAATTCAGATGTACTTGCATTATTAGTTTGTACTCTCTTATTGTAGGGCATTATGTTCTATCTTAATTTTATTTTGTAGGAATAAGATACATTGTAGGAATAAACCTACATTTAACTCCTGAAATAAAGCTACATTAAAGTGCAGAAATAAAGATACAAATGATTGCGAAATTTAAAATACTACCACAGGAATCTACTGAGTCCAGCGTGGATATTTTCCTTTTCCATCGCCAACTTCTTCTGCTGCCTTGGCCTCACGAGCCCTTTCTTTCTTTCTCTGCCTCTCCGCCTCACGAGCCTCCTTTTGCTGTCGTTCCTGCTCCTCCATGCGACGAGCCTCTTCCCTGTTTTTCCTTCCCATTTCCTAAAAAAACGGTGTTGCTCCACATAGTATTCTTTTAACTCTCTCTCTTGCTCTGCTTTCTCCTCAGTTTCCGCCTTCTCGCGTTGCTCTTCCGCAAATAAACTATTCCACGCACGGCGACTTCTTTCACGAATCTCAGTCACTGCCCAAGCCGGCTTCTCCGTGTCAATCCAATGATAGTACATGCACAGAGGCGGAGGAGACTACAACAAGAAACAAGAATGTTACTAAAGAATCAATGAAAATACAAACAACATCAATTCGTGATGGTTAAAGCATACCGGAGGCTTGTCGTACTCTGAAATAGCTACGGCAGGATCTTCCTCATAATTGGCACACATGAAAAACTTCATGCCCAACCAATCTGAAAAATCCGTCACCTCCTTCACCTTGCAAAGATCGCCACACCAACACCGCAGGACTGCCACCCCAGGAGGCAAACTTGCAGTCTTCATTTTCCTCGGCCTAATGCTTTGATCCGAACAAGGCAAACTCATATCGACTGAAAAAAATTTGTACACACTTTGCGCACTGGCGATTTCTAGGATGGATGGACGAGAGCCTCGGTGTCTTCTATTATAGGCTCAGACGATTAATGATGGCGAGAAAATAAGCGAGAACAGAGGAAATTAGGCGGGATATTTTAGGATCCCTGTAGTGTCGGCACTACAGAACCAAAAGCAGGCATCAGTGTCCATATCCCCGCGCAGAAATCACGCTCTTGGGGGCTGTCACCTCACCTGCAGCAGCAATTTTCAAAGCATGGGAATGAGCGCCATTTGCCACAGTTCTCATGTCGGTCACACTGCAGATCCACACTGCAAGGAATCAGCCCAGTTTGCAACAGCGAGCCCGTGAAATTAGCACACCGCATCGGATTCCCTCTCAATCATGAAAATCAGCTTCATTAGCAACAAGCAATCACATACACGTGGGAATCAACGCCATTTACCACAGTGCTCATGTTGGCCCGGGAATCAGCGCGCGCATGCAGCAACGGCTGCCTGCGCTAGTGGCGGCGGGGCCCACTCCTCGGCAACCGAGCAGCACCAGCTGTCGGCCAGCACTGTCAGCCAGGTGAGGCCGCCTCAGGCTGTGGCGGCGAGGCCCACTGGCGGGGCCCGCTCGCAGCAGGGCCTGTCGGCCAGGCAGCGACCGCGCCAGAGCTGGCCGCCTCGCCCGGTGGCGGCAGGGCCCACCTGGCCCGCCCCGTTCCGTCGCGCCGTGACGCACTGTGGGGAATCCGTTCGACTCGGGTGGCCGCCTCCGGCGGTGGCGGCAGGGCCCGCCGCCTCCTGGCGCGGCGGCAGGTGCCACGTGTCGCCTGCCGCGCCTGCCGCCACCACTGAGGGGGTCCTTTTTGTCAAATTGATCCAGAGGTAGTCTTTTTTGGCAATTCATCTTGGCAGGGGGTCCTTTTGGACAAAAAATCGGGGAAGTTGAACTTTGCTGGACTTGATGCTTGACTTGACCCAAAGTGGGGAGGTGGGTTTTGGAAGAAAGTTTTCAACATAGGTCATGGCAAGAGACACTACTAGGGAAAACCTTATACACAGAATCTTAGCAGCAGCGCGGCACAAAAAGAGGCGCTGCTGCTAAGTAGTAGCAGCGCGACTACGGAAAGCTCGCTACTGGTGCAAACTTGGCAGTAGCGCATGACTCCTAAACCACGCTGCTACAAAAATCCACTGACAGTACACAACGACATAAGTTTACCAGTAGTGCGGCATCAGGAAGCACGCTGCTGCTAATTCCATAGTAGTAGCGTGCTTTTTTGTCACCTCGCTGCTGCTAATTTTGAAATTGTGCACAGGGTTGGCCCGTTAAGCAGTAGCGCATGACAGGAAAGCGCGCTGCTGCTACGCTCTTAGCAGCAGCGCGCTTTTTCTCCCGTGCTACTGCTAAGACGCAGAACCCACCACCTTTTTCCCCCTCTCCCTCCCCATCTCCTCTCCTCCCTTTCCCCTACCTCCCACATCCTCCCTCTCTCACTCTTCTTCTTCCTCAATACTTCTCCCCCCATTACTCTCCCTCTTCTACCTACCTTTCACTCTCTTCATTACTCCTAGCTATAACTACACCACCTCCATTAATTCATCTCCTTTCTCTTTTTCCTCCCCCCTCCACTAGTTGAAGTTTTCTCCTCCCAAATTAGCTAGCTAGGTCGATGTAGCATTTAGTTAAGTGACCTATTTGCCCCCTAACTAGATCTTTCTTTGTCAAGAAGAGCTTTGTGCACTTTTGACATCCCTACATCATCATCTCCATGGTGTGCTCGATCTCGAGATAGAGGTGTGATTAATATTTCATGCTTTTGCAAAATGGAAATATGTTTATGCATGTGTGTGTGATATTTTTATGGAAATTGTGTGTGTGGCATGAGTTGACGCCAAATTGTGCATTTGAGTTGCCTATGTTTTGCCGAAATGTCGATTTATTTCCGTTTCGGCGAATTCCGGGCAAACTCTAGATCTATATATGTCCTATTTTTAAGGAAGGTCATGCCGAATTTTTGTATGACTTTGATGAATGCACGCATTTTTATAATCAATTTGTTTATTATTACCGTGCAGAGTTGACGATGGTCAGTGGAACGATGGTGGACAGGTGGTTGCAGTCGGCGGTGCAGGACATGAAGGAAAATAACCTGACAGAGGTTTTATGTCCGTGTCGAAAATGCAAAGGAATAGTTTGGCTTGACCCCCATGTCAATGGTCGTGTCGAAGCGCACTTGCTCATGACTGGTTTCATGGATGGCTATACTCGGTGGATAATTGAAGATGATGATGATGATGTTGAGGATGCCGACGGGGCAGGCAATGATGACATGGGGCAAGACGAAGAGATGATCGATAATGGCGGTGGGGAAGAGGCCGGACATGGCGGCGGAGAAGGGGCCGGACATGGCGGCGGAGAGAACGACGTGGACTCCACGCAGCAGAGTTCGTCGGTACTAAGTTCAATCGTGCGGGACCCTCATGTTCAAGCATTGCTTCGCAAGGAGACGAGTACTGAGAGAGCTGCTTCTAGAGAGGAGGCTAAGATGGAGCAACTGGTGGTACACTCGAACACTCCATTGTATGATGGTTGAAATCCTGAGGTGACCCACTTGAGTTTCACGCTCCAACTCCTGAAGACGAAGGCTAAAAACAAATGGACCGACACTAGCCTCGATGAGCATCTCAAGTACCTAAAGGATGTTCTTCCCGAGGGTAATCTATGTCCTGGTAGTGTTGATGAGGCCAAGAAGATCATGTGCCCTCTTGATCTGCCACATGCTAGATACCATGCATGCATCAATGATTGCATAATTTATCGGAAGGAGCACGCGGAAAAACAAGTTGTCCGGTGTGCAATGCTTCTCTATACAAGAAGGCCGGGAAGAAATGTCCCTAGAAAGTGGTATGGTACTTACCGATCACTCCCCGTCTCTAGAGGTATTTTGTAGATCCCAAGCAAGCAAAGCTAATGCGCTGGCACGCGGAGAGGAAGAAGCCCGACGATGGAGATGATCCGAAGCTGAGACACGTCAAGGATGGAAGCCAGTGGAGAGCGTTGAACAGCTTCTATCGGTATTTTGAATGTGATGCAAGGAACATCATGCTCGGCGCGTGTACCGATGGCATGAATCCGTTTGGCAACCAGAGCACCAAGCATAGCACATGGCCCGTGTTTGTATGGATGTAGAACCTCCCCCCTGGTTGTGCATGAAATCGAAGTACATTCACATGAGCATGCTTATTCAAGGGTCGAAACAACCAGGAAATAATATTAATTTGTATCTGGGGCTACTTCAGGAGGAGTAGACACGTTATGGAAAACACCGGCCAAGACATGGGACGCTAGCAAAGGCGAGTATTTCAACATGAGAGTCGCGCTAATCACGACAGTGCACGACTATCTTGGTTACGGATATGTGGCAGGCCAGGTGTGCCATGGATATTGCGGATGCACGCGGTGCATGGATGATACAACGTCTTAGCAGCTAACATCAAGGAAAGATGGCGGGTCTGGGAAAATCGTGTACATGGGGCATCGAAGATGGCTCAAACAGGACGACCCGTGAAGAAACCGTGGAGATCTATTCAATGGTCACGCTGAGCATCGAGGACCTCCATGTAAGAGGAGCGGTGCCGAAATTGATGAGCTATTGAAAAACTAGAAGGAGTGCCCTGCGCCGGGAAAGACGATGAGAAAGGCGTCGGAGCCGCTGTTGAAGGTATGGAAGACGAGGTCTGTGTTCTGGGACTTGGAGTACTGGCACAAACTCGATACACCTCATTGCCTTGATCAAATGCATATCAGTAAGAATGTCCTTGAGAGCTTGCTCGCAACACTGATGAACATGCCGGATAAGACCAAGGATGGGCCGAAGGCAAGAAAAGACTTGCAAGATTTGAAAATCAGGGAAGATCTGCACATGTCGCCCCATAAAATGTCAGACAAGACAAAGACGGAGATAGAGGCACGGGAGAAGAAGGGCAAGAAAATAAAGAATGAGGATTACTGCCCCCCTTCTTACTTCACCTTAAGTCAGGCTGAGATCAATCAATTCTTTAAGTGCCTTACCGGACTCAAAGTTAGTTCCGGTTACTGTGGCAAGATAAGTAGATATCTATACACAAACAAGAAAAGGTTCAGCGGGATGTAGTCTCATGACTGTCATGTGATGATGACGCAGATATTACCTGTTGCCCTTAGAGGGATAATGGACAAGCAGATCCATGACACGCTTATTGGTCTCTGCAACTTTTTCGATGTCATCTCTCGAAAGTCGATCAGTGTGAAGCAGCTCCGAAGGCTACAGGAAGAGATCATTGTGATACTGAATGAGCTTGAGATGTACTTCCCGCCCGCGTTCTTTGACGTGATGGTGCATCTGTGTGTCCATATTGTGGATGACATAATAGACCTGGGGCCGTCATTCCTGCACAACATGATGTCGTTTGAGAGGATGAATGGGATAATCAAAGGATTCGTTCGTAACATGTCCCGTCCGGATGGAAGCATCGTCCAGGGCTATTTGACACAAGAGTGCATCTCTTTCTGTGAGAATTTTCTATATGGCGCAGACCAGCCGCCTGGTGTTAGTGTTGGTTTGCCCGTTAACAAGCACGATGGGAGGCTCGAAGGAGAAGGTCACTGCAACGGTCGCAGGGAACTGCACGTGGCATACTCAGATCGATGCAGCGACTTTGACAGAGCAAACTTGGTAGTGCTACAACACCTAGACGAGGTAGATCCTTTCGTCACACTGCACAAAGAAATTATCGCAAAGAAGTATCATGACCGGGGGGTATGCAGGACGGACGCCGAAGTTACTATAGAGCACAACTCCATTTTCCTGCATTGGTTCAAAGAGCATATTATTGCTAATCCCCGGAGGAGGGCTCTAAGGACGGATTGCTCATATACGCCTTAGCACATGGCTCCTCACCCAACCTCGTAACCTATCAGGCATTTGATATCAATGGATACACGTTCTACACGGAGGCCAAAGATATGGACAGTGATGATCAGAACTCAGGGGTGACAATGGAATACATGACCGGCAGCGACAACAGCGCAACTGAACGATTTTATGGAAGGGTCGAGGAGATATGGTAGCTTGACTACTCTGGACTGCACAACACGACGATTTCCGTGTCATATGGGCTAAGAATGTCGAAAGTGTCACGACCGTCTTTTCAATAAAATGTTTATTGATAAAACCGATCTTTTAAACCCAGTATAGGAAAAGTCATCCTTTCTGGTAGACAGAAGCTTGATAAACAGAGAACCAGTAGCATCAAATATATTACAGGGTTGAGCTGAGGCTGCTCAACAATTTATTACAAACTCGCCAATATCTTACATATGGGCGGTTATGACACAGGGGTGTGGTGGCATGCTACTAGCTCGAGGAAAAGTGGTGGTGGATAACTTGACTTCTACTGGCAGCACATCGAGCGTCAAGGTGAGGCTCGATGAATTTATTTCGGGGTTGCAGAAGCGGATAATACAATGACCAAGACAGGATCGCACGGGACTGACTGGGTCTCCTCTAGGCGTCGGACTCGCTATCAAACTCTTCATCCATGAGATCGCCTTCATTAACATCTGGCCAAATCAACAAGCCAGGTGAGTACTTGAAAGTACTCGCAAGACAGTTCAGACAAAAGATATAATCAATGAATGCATGAATGCGTCATGAACAAAGGATGATGCTCATATAACAATGGTAATATTGCAGGACTTGATAAATAAAATAAATAACTAAAAACCGATCGGGTGTCTGGAGCGATGCCTCGAAAGGTAAATAAATAAAATGCATGCCGCAGTCGGGCGTCTAAGCGACACCACATAAAGGGCTTAAAAGAAATGCCGCAGTCGGGCATCTTAGCGACACCACATAAAGGGCTTAAAAGAAATGCCACAGTCGGACGTCTGGGCGACATCACATAAAGGGCTTTAAAAGAAATGCCACAGTCA
>NC_041383.1:742193961-742203730 GCF_002162155.2 Triticum dicoccoides | reverse complement strand
TAAAAGAAATGCCACAGTCGGACGTCTGGGCGACATCACATAAAGGGCTTTAAAAGAAATGCCACAGTCGGACGTATGGGCGACATCACATAAAGGGCTTTAAAAGAAATACCATAGTCGGACGTCTGAGCGACATCACAGACAGGGCCTATAACAAAAGTAAATAATAGGTCTACCACCGACGGACGTCTGAGCGACATCACAGACAGGGCTTGTAATAAATGTAAATAACAAGATTAGTCCATCCACAAGAATAATCTTTTAACCAGATTTATCACACATAAATCCCACCGGAGTTTTGTCACTGAGGCTGATACCTGACAAGATAAGATGAATATGGTACTTGAACAAAGCACAAGATAATTGAAAGATTTGAGACTCTGTAGAGTTTGGATAAACTGACCACAGCCAACGGATTTCCGTAGTCACGAAGGACTAGTTCCGTTTATGGTATTTCAGTAGAAACACATTTAACTGGTACACACCCATTTCACCTCACGATGCCAGGAATCACCCTGGACAACGTCCAAGAAAAACTTTGAGACGGGGAGGCCACAACCTCGAATAGCATGGGATCAAATTTCTATACGCGCGCTCTAAGGGGTGCCCCCCTCTCGGTCCCAACCGGAAACACCCATGCCCCCTGACCGGATGATGGGCTTTAATCCAGGGCCATGGAACCCTCACCCCGGCTCTCTATTTGGTGTGTACCAGGAAAACGATTTGCAACTTACTATGCCATATTCCTTTCGGAAAACATGTGACAGTATAGGAAGGAATGAATGGAAATGTGATTTGTTTCACGATGACACGGAAGTCAAATAATCTGGCATAAGACTGACATGCCACAATACTACCATCTTACCCATCCTCATGCCAACACATGGCTATGCAAATATGTATCCAACAACATAATGCTTCCCAAAACTTACTTTCCGATTATGTGCATGAAATATAACATTCAAAGTGATGTTCATAAACATGCCATGACCATACTAAAATGCAAACATGCAACAACACTCATCATATCAAGAGTTCAAACATGCTTGCCTGGTTTGGAGTAGTCGGAGCCTAACTGTACGAAGTTTGCAGCTCCGTCACCTCCTCCGGTATCTACGGTATAAGAAAAATACGTACACAACGTAAATACCGTGAGTGTACAGAAAAGTGTTCCAAATAACTTTCAAATAAATATGATAAAAACTAGACAAAAATTTGAAGAGGACAGAAAAAGAATCACTCAAAAACTCCTTTCTGTTAAAAGGTTATAAGGGTTTTAACCCAAGGACCCATCTCTAATGAAACAGAAAACTTCCAGGGGGCTTTGCAGAAAAATCCAGAAAAATGGTTCAGATGGAAGCGTATTTGCCAGAGTACGCTTTCAGTAAACGATCTAAAAAAACAAAGGAGAGGCTGACGGGCGGGTCCCACCCGTCAGGTTTGAAATTTCAAACGAGGGAGTCGGAGCTCGTCGGCGCCCGAGAGCCGCGGTGGTCGCCGGCGGTGATCCACGGCGAGGCAGGGAGATCGGAGAGTACCTCCGTGTTCAGGGCGCCATTTCGCGTCTGTGGGAGGTGGTGGTGGTCGCCGGCGAGTACCACGTCGGCGGCGATGCTTGCTCCGGCGGACGGTGATTCGGGTGGTCGCGGATCTTGCCGGAGAGAGCTGCGGGGTCAAAATTGAGGTGGGGGTTATCCTACTAGAGGTGGTACGAGGCTACGGGCGAAAGTAGGGTGGCGGAGGAGTTCTCACCGGAGAGAATGATGCCGGAGCCCGAGGCGGACGGAGGTGGCCGGAGTCGAGGAGGAAAGGCCCCTCAAGGCTCGTTCAGTGGCTGGGCCGGGTCTGGTGAGGTGGTGGAGTCGTGCGGGGGCGAGAGCAAGCTCGGGGTGCTATATATAGCCGCCCCGAGGCGGTTGCCGAGAACGGGGTTCTTCGGCGAGGTGACTACGGCGGCGCTGTGGTTGCACGGGAGGGTTCAGAGGTTGAGCGTTGTCGTGGGTGTTCCCTAGTTCCGTTTAGGTGCTAACCGCGTCGGGATTTGGTTGCTTAGGGGGAGCTCGACGGAACGGGGCGGCGCGGGCCCGTCGGTGGCAGGGAGCATGCTCTGTGCGTGCCGCGCCACGGTGACGGTGCTGCATGCATGCGCTGGCGAGGAAATGGCCACGCGGAGCCACCAGGGGGTTTGGGCGGCGCCGAACGGCGTTGAGCTGCCGTTTTGCTCCTTGTCAGCCGTTACGGTGATTCGGCCGCCGCAAAGCACGCCGGCGCAGGCGGGCCAGGGCACCACCGACGCCAGGAAGGCGCCAAGTGCGCGTGTGAGGCTCCGGACAAGCAAGCTAGGCCGTGAGCAACGTGCCAAGAGCACTGTGAGCATGTGACTGAATTTCTGACGTAGATCGACACTGAAACTCTGAACTTAACTGAAGATGAACAGAAACAGTGCATGCAAGGTGTTCAACAGAATGATCTAGGCATGTAGGGATTTTTCCCTGAGCTGGTTTTTGGTGGAGCGGCCTCTCATTGCATCTAGAGGCTGCCTGAATATTTGTAGAATTTTTGGAGAGGTGTAGATATGAATTTCACCAAATTTGGCAAATCTGGTCCAAACTTGCAGTGAGTGAAATTTGAAATATTTGAAAAGGAGAAGAGTGGATCAAGATGGTTCTGGGTTGTGGGTACAAAGGACTATCCAGGGGTGTTGAGTTGAGGTCAAAAATCAAAAGCATTAGGGTACTTGGTTTGCAATTCACCTAGGCTCAAAAGAAAAGACAGAATTATTTTGGGAGGAGAAATAGTTGGAATAAAATCCAAAAAATGGATTTTATTAGTTTGGACAGAATGTTTGGGTTGCACCAAAGTGGGAGGAGGGGTTTTGGGAAATTTTCACCATAGGAGGCATGGTAAAATTTAGAAGGGATCAAAACCAAATAAAAGCTCAAAAACTAAAAGGGTTTTCTTTTTAAAAGAAACTAAATCCAAGAAAAGGATTTTTGAGAGGGCAAACTTAGAAGATGGTTTTTAGGAAGGGTTTAAATGACCTACTTTCAAACCAAGCAAGGCTCTTTCTGAAAACAAAATCACAAAAAATTTGGAGTGTCACAGCACCTACCCCCTTAGGAAAAATCTCGTCCCCGAGATTTCAGCTGATCCTTAAACAGGTGTGGGTGCTCTGTCCGAAGAAAATCCTCGCTCTCCCAAGTTGCTTCATCCTCAGTGTGATTACTCCATTGAACTCTGAAAAACTTAATGGTTTTCCGTCGGGTCCTCCTCTCAGACTCTTCTAATATTTTTATTGGGTGCTCCCGGTAAGTGAGGTCCGGTTGCACGTCAATATACTCATGTGAAACTTGCTTCTCTGGGTTGCTCATGTATTTTCTCAACTGCGAGATGTGAAGCACGTTGTGGATACCGGATAAGTCTCCGGGTAGGTCTAGCTGGTAGGCTACCTTGCCTCGTCGGGCCACTATATGAAATGGTCCGATGAATCTTGGTGCTACTTTCCCCTTAATCTTGAATCGTTGCAGACCCTTCATAGGAGAAACTCTCAGGTATACCAATTCTTCGGGTTCAAAACTGATTTCCCGATGCTTTCGATCGTAATAACTCTTTTGCCGACTTTGAGCTGATTTGAGTCATTCTCTAATTGTCTTAACTTTCTCGTCGGCCTCCTTGAGCATATCTGGGCCAAAGATATTGCTGTCTCCGGTCTCTGACCAATTTAGCGGGGTACGACAACTTCTCCCATATAGAGCTTCAAAGGGTGCCATTTGCAAGCTGGCTTGATAGCTGTTGTTGTATGCGAACTCTGCATATGGCAAACTTTCTTCCCAACTGTTCTCGTAGGTGAGGACACAGGCTCTTAGCATGTCTTCTAGGATTTGGTTTACGCGTTCCATTTGCCCATCAGTCTGGGGATGGTATGCGGTACTGAAGGCTAGTTGGGTTCCCAGTGCCTGTTGTAGGTGATCCCAGAATGTAGAGACGAACTGTGTGCCTCTATCGGAGATGATAGTCTTAGGGACTCCATGCAGGCAGACGATACGGGCAAGATAAAGTCTGGCTAGTCTCTGAGTGGTGTAAGTTGTTTTTACCGGAATAAAATGTGCCACCTTGGTTAATCTGTCGGTTATGACCCATATGGCATCGTTTCCGTGTCGTGACCGTGGCAGTCCAACGATAAAGTCCATTCCAATCTCGTCCCATTTCCACTCGGGTATCTTATTTGGCTGTAACAGTCCGGCTGGTTTCTGGTGCTCCGCCTTGATACGTTGACAAGAGTCACAGCATGCAATGAACGTGGCTATATCTCTCTTCATACCGTGCCACCAAAAAATTTCCTGAAGATCCTTGTACATTTTTGTCCCTCCAGGATGGATTGAATACGGAGCTGTGTGACTTTCAGTCAATATCTGCTGTTTGAGGTCCTTGACATTTGGTACGCATAGCCTCTCTCCGTACCACAATATTCCTTGCTCATCTACGTTGGATTCTGAGGCTCTTCCCAAACTCACTTTTCTTTTTATGCCCTCAATGCTGGGGTGTCCGTGCTGGGCTTCCTTGATCCTTTCCATCAGGGTAGGCTGTATTTCTATATTCGACACACTGCCTTCGGTGACCATTATTAGATTGAGTCGGGCAAATTCCTGTTGAAATTCTGGCCTCAACTTTGGTATACTGTCGTCGTCCGTGCTGGGATTTCGACTAAGTGCATCTGCCACAACATTTGCTTTTCTGGGATGATAGTGGATTCCAACATCATAATCCTTCACCAACTCTAACCAGCTTCGTTGCCGTAAATTTAACTCTGGCTGTGTGAAAATATACTTAAGACTCTTATGGTCTGTGTATATCTCACAACGATTCCCAAGTAGGAAGTGTCTCCATTCCTTGAGTGCATGAATGACCGCTGCTAATTCCAAGTCATGAGTGGGATAATTTTCCTCATGCTTGCGTAGTTGTCTAGAGACATACGCAACTACCTTGCCTTCTTGCATCAATACGCATCCAAGGCCCTTCCGTGATGCGTCACAATATACCTCAAAATTCTTGTGTATATCTGGCACAATTAGTACTGGTGCCGTTGTTAATTTGCTTTTTAGCTCTTGGAAGCTTTTCTCACATGCTTCTGTCCATTCAAACTTCTTGCCTTTCTTGAGCAATTGTGTCATGGGCTTTGCTATAGTAGAGAATCCTTCAACAAATCTCCGATAATAGCCTGCCATTCCCAAGAAACTCCGTACGTCCGTTACGTTAGCTGGTGGTTTCCAGCCAAGTACGGCCTTGACTTTTTCCGGGTCTACTGCAATACCTTCTTGGGTTAGCACGTGGCCCAGAAAACCCACCTGTTTTAGCCAAAATTCACATTTGCTGAATTTGGCGTACAATTGATGTTTCTTGAGTTCTCCTAGTATAATCCTGAGATGTTCGGCGTGCTCTTCTGGTGTTTTGGAATATATCAGAATATCATCGATGAATACCACAACAAACTTGTCCATATACATCATAAATACTTTCTTCATGAGGTGAACAAAATATGCGGGGGCGTTGGTTAGCCCGAATGGCATCACTGTGAACTCATACAGCCCATATCTGGAGGTGAAGGCGGTCTTGGGAATATCTTCTGTTTGTACTTTTAATTGGTGGTATCCTGATCTCAAATCAATTTTTGAGAAGACTTTGGCCTGTGCAAGCTGATCGAATAAATCATTTATTCGGGGCATTGGGTATTTGTTGTTGATTGTGACCATGTTGAGAGCTCGATAATCAATACACAACCTCATTGTTCCATCCTTCTTCTTGGCAAATAAAATTGGAGAACCCCAAGGTGAGGAGCTGGCTTGTATGTATCCTTTCTCCAATAATTCTTTTATTTGCTTCTTCAACTCTACCAATTTGGATGGTGCCATTCTGTAAGGTTTCTTGTAAATAGGAGCGGTTCCGGGTGCTAGCTCAATGCTGAATTCTATCTCTCGGTCTGGTGGCATGCCTGGTAGTTCTTCTGGAAATACGTCTGGGAATTCACATACTACTGGAACCTTGTTCACCTCAGAAACGTCCACCTTGTTTAATCTAGGTTGCCGAGGTATTTGTCTCTCTTTGGCTGAAACTTTTATTTTCTTCCCATGATGGTGTGTGAGAATCACGGTACGGTTGAAGCAGTCAATAAAACCTTTGTTGGTGGTTAACCAATCCATTCCTAGGATGACATCCAGTCCTTTGCTTTCCAGTACAATAAGGTTGGCGTAAAACTTCAATCCTTCAAATTCAATAACCACACCTTGACAGTAACTCTGGGTCACTTGCTTAATTCCAGGGGACTTGATGATCATTGATTTTTCCAAGGGAAGCATCGAAAAATTATTTTGCAAAGCAAAACTTTTCGAAACGAATGAGTGAGAAGCTCCAGAATCAAACAAAACCATGGCAGGTATTGTGTTGACGGGGTACGTACCGAGTACGATATCTGGGGCATTCTGTGCTTCCTCTCGGGTCGCGTGGTTCAAGTGACCTTTCCGGTGGTTGTTGTTGGGGTTGAAATTGCTTCGCTTTGGTGCTGAATTATTGCCACCATTATTGAGCTTCGGGGTTGAGCTCCCTGGCTTGGGGCACTGCTTGGCATAGTGCCCTTCTTCTCCACAAGCATAACAGGTAACGCCTGGGCGATAGGTGAACTCTTTGTCTCTTGCATGGAAATTCTTGATTGGACGTGAATTATTCATCGGGGTTTTGTGCGAATCCCCCTTCTGAAATTCCTTCTTGCTTCTGTGATTGCGAGTAAAAGTAGTCTGGTCCCTTTTTCATTTGCGGAAATCTTCTAGGCTACGTCGCTCATTTTCCAGGGTAATGGCCTTATCCACCAGTGTTTTAAAATCTGGAAAGGTATGCACAACTAGCTGGCACTTAAGGGCGGGTGCCAGGCCTTCCAAGAATTTTTCCATCTTCTTGCTCTCGGTCATGCGTTCTTCATTGGCGTAGTGAGACAGCAGAGTGAAATGGCTGTTGTATTCTGACACTGTCATGGCCCTTTGCTTGAGTTCATCAAATTCTTTCTTCTTGATTTTCATGATGCTCTTAGGAATATGTGCCCCACGAAAACCTTCTTTGAAATTTTCCCAGGTGATTTCATTTTCGTTGGGGTGCATGTGCAGGAAGTTTTCCCACCACGATGCAGCTGCTCCTGTGAGATAATGTAGTGCATACAGTACTTTTTCACGGTCTGAACACTGTGCGATAATTAATTTTCTCTCCATGTCTCGAAGCCAGTCATCGGCCTCAAGAGGCTTGTCAGTATGAGAAAATGTTGGAGGACGCGTCTTTTGTAACTCAGATAATTTGGATTGCGGTTGATAGTGACCACGGTTACTTCCCATATTGATGAATTGGTTCATCATTTCCTGGTGTTGCTGCTGACTCTGTTCATACAAACAACAAACTTGTGTAAAAGCTGTTTCACTGTCCTGTTGACTTGTCTGGCCCTGAGTGAAATTGTGGTTCTGCGGTGTGCCATAATTTTCTTCTGGCTGAGTTGGCGTGGAGCGCGTCCAAGGACGAGACATCTTTCACTCTGGGGATATATTTTGTGAACTCATAAGATAAGAAAGAGAGTCGCAAAAGTCAATAAAATCACACACAAAGAACATTTTTAAACTCAAGGATATTTTTGGAAACACACGATTTCGCGCGGAGAAGGACTATTGCATATCTTACACGCGGGCATAATTATACATTACATCACTCAGGATATGCGTACATAATCCTGACATGTTATTTAAACTAGTGCACTCCTCCAGATCCTACATGATGCGCAAACAGGCTACTTCTCACAACCTATGTACATATAAACATATTACACAAGTCGATACATCGCATGGCATCTATGCGTACTTAGTCGGAGATGGTGAGGATCTCCCTTGGCCTGCCGAGGGTGAGACGTAGAGATGCTGGGGAATCAACCTCCTCCTCGCTAATAGGTTCCAGAGGAGAAACGTTGTGCTGAGCTGATGGAGCAGGTGCCGTAGGCGGAATAACATGAATACGAGTGGGTGATATAGGTGGGGTAGCACGTATGGGAGTGGGTGCAACAGCCTCGTTAAATTCCTCTGTGGTAGGCAGATGACGAGCAGAGACGAGTATGGTAGGTGAGTGAGAGGCTGCGGATGATAAAAAAGTCAGTGGTGGAGCGGTGTGCAGGAGTTCCCTCCTGTTAGCAGCACAGCCATGAACTGAGTCCATGCGTGCAGCTACGAGGTCATCCACCATGCAGTCGAATGCTGCCTCCAGGTCTCGGAGGTACTCGACAAGCATCTCAAAGGCATCGTCTCGCTCTCCTCTGGGGCAAGAGAAGGAGTAGTGACAGGTATAAGGCACATGGCATGGAAGGTAGCGGTAGCGACGGGTCTTCATTGCAGGAAGAACATCCCGAAGACGGGCTATCGTCTCGCGGGCAGCCATCTGCATAGCATGCCTTTCTGTAGGCATGGCTCTCCCCACGAATCGGAGGCGGCGTATTTCAGCATGACCTCCCCTGAATTGCACCGCGGCCTGGTGCATAGTCAGACTGTCATTGATCTTGTGTGGATAAAGCATGAAGACTGGGCGCACGGATGGCCCCATCGCGACCTGAACGATGAAGGAGAGGAGTTTGACGAACCCCTCAGGCACGTTGGCAAACATTTGAGACTTGCAGTCGTTGCTGGCCATCTACACAAGTAGGCAAAAATTATGAGTGATCAGATCATAAATTTTATGCTGACTGTCAGAGAAATGACTACATTTGTAAAAACATGAATAACTCTATCATGCTAATAACCAATTAGCGATCGCACC
Organism: Triticum dicoccoides; assembly: GCF_002162155.2. NCBI lineage: Eukaryota > Viridiplantae > Streptophyta > Magnoliopsida > Poales > Poaceae > Triticum > Triticum dicoccoides. The sequence goes on along the minus strand of NC_041383.1, from coordinate 742,194,901 downwards.
TAGTGGCTTCCTACAGTCAGCCTGGCTCTGGTTACCAAGCCTATCACGACCGGCTTTTCAATAAAATGTTTATTGATAAAACCGATCTTTTAAACCCAGTATAGGAAAAGTCATCCTTTCTGGTAGACAAAAGCTTGATAAACAGAGAACCAGTAGCATCAAATATATTACAGTGTTGAGCTGAGGCTGCTCAACAATTTATTACAAACTCGCCAATATCTTACATATGGGCGGTTATGACACAGGGGTGTGGTGGCATGCTACTAGCTCGAGGAAAAGTGGTGGTGGATAACTTGACTTCTACTGGCAGCACATCGAGCGTCGAGGTGAGGCTCGATGAATTTATTTCGGGGTTGCGGCAGCGGATAATACAATGACCAAGACAGGATCGCATGGGACTGACTGGGACTCCTCTAGGCATCAGACTCGCTATCAAACTCTTCATCCATGAGATCGCCTTCATTAACATCTGGCCAAATCAACAAGCCAGGTGAGTACTTGAAAGTACTCGCAAGACAGTTCGGACAAAATATATAATCAATGAATGCATGAATGCATCATGAACAAAGGATGATGCTCATATAACAACGGTAATATTGCAGGACTTGATAAATAAAATAAATAACTGAAAACCGATCGGGTGTCTGGAGCGACGCCTCGAAAGGTAAATAAATAAAATGCATGCCGCAGTCGGGCGTCTAAGCGACACCACATAAAGGGCTTAAAAGAAATGCCGCAGTCGGGCGTCTTAGCGACACCACATAAAGGGCTTAAAATAAATGCCACAGTCGGACGTCTGGGCGACATCACATAAAGGGCTTTAAAAGAAATGCCACAGTCGGACGTCTGGGCGACATCACATAAAGGGCTTTAAAAGAAATGCCACAGTCGGACGTCTGGACGACATCACATAAAGGGCTTTAAAAGAAATGCCATAGTC
>NC_041383.1:742189611-742193625 GCF_002162155.2 Triticum dicoccoides | reverse complement strand
GACGTCTGGGCGACATCACATAAACGGCTTTAAAAGAAATGCCACAGTCGGACGTCTGGGCGACATCACATAAAGGGCTTTAAAAGAAATGCCACAGTCGGACGTCTGGGCGACATCACATAAAGGGTTTTAAAAGAAATACCACAGTCGGACGTCTGAGCGACATCACAGACAGGGCCTATAACAAAAGTAAATAACAGGTCTGCCACCACCGGACGTCTGAGCGACATCGCAGACAGGGCTTGTAATAAATGTAAATAACAAGATTAGTCCATCCACAATAATAATGTTTTAACCGGATTTATCACACATAAATCCCACCGGAGTTTTGTCACTGAGGCTGATACCTGACAAGATAAGATGAATATGGTACTTGAACAAAGCACAAGATAATTGAAAGATTTGAGACTCTGCAGAGTTTGGATGAACTGACCACAGCCAACGGATTTCCGTAGTCACGAAGGACTAGTTTCGTTTACGGTATTTCAGTAGAAACACATTTAACTAGTACACACCCATTTCACCTCACGATGCCAGGAATCACCCTGGACAACGTCCAAGAAAAACTTTGAGACGGGGAGGACACAACCTCGAATAGCATGGGATCAAACTTCTATACGCGCGCTCTAAGGGGTGCATCCCTCTCGGTCCCAACCGGAAACACCCATGCCCCCTGACCGGATGACGGGCTTTAATCCAGGGCCATGGAACCCTCACCCCGGCCTCTCTATTTGGTGTGTACCAGGAAAACGATTTGCAACTTACTATGCCATATTCCTTTCGGAAAACATGTGACAGTATAGGAAGGAATGAATGGAAATGTGATTTGTTTCACGATGACACGGAAGTCAAATAATATGGCATAAGACTGGCATGTCACAACACTGCCATCTTACCCATCCTCATGCCAACACATGGCTATGAAAATATATATCCAACAACATAATGCTTCCCGAAACTTACTTTCCGATTATGTGCATGAAATATAACATTCAAAGTGATGTTCATAAACATGCCATGACCATACTAAAATGCAAACATGCAACAACACTAATCATATCAAGCGTTCAAACATGCTTGCCTGGTTTGGAGTAGTCGGAGTCTAACTGTGCGAAGTTTGCAGCTCCGTCACCTCCTCCGGTATCTACGGTATAAGAAAAATACGTACGCAACGTAAATACCGTGAGTGTACAGAAAAGTGTTCCAAATATTTTTCGAATAAATATGATAAAAAACTAGACAAAAATTTGAAGAGGGCAGAAAAAGAATCACTCAAAAATTCCTTTCTGTTAAAAGGTTATAAGGGTTTTAACCCAAGGACCCATCTGTAATGAAACAGAAAACTGCCAGGGGGCTTTGCAGAAAAATCCAGAAAAACGGTTCAGAGTGGAAGCGTATTTGCCAGAGTACGCTTTCAGTAAACAATCTAAAAAGACAAAGGAGAGGCTGACGGGCGGGTCCCACCCGTCAGGTTTGAAATTTCAAACGAGGGAGTCGGGGCTCGTCGGCGCCCGGGAGCCGCGGTGGTCGCTGGCGGCGATCCACGGCGAGGCAGGGAGATCGGAGAGTACCTCCGTGTTCAGGGCGCCATTCCACGTCTGTGGGAGGTGGTGGTGGTCGCCGGCGAGTACCACGTCGGCGGCGACGCTTGCTCCGGCGGACGGCGATTCGGGTGGTCATGGATCTCACCGGAGAGAGCTGCGGGGTCAAAATTGAGGTGGGGGTTATCCTACTAGAGGTGGTACGAGGCTACGGGCGAAAGTAGGGCAGCGGAGGAGTTCTCACTGGAGAGAATGGTGCCGGAGCCCGAGGCGGACGGAGGTGGCCGGAGTCGAGGAGGAAAGGCCCCTCGAGGCTCATTCAGTGGCTGGGCGGGGTCTGGTGAGGTGGTGGAGTCGTGCGGGGGCGAGAGCAAGCTCAGGGTGCTATATATAGCCGCCCCGAGGCGGTTGCTGAGAACGGGGTTCTCCGGCGAGGTGATTACAATGGCGCTGTGGTTGCACGGGAGGGTTCAGAGGTTGAGCGTCGTCGTGGGTGTTCCCTGGTTCCGTTTAGGTGCTAACCGCGTCGGGATTTGGTTGCTTAGGGGGAGCTCGACGGAACGGGGCGGCACGGGCCCGTCGGCAGCAGGGAGCATGCTCTGTGCATGCCGCGCCACGGCGACGGTGCTGCATGCGTGCGCTGGCGAGGAAATGGCCACGCGGAGCCACCAGGGGGTTTGGGCGGCGCCGAACGGTGTTGAGCCGCCGTTTTGCTCCCCGTCGGCCGCTACGGTGATTCGGCCGCTGCAAAGCACGCCGGCGCAAGCGGGCCAGGGCGCCACCGATGCCAGGAAGGCGCCAAGCACACGTGTGAGGCTCCGGACAAGCAAGCTAGGCTGTGAGCAACGTGCCAAGAGCACTGTGAGCATGTGACTGAATTTCTGACGAAGATCGACACTGAAACTCTGAACTTGACTGAAGATGAACAGAAACAGTGCATGCAAGGTGTTCGACAGAATGATCTAGGCATGTAGGGATTTTTCCCTGAGCTAGTTTTTGGTGGAGGGGCCTCTCATTGCATCTAGAGGCTGCCTGAATATTTGTAGAATTTTTGGAGAGGTGTAGATATGAATTTCACCAAATTTGGCAAATCTGGTCCAAACTTGCAGTGAGTGAAATTTGAAATATTTGAAAAGGAGAAGAGTGGATCAAGATGGTTCTGGGTTGTGGGTACAAACGACTATCCAGGGTGTTGAGTTGAGGTCAAAAATCAAAAGCATTAGGGTACTTGCTTTGCAATTCACCTAGGCTCAAAAGAAAAGACAGAATTATTTTGGGAGGAGAAATAGTTGGAATAAAATCCAAAAAATGGATTTTATTAGTTTGGACAGAATGTTTGGGTTGCACCAAAGTGGGAGGAGGGGTTTTGGGAAAATTTCACCATAGGAGGCATGGTAAAATTTAGAAGGGGTCAAAACCAAATAAAAGCTCAAAAACTAAAAGGGTTTTATTTTTAAAAGAAACTAAATCCAAGAAAAGGATTTTTGAGAGGGCAAACTTAGAAGATGGTTTTTAGGAAGGGTTTAAATGACCTTCTTTCAAACCAAGCAAGGCTCTTTCTGAAAACAAAATCACAAAATTTTCGGAGTGTCACAGAAAGAGAAAGCCGGATTTTCACTACCATGACTATACCTGATGCCAAGAGTGCTACCATGAACGCTATCGCAAAAAACAAGCCATGGGTACACGCTAAGCACGTGACACAATGCTTCTTCATAACCAACCCATGCAATCCCAGTCATGTTGTCGTGAGGAAAGGCAAAAGAAACATCATTGGAACGGATGGAGTCGCAAATGAGGAGGACTATGATCAGTACGGCAACCCAATGAGGGAAGATGACGATGATGATGAAGTATATGTCAAAAGAAGAATCAATACTACATTACCAAAGAAAAATCGTACTCCATGGAAAAGGCAAAGTCACAATGAGGGGCTCAATTATTCTTCGACGAACAAGAAGGGAAAGAAGCTTACTCAAAAACGAAAACGTCAGCGCTGAGGAATCGGTCAAATGATGTAATATATATATGTTCCTATTTTGTATACACACTTAGCCATTATTATGCATGGGTCCAATGATGTAATATATATATATATGTTCCTATTTTGCATACACACTTAGCCATTATTATGCAAGGGTCCAATGATGTAATATATATGTTCCTATTATGCCGAGGAAAAGAAAAAAGGGAAACTGGTTATAGCAGTAGCGCTTTAGTGAAAAAGAGCTACAGCTAGTCAAGGTAGCAGTAGCGGTTTCTGCAGAAAACCGCTATAGCTGCCCGTAATAGTAGTAGCACGCTTCGTGTAAACGCGCTACTGCTACGTCCACTTAACCCAAAATTCTCCCTCTCCCTGCTTCATCCCGCCTCTTTTCCCCCAAATCCCCACTCTCTTCCCCGGCCCCGTCGCACCGTCGCACCTGCCCTCGACCCCGGCACGCTCGCCCTCGACCCCGGCGCGCTCGACCCC
>NC_041383.1:742163558-742189505 GCF_002162155.2 Triticum dicoccoides | reverse complement strand
CGCTCGCCCCCGACCCGTCGGCCCTCGCCTCCCTCCTCTGCTTCCTCCCCTCCCAACGTCGGCCGTCGTCGGGCCTGCCTCCTCGCCCCTGCACCCTCTGTAAACCACCCCCCTCTCTCTCTGCTAGCTAGGGTTAATTTACTTAGGTTTTAGTTATGTTAAATAGGTTATCTATTTAGTTACGAATTTAGATAGGTTTCAAAATTAGCTGAATTTATATGCAAATTTGAACTGGACATGTGATATGCTGAATTTATATGCAAATTTGAACTGGACATGTGATATGTGGATATGTCATGTTTTGGACATGTCATGTTTTGGTAAATGATCCGAGTGGCCTATGTTATGCTGGAATGTTGCTTCATTTCCGTTCCGGTGAATTTCAGGCGCTCGATATGTCCATTTTTTAGCAAAGGTCATGCCGAAATTTCCCGTGAATAAAGGCATGATTTGTGCTACATAGTTGGCATATCGAGTGCTGGCACATAGATTTCTTTTTTATCTCATTTCTCATTTATTCATACTTTTAGAAATAAATGAGGACACTTAATCATAGGAAACATGTCGAAAAACGAAGAAACTGGGCCTTCTGACCAAGATTCAGACGAGATGGATTATGAGGGTGAACAAGACTACCTCGACTTTTTGACTGCTAAGCAAGCTTTGCAGGTACGCCTCGATGATGGTACTGAGACAGACACCGACACCGACGGCGCCGGCACTGATGGCGGCGCCGAGACCGGTGGGGAAGGTACCGGCGGGGAATATACGACGGGGAAGGTACCGGCGTCGATGCCGGTACCAAAAAGAGGAAGCATAAGAAGCAGAGGATATGAAAACCTAACAAACTAGGGATTGGACGACTTGTGATCACAAAGATGGCACCTGGCAAGTTTGAGCCGTTAGAGCCAGGAGAACCTCGCAAGTGCTATGGGAACCAAGTAGGATGCATCCTACGGGAATGCGCGAGCATCAACGATGATGACTTAAGGAGTAAAGAACATTTGACGCAGTTGCTCCTAACGAAGTTGCACAAGAGATTCAAGTTCCCCGACCGGGATGATAACATAGAACAACCATGGGATGATCCGAAGATGAAAAAGATTAACAATCACGCCATGGGCATGTTCAGCAATGATTTGGCCTCCTGGAAATCGAGGGTGAAACGAGCTATTGAGGCTGAGGAACCCCTGTCCAAGATTCTGGAGGAAAATCCGACACTTACGGAAGAGGAGTTCGAAAAGTTCAAGGACAATTGCGCTGCCGAGGACGCCAAGGCTAAGGCTGCGAAATTCAAGAGCCTTCGGCAAAGGAACACGGGGAAGCATCACCTCGGAAGCCATGGCTACCTCGGTAAAAGGCCCATATGGGATAAGGAGGACACGGAACATGAAGCCGCGGGTCTCCCAGACCCCTTCGCGAAGTTCACCAACCCCTTGGAGCATGACTTCATCAGGGCCCGCTACAAGTGGGACAAGGAGAAAAAGGTTTTTTACACGGACAAGATCACGAGGAAATTGATTAGACTACTAGAGAAGCAACACCAGCTTGCATCCGAAAGCCCTATTTCTCCGATGAGGCCCAAGTGGTACACCCCTCTCAACCGAGCCTTGAACGAACTTACGGGACTCCCTTTGGGCCAGCAGCCGCAATATGGTCGTGTGCACGGCGCTGGAGACGGCGCCATGTGGAAGGTGTTTTACAACGAGGGCCCGGAGGCCAAGAAGCAGAAAAATAAGTTTAGTCAGGCGGACATCGACGTGAAGGTGAAGCCTGCCGTCGAGAAAAAAGCAGTTGAGGACGCGAAAAAAGCAGCCGAGGACAAATATGAGTTGTTATAGCAGGCAGTCAATGCAGCTGTAACTGGCTGTAGAAATGATTTTTCTACTAACTTGGTTCCAGTTATCATCAACTGGACAAAGGAAAATCCAGACAAGACGGTACATGATTTCCCGTTGCCCAGTTTCGTCGGGAGCAACTCCATGAACAACAACATCATCGCACCATCACTTGCCCACGCAACCGGGCCTCCTCTCGCAGCCGCTCCCACTCATAGCAGCCCGTCCTCAGTCTCTGGCGCGCTCGGTGGGCCTTCGTCTTTGGATGAGCTCGACGCCATCACGGTAATTACATGTCGCACCACCATATATATATATATATATATATATATATATATATATATATATATATATATATAATATTCCATTTTTGTTGCCTTTCGGATGTTTTACGCCACAGACATATGTGTTTGTAGGCGAAAGAAACCCCGTGCACCATACTCTACTTGATCAAAGGCCAGAAGGTGGACGTGGGAAAGGGGATGATAATGGACCCCTTGCAACACGTTCCACAACCAGCCGATCCCTGCTGGGCACTTCAGGGTTAGCTTGTCTAGTGTGAAATCAGGGCACGAGGATTTGCCTCCTCCAGTACAGCATGTGGGAGCGGACGATGAGACCCCGCCGCGGATTGGAAGCTGCAAGGGTTGGGTGCTGCTATGGCCGAAGAATCTTATTCGTCTGGACCCGGCCGAGAGCACACCAATAACCACACATCAACAAGCATGTGCGGAGACCACCACCCCGCCTATGCAATTACCAGCTCCTGTAGTGCTGGGTGAGAGCGGCGGACGACATGATGAAGGGGGTGCAATAGTGCTGGCTGATGTAATTTGTCCTGTAGAATAGAGAATGGATGATGAGACGGAGGTCGACCCTATGGATTTCCTCAATACAAATGCGTATGATTGTGACATAGAATTGATGAGTCAACCATATGACGAATCGGGCTATCAGCTTGCTAATGAGGAAATGGATGATATGCCTGGCCAGGAAGGTCGTAGCAGGGATTGCAAAAAGTCTCTCTTCATGAAATCCTTACAGGACATGCCTAAAGATGCCGCCTCAACATAGGCTCAACTATCCCGGCGCGAGGGTAGTACAGTACTTAGCCCGGGAACACTAGGGCAGGGGTTAAGGAAGGGTCTAGAAGGTGTGCCCAAGAAAAAGGAGAGAAAGAGATCGGGGAAGATAGCTGCCTCCAAACAAGCCAGAGCACATAGCAGCCAGACGATGCATTCTGAAGAGCGTGTACCCGTGAAAGGTGCGGCCATGTTCCATCTCACGGGCGAGCCGATGCTACCGCCAAAACTGCTGGAGGCACTATCAGGGGATCTCAGGAGACTGCACGACCATGTGCTGTCGACTGAGAAAAGCCTACTAGCCTCAAAGGATCCAGGATATCCGACATACGCGGCTCGTGTGCCTAAGGGGAAGTGCTACGTCGAGACACGGCCCGCGGAGGTGTTCTTCCTGCGGTTTGACCATATCTTTGAGATGTTTCTGACAAGGCGGCTCGATTTTACAATCGTCCGCCTTTTTGCGCTACATATGAGCTCCGTCATGAACAGTGAAGAAGTCTCGCAAATCTGTGTGGCGGATCCATACTACATGCACGAGTCTTTCTTGAGTCTCGGCGACTTTGAGCGTGAAACTGCTAGGGAGTACCTCCAAAACTTCATGGTACAGAATAAGGACCGAGAAATTGTCCTCGTGCCTTATCATCCAAAGTAAGTCAGTTTCGAACAACCCTTTCATACATTTCAATCATTCCTTCTCTCTCTATGGGGAATAATTTGAGGTGTCTTTTCCCCGCAGCAACGGACGTGCCGTCCTTATCGTTCTTTATCTGCAAGTCTCCCACGCCATGTATTTTGACCCTTCCAGAGACTACGAGAAAAAAGACTACACCCACATAATGAATATTCTAGATGATGCTCTCCAAGGCTTCAGCTTTAGAGGTGGCCACATGCAGATCAGGAAACAAAGGAACAAGAAGATGGGTTTCGCGCATAAAACTAACTTCTCCTGCATCCATGTCCCAAAACCAAGAAAGAAGGATGGATTCTACATCCTCCATCTCATGATTCAGTTCAACACGGATCACCAAAATCTTCGCATGAGAAGCAGAAATGATGATCATATCCACAAGTGGCTAGAATCTCATGGAGAAGCGGATTATAAACTTAGAGATGACTTCTTTCGCATCCAAAGCGACATTGCGACGATCATCATGAAGGAAGTCGTCGATGAGAAGGGGATGTTCCACCACGGCCCTATATCGCAAGCTGACGTCCGAACTCGCATAGGCATGCAACGTCTAGACCTCACGCCATTCAAGAAGCTAGGGTCCATCCTCGATGATATGGAAGGATGGAACTTCTAGTGATTTATGATGCCAATGATGATGATATGTGTCGGTTGAACTTGTATACTATTTGTAGCGATGAAACTTTGTGATGTCCATGATCCCTGCCGAACTTGCGTAACGCTACTTTGTTAGTTTGCGTACGATGACCTGCGTACCTCTAGTTAATTAATTTGCATATTGTATGTTGCATCTAGTTGCTAACCCTTTCTTTTTCGGTGTTCTCTAGTATATTTTGTTGCATACATATCCTCTTCATGAACATGCATCTCTAACAGGTACCTAGTTTCTTGATGGCGAGATGGAACTGCTATGTCGTGTACAAAGGGAAGGTTCCGGGGATGTACAACGAGTGGCATGAGTGTCAGGCGCAAGTGAATGGGTTCTCGGACGACAGCCATAAAGGCTTCAAAAGCAGACAAGAAGGAGAAGCTAGTTACTTGAGGTTCACGCTAGCGCGAGAGAGGACTTGTAACCGCCATCTCATGTACTGCATAGTTCCGCTCTCACTCATAGTGATAACTCTTCTCGCGTATACCTTTGTTTAGATGGATGACGTTGTAGTTGCAAGTATTCGAGACTTGCATGTATTGCTATTTTCGAGATGATGACAAGATACCACTTTGTGTTGGATGATGATTATGACGAGACTATTTGTATGTATATGCTATGATTACATTTGTGGTCTCGTAGGCATTTGTATGTGTATCATGATGACATTTGTATGTGCTAAAGATACTTCTATAAAGCCTGTTCAAATACAAAACAAATATGCCGAAAAAAAAACAAAAAACTACTAAAATTAGTAGTAGCGAGTGGAGAAAATTTAGCAGCAGCGCGGTTGTAGCAGTAGCGCGCACAGGGGAAGTGCGCTATAGCTATTGGCAGCAGCGAGCTTCCTTTAAGCGCGCTGCTGCAACACTTGTGTAGCAGTAGCACGGGTGAACCAGCGCTACTGCTATACGTTAGCTGTAGCGCCGGCCCCCGCGCTACTAATAGGCCCAAAACTTGCGCTGCTGCTAGGCTTTTCCCTAGTAGTGAGAGTAATTTTTGAATGGGGAAGAATAAAATTCATAATTTATAGGGATTCTTTTTAATAAAAAGGAATTGTAAAAACCTTCCAAAATTATTTGTGTTGAGCCAACACAAGATGAAAAATCTTCAAGACCAACAATCAAGGTTGGGAAGAACCCATAAAAACACTTGTCATAAAAGAATTTTTTTGAGAAGGAGAGTCTTTTAGAAAAAAAATTAAAAAAACCTCCTTCCAATTAATTAAAGAATTTGATAAAAACCAAATCAAAAATTTTGGAGTGTTACAATTTGGGTCATATTCGGCCATGTCTAACATTCGGCCTGTTAGAGGCCCACTATAGCTTTGGGCCACTTTCGGCCTGTTGTCATTTTCGGCCTGTTAACGCTGGACGTAAACCATGGGCCATATGTGGCCCAACGTCATATCGGAACCATTAACGACCCATATAAAAATGACGATAATCTAGCCCGACCGAAGTTCTGGCCTGTTAAAGGCCTGTGTATTAGGTCGGCGCATTTACGGCCCGTCCGAATTTCGGCCTCTCAAATATCCGCATCGTAAATGGGCCACCATTTTGGCCTGCTAAGTCCAGTGGGTTATTTGGCACAATCAGGGCCCAATCTCACTTTTGGTCTATTAAAGGCCCATGTTCTTTATGGGCTCGAGATATTTACACCTGTAAACGGCCTATTTTTACTGAGGGCCCAAATTATGTTTAGGCCTGTTAAAGGCCCACTATGGGCACAGGCCTACCAGAAAAATATGAAAGCTTATGCTGATTTAGGCCTAGATATTTTTAGTGGGCTACATGCCAATTTCGGCCCGTAATCGTTTTTAGCCCAATTGGAATGGGCCCAACGAATGTTGGCATGTTGGGCTCCTACGAAGCTTTCGGTCGAATACATTACTAAGATAAACCTACACTATTCAAAAATGGCGTCGTAATTACTGCAGCCTGAGGCAGCATCATAAATGTTGTATCACAACAAAATAAATTCCAACCATACAACAAAAGGCCTATTGGCATAAAGTTTACAGTCCTTCCAGATAAAAGCACCACAGATGTATAGAAGCAGAGATCATTTCAGCTGAGTGCTAATGTTTCAGGCTGTAGAATCTGATGGAGCAGCACGATCTCCACCTTTTTTCCGCCATTGCTCTTGAACAACGAAGCGAATGTCTGATCGTCTGGTTTCAAAACCATTCATATCTTGACGACATTTCTCAACCACTATTCTTGTTTCCGAAACAACGTCCATTAGGGATTGGACTTGTGTTTGGATCACAGATATATCACTTTGTCTAGCAGGAAGATTTTGTTCAGTAGGCGATTTGGACGAGGTTACTGAGGGAGTCCTGGACTAGGGGGTGTCCGGATAGACGAACTATCATCATCCGGACTCCAAGACTATGAAGATACAAGATTGAAGACTTCGTCCCGTGTCCGGATGGGACTTCCCTTGGCGTGGAAGGCAAGCTTGGCGATACGGATATGTAGATCTCCTACCATTGTAACCGACTTTGTTTAACCCTAGCCCTCTCCGGTGTCTATATAAACCGGAGGGTTTTAGTCCATAGGACACAACAACAATCATAACATAGGCTAGCTTCTAGGGTTTAGCCTCCTTGATCTCGTGGTAGATCCACTCTTGTACTACCCATATCATCAATATCAATCAAGTAGGAGTAGGGTTTTACCTCCATCGAGAGGGACCGAACTTGGGTAAAAACATCGTGTCCCTTGTCTCCTGTTACCATCTGCCTAGACGCACAGTTCGGGACCTCCTACCGAAGATCCGCCGGTTTTGACACCGACATTGGTGCTTTCATTGAGAGTTCCTCTGTGTCATCACAATCAGGAAGGATGTCTCTTCCCGTCTTTAAAGACGGTACCATTGCCAAAGGAGATTTGGCCTCCGGCCAAACTATCCGGCTAGGTGGTTTTCTTATGACCGCCTGTTCGGCCGCCGCTTCGACGATGGCTTCTCGGGTCGTCAAAAGCGATCTTCATGTCAACTCGGAATTCACTGAGCAGTTGGATCCGATGGAGCTCTCTTCCGTAAACGAGCTCTTGGATCGCATCGCCGCCCTGGGAATCGCTACAGACTACGATCAGATTGGGCTTAAAACCGATCTGAGAGAGATTAACTCTCCCCAGGTTACCCACCATGTTGCGGTGGTAGAGGAACAATGCGGCGACTCTTCTTCCATATTAAAGACTAGTTATGTCCGGATTCCCGATCCCTCCATGCCGGATTCCTGTGGAGGGATGGATGCCAATCAAGTACTGAACCTAAAGTTAGGCAGCGGACCAGATTCGTTGGACAACATCCGGAAATCCAAGCTTCCAAATTCGGAAACTTTTCGGCCCTTGAGCCTCAAGTTGTGCAGGGTTCCGGACTTAATTCCAACCGCCCACCCAAACATAAGCGATCTATCTCAAATCCGGCAAGAGCCCACGGAAACAATACATCATTACTGGGCCAGATTCCTCCTGGTCATGGACAGGATAAAGGACTGCCATGAGGAAAGTGCAATCTCAATTTTCTGCAACAATTGCACGGACAAGGGAATCACAAACGCCATAAGTCGCCGCGAAATTACACGCTTCGCCGACCTGGCGTCCATAGTACGGAAGTACTGTGCGATGGAGAGTACCTGGAAAACTGAAACTAAGTTTTGGGACAACCTGGCTCCGAACACAACCCTAGTCCGAAACAAAAGGGTGCATCATGCTCAGGCACCCGGGACAAAAACCAAAAAGGAAAAACCCCATAAAGGGCACAGAACCGTACTAAAGGGATGGCTCAGCGGACCCTGTAAAATCCACAGTACAGAGGGCGCCACTCCAACACACAGCCTTCGAGCATGTTGGATACTACGGCAGGTGGCCAAAAGTGGCGAAGAGCTTCTAGCCCCGGGGAACCAACCCAATAGTACCAGTACGGTATTAGCAGTCTTCGAGACTTTCGCATCAAACAATATGTGGAAACGAACACTCCGCAGCCTTGCCGAAGTCTACCAAGTAGCAACAATAAATCCATGGAGTGACACGGCTATCACCTTCAACGCCAGCGACGAACCTAAATTCTAAACAGCCCGAGCACCAGCCGCATTGGTCCTCAGTCCAATAGTGGACGGCTTTCGTCTTACCAAGGTACTCATGGATGGCGGCAGCGGATTAAACCTCATCTACGAGGAAACCCTTCAAAAAATGGAAATAGACTGGAGCCGCATTGAGCGAAGCAGCACAACCTTCAGAGGAATAATCCCTAGTCGGGAAGTACGCTGCTTAGGAAAAATTACACTAGATGTGGTGTTCGGCTCGCCGGACAATTACAGGTCCGAAGAGGTCACGTTCCAAGTGGCCCCATTCAGCAGCGGATATCACGCTTTACTAGGGCGAGAGGCATTCACAATTTTCCAAGCTATACCCCATTATGGGTACATGAAGCTTAAAATGCCCGGGCCCAATGGAATCATCACTCTTGTCAGTGATCCGGACATAGCACTCCACGCTAAAAATAAGACAGCCGCACTAGCCCTCGAGGCACTATCCGAAGCCCTAGCGGCAGAGGAACTCACTGCGATGCGCTCCACGGTGAACAGGGACGATGTGATACTCGATAAGAGATCCAAGTCCACCTCTTTTAAACTAGCAGACGAAATAGTCAAATTCCAGGTCCATCCAACGGACCCCACAAAGACGGCCTCCATTGGGGCACAATTAAACCCTGATGTAGACGCTGCACTACGAGAATTCCTCTGGGAAAATTGGGACATTTTTGCCTGGCACCCTTCAGATATGCCAGGAATCCCACGCAGGCTGGCAGAACACAGCCTAAACATCCTAAAAGGATTCAAGCCAGTCAAATAGGCTCTTCGGCGATTTTCCGAACCCAAAAGACAGGCAATGGGAGAGGAGCTAGCCAAACTATTAGAAGCCGGATTCATCAGAGATATAAAACATCCGGACTGGCTAGCGAACCTGGTAATGGTACCCAAAAAGGACAAATCATGGCGCCTTTGTGTCAATTTTAAAGACCTTAACAAGGCCTGTCCAAAGGACCCTTTCCCCCTTCCCCGCATCGACCAAATCATCGATGCTACTGTAGGGCACGATTCATTGTGCTTCCTCGACGCATACTCCGAATACCATCAAATCAAGATGGCGTAAACAGACCAGCCCGCAACGGCATTCATTACTCCATGCGGACCATTCTTCTTCAACACAATGCCCTTCGGACTCAAAAACGCCGGCGCAACATATTAGCGCATGATTCAGACATGTCTGGCTACCCAGATCGGCAAAACAGTGGAGGCATACGTAGACGATGTGGTTGTTAAGACCAAACACGTCGAAACTCTAGTAGACGATTTGAGGCTCACATTCGACAACCTCCGAGCATATGACATTAAGCTCAACTCGGAAAAATGCATTTTCGGCGTACCAGCCGGAAAGCTCTTGGGCTTCATTGTATCCGGTAGAGGAATTGAAGCAAACCCAGCGAAGATCCGAGCTCTGTCACAATTGGATATCCCAAAAGACCTCAAACAAATACAAAAACTGACTGGATGTGTGGCGGCATTAAGCCGCTTCATCTCCCGTTTGGGAGAAAAGGCATTGCCCCTCTATCGCCTCCTCCGGCGCACCGAACACTTCGAATGGACGGATGCTGCCACGGCCGGACTCGAGGAAATAAAGGCCATATTGGCAACAAATCCGGTCCTGGCCGCGCCCAACCTGGGCGAACCGATGTTATTATATATCGCGGCAACACATCAAGTTGTCAGCGTGGTACTCGTCGTCGAACGAGAAACAGAAGGACACAAATTCCCTCTTCAAAAACCAGTGTACTACGCATCCACTGTCTTAAGTCCATGCAAGTCCCGGTATCCACATTATCAAAAGATAGCGTACGCGGTATTCATGGCATCCCAAAAGCTGCGACACTACTTTCAAGAGTGTTCGATAACAGTGGCCTCCGAAGTACCTCTCAACGACATTATAAACAACCGCGACGCGACGGGCAGGATTGAAAAATGGGCCATTGAGCTCTTACCATTCGACATAATCTACAAACCACGATGAGCTATAAAGTCACAAGTTTTGGCTGACTTCGTCGTCGAATGCACCGAAGCCGAACTCCCTAAAGAGTACAGTGCATACTCCAATTGGATCATGCATTTCGACGGCTCCAAAATGTTGGCCGGCTTGGGGGCTGGCATCGTATTGACGTCCCCAACCGGAGACACAGTCCAATACGTACTTCAGATAATGTACACGGACTCCAACAATGCAGCCGAATATGAGGCCCTTCTACATGGTCTCCGGATGGCAATCTCCATGGGTATTCAATGCCTAGAGGTGCGCGGGGATTTAAACCTCGCAATATCCCAAGTAAATGGAGACTTTGACGCCAAGGATCCGAAAATGGCAGCCTATCGTAACGCCATCTTCAAAATGTCAGCTCGGTTCGAAGGACTCGAATTCCACCATGTAGCTCGGGATAATAACCAGGCAGCCTATGTGTTGGCACGCATCGGTGCAAAACGCGACGCTGTCCCTCCAAACATCTTCCTGGAGCGGCTCTTTAAGTCATCCGTATTATGGGAAGAGGAGTCCGGAAATAACAACCCGGAACCAACCGCACCACCCAACACGGAACATTCTGACACAATTGGTGGCTCAGCCAATGAAATAACACCTTCAGCCCACGAAATAATGGCAGTAATTGCCCCGTGGACAGAACCATTCCTAGCCTACTTAATTAGGCAGGAACTTCCCGAAGACCAAAATGAGGCCCGCTGCATAGTTCGGCGATCTAAAACCTACAAGGTCCATGAGGGAGAACTTTATAAGAAAAGCACAACCGGAGTCCTTCAAAGGTGCATCTCCGAAGAGGAAGGGCGAAATCTCCTAGCTGAAATTCACGCCAGACTCGGCGGGCACCATGCCGCAGCCCGGGCCCTTGTGGGCAAGGCCTTCCGTATAGGATTTTATTGGCCAACTGCCCGGGCAGATGCTCAGGAATTAGTCCAGCGATGCGTCGGTTGCCAGCTCTTTGCTAATCAAAGTCACATGCCACCCACCGCCCTCAAAACTATACCCATCACCTGGCCGTTCGCGGTCTGGGGGCTTGACATGGTTGGACCCCTTAAAGGGGGATCCCACAAGCAAAAATACCTATTGGTCATGGTGGATAAATTCACCAAATGGATAGAGGCCAAGCCGGTTAAAACAGCCGAATCCGAACCTATGATAGACTTCATATCTGGGGTAGTACACCGTTATGGCGTCCCCCACAGCATCATCACTGATAACGGCACGAACTTCACGTCCGACGAGGTTAAACTCTGGTGCAAAAACATGGGCATCAAGCTCGACTACGCTTCAGTCTATCACCCTCAAACTAACGGTCAAGTCGAACGAGCAAATGGTCTAATCATCAGCGGCATTAAACCCAGGTTAGTGCGGTCCCTCACGGAATCTAACACACACTGGGTGGAGGAGCTCGACTCCGTACTCTGGGGGCTGCGGACCACGCCAAATCGTACTACCGGATTCACGCCATTCTTTATGGTATACGGCGCAGAGGCAGTTTTGCCCTGCGATATAATTCATGACTCACCTCGAGTGCGCATGTACGAAGAAAGAGAAGCCGAGTTGGATCGGCAGGACAGTTTGGACGCATTGGAGGAGGAGCGCGACGTGGCAAAGGCTCGTTCCGCATTCTATCAGCAGCAAGCTCGACGATATCAAAGTAGAGAAATACGGGCCAAAACTTACAATGCTAGCAAACTAGTTCTACGCCTGCCGGACAAGAAAAAGGACAAACTCAAGCCCAAGTGGGAAGGTCCCTTCGTCATCGATCAAGTCCTGACTGGCGGAGCATACCGTCTACGAAACGCATCGAACAATCGACTCGAGCCGAACCCATGGAACGCAGCCCGCCTCCGAAAATTCTACGCCTAGCGCCAGACTCAGAGTTCGTCTCCTTCCTCCGTCCACATTTTAAACGTTTGCTGTCTTTTTTTTTCTCTTCCTTCCTCCCTTCTTTTCGTAAAGCCTTTGTGGGCTGACCTGCGCATTGTTCGCACACACTTGACGTGCTGCTCGCACTCATTATACCTGGGGCTTCTTTAACAGAAGCTTATTTATACGGGCTTCATGCCCAACACATGCGTCACACTTCCGCATGTACCTTTTACTCACCATTATATGCATCGATATGACTTAAGTTTTGGCCAAGCTGGGTTGCCTGGCTCCTGTGCTTACCCCTACGTTCCCGATTGTTCGGCTAGGAGGTAAAGGGAGCACCTCTGCGATTATTACTGCCGGGTCAGCCGGATGTGTACCTCAGACTGTGTGAAGCCGAAAGCTAGCGTTCTTAAGGGAATATTCGGTCGGTGAGTTGAAAGATGATTTCCTATTTATTTATTCAAATGCCCCAAGATGCTTTTCTGCTCTTTGCGCAGTCCGGACATGCACTTTAGGGCATGCCTCCTAGGGAAAGGAACCCCTAACGGAACTATTCTCCCTGGAAGATGTTTCTTACTAACCATGTAATATAACATAACTAGTTGGGCACTTGTCTGATAAAGCACTAATGACCCCTATGCCTGGTCTCCATGCATGCCCCGGTTTTTTTATAACCGTGAGGGTATTCGGACACACTCCGGACTCTAGGGTCCCGAGGTCGAAGCGAAAAGGTCCGCAAAGACAAACGATCTACAATCCGGCTAGAAGGCATTTTACATGTCATTTTAGATTACATCGTCAAATTGACTGATTGTACTCCTCTTCAATCCCATCTAACAGGCTGTCTAGCTTACAGTCCTGTTGGGAATACTTAGCGGCCAACTCTACTTGGCCGTACAATAAGCTCACAGGAATCTCCTTCCCATCGGGCCCCACAGGTCCGACCTCGGCCATGTGGTTCGGATTAGCCTTCGTATACCGCGTCTTCACCATGGCCTAGGCCTCCCGGGCGCCTTGACGGCAGGCCGATATCTTCCATAGACGGAAGCGCTGCCGTGCTCCCTGAAGCTTCTCTGCAAGCCCTCCAAGACCCTCGGGCAGGGAGATGGACGGCCATAAGGCCTAGACGACGCCGCTCATCGCCTGTCGAACATGTTCGTGCAGCTGCAGCAGCTCGGGAAGCAGATCACCTGTTGAACCAGGCATTTCCTCCGCAGGACGACCCGTGAGCACACCTACAGACATATTTATGTCAATCGACTCCCTCGCCGAACTCTTCTTTTCAAAAGAGTTTGCTCAAGCACTTACTGTAAATGCCGCGACGAAGCCGCCGATTCTCCTTCACGGAGCCAGACAGCTGGGCCCGAACACCTTTTAGTTCTTCGCCCAGCTGGGTTCGGGCATCTTGGAGTTTGTTCCTCTCCTGCTGCACCTTCATAAGCACCCTCTCGCTGGCCTTCAGCTGGCGCAGTAGCTGTTGCTTATCCGGATCGAGTCCGGCACCATCTACAAAATTATTGTTAGACTTATATGCACGCCGCACTTCATAAACTACTTATCTTTTCGAAGTATGTATTACCAGAGGGGGTCTCTGTGGCTCACCCTGCCGCGGCTAGTGCGGCCTCAAGTTGGGCCTTGCACTCTTGGAGCTCCTGGGACAGATAGGCATTCTTCTTCGTAAGATCCTACATAACAAATGATCCTTAAATCAGTTCTCCTAACTATTTTAAGTCTCGGGGGCTACTGGCATATATAACTATTAAAATTCCTTACCCGTATGTCTTTCACATACTGCTCCGTGGCTCTGGTTAAACCATCTTGAGCGGCACGGAGGTGCGCGTCTCCCGCATTAAAGGCATTCAACGCCTTCGGGGAGAAACACGTGTCACGAAGAACTGTCCAGCGGTGCCTGTGATTCATGGTGCTCTCCACCTCAGACCTGGTGGCGGACAGCCTGTCGGCATCCTCTGTTGGAGGAGCATCCGGCTCGCGCCTTGCGCTCGCCTCCCCCTCCGGACCAGGTGTTGGAGCCTAGCTGGCAGAGGCTTTGGCGGCAACCTCTCCGGGCACAGTCCAGCGAGCGCTCTTTCTCCTGGAAAAAGTCATGAGCATTAACATACCTCCCAGGAATCTTTCCCTTAAAAACGGTGGTGTGCTATACCGTTGCGGTGACGTTTCGATTCGCACCGCACCCCTCTTCCGCCTGCTGGGCCGAACTGGCCCTTGTCGGTCAGCCGCCGTGGGTTTGGCTTCCCGCCTTGAAGGCACCTCCTGCGAGACACCATTGGTATGCGGTGGTCAGAAATAAGCATGGATGAAATAATGGTGTCAGGACTCCGGTCATAGTTACCTGGGAAGCCAGAGATAAACCAGGGTAGTCAGCCGTAATGGCGACTAGAGCATTGTCCTTGCTAAATTGGTGGAACACCCCGTCAATCAGCTCCTCCTCTATGTCCGGATCAAGGGATCTTCCCGGATCCTCGGGTTGCGGAGTCGGATTGTGTATGCCCTCCACATCCCGGCGCAGTTCCTGCGTCGAAATCATAAAGTAAGACACTTAACTTTGAAAGCACGGATCGGATAGATAAGCGTCCGCTTACCCAGCTCCGAGGGTTATTCATGGAGAATCCATTCCATGGACTCGTGTGGAGGAAGTCCTCCTTCTCCCCCTTGTACAAGCCGGACAGGATCTTCACCAGATCGGCGGCCGATCCCGGCCCCTTGCGGCCATGACGGGTGGCGTCATTCTCCCCGTTAAAATCCTACATGGGGTGGCCCCTATATTGGAGCGGCTGCACCCCTCGCATAATGCACGTGGCCATGACCCCAATCATGGTCAATCTGTAATGAGCCAGCAACCTTATCCGGCCCATCAGATAATGGACGCTCCTATCATCCTCCCGTTGAGGGCTCCGCGGGCGCCAACTCAAGCGTTTCTTCAGAGGAGCGTTGCTGAACTCTGGGAGGCCGATCCGAACTGGGTCCGACAGTGGAGCATCTTCCATATAAAACCATTTCGAAGGCCAGTCTTTGGATGCCTTCTTCGGGGTTTCGGATAGATATCCGGTCCCGACGATGCGCCATATTTCGGCTCCGCCCACTTGATATATCGACCCCTCGTGAGAACGGGGTACGAGGCAAAACAACCTCTTCCACAGCGCAAAATGGGGCTCGATGCCCAAGAACAGCTCGCAAAGAGCTACAAAACCCGCAATATGCAAAATGGAGGCGGGTGTAAGGTGATGAAGCTGGAGTCCCTAGAACTCCAGGAGCCCCCGGAGAAACGGATGTATGGGAAATCCGAGTCCCCTTATTAGATAAGGGATGAAGCACACCTGCTCTCATTTAGAGGGATTGGGGGTGTTCTCCGCCTGCTTTCCACCTTTGTAGGTGGCCAGTCCGGCTCAAACCGGGACCATGAAGGCCGGAGGAAGGTATCCCTCCGCTTGGAGCGTCACCAGCTTGTTGTGTGGGACTGAACATCTCCTCCAATCTCCTGGCTGAGGGCTGGGAGCGCGAGAGGAGGAGCCGCGTCGACTGTCCATGATGGAGTGGATTTTTGTCAGAGGCGCTCCGATGAGTACTCGCGGAAGGAGGATGGTGTGATTTGGATGTAGATCCTTGCCTCTCTTATAGGCAGCTTATTCGTGCAGCTTGGGGGTAAAATGTAAAAATACCCTGGCTTTTCGCATTCATACGACACGTGGAAGAGGGCCATTATTGGACGTGGAAGCCAAGGAGCGCAACATTTATGAGGAAGCCGGACACTATTCGGCAAGCACATGGAATTTGGAGGAGAACCCGCCTTGCAATACCGAAGACAATATACGCGCCAGACTCGTCGTCATTGAAGCCTGGTTCGGGGGCTACTGAGGGAGTACTAGAATAGGGGGTGTCCGGATAGCCGAACTATCATCACCGGCCGGACTCCAAGACTATGAAGATACAAGATTAAAGACTTCGTCCCGTGTCCGGATGGGACTTTCCTTGGTGTGGAAGGCAAGCTTGGCGATACGGATATGTAGATCTCCTACCATTGTAACCGACTCTGTGTAACCCTAGCCCTCTCCGGTGTCTATATAAACCGGAGGGTTTTTAGTCCATAGGACACAACAACAATCATACCATAGGCTAGCTTCTAGGGTTTAGCCTCCTTGTTCTTGTGGTAGATCCACTCTTGTACTACCCATATCATCAATATCAATCAAGCAGGAGTAGGGTTTTACCTCCATCGAGAGGGCCCGAACCTGGGTAAAAACATTGTGTCCCTTGTCTCCTGTTACCATCCGCCTAGACGCACAGTTCAGGACCCCCTACCCGAGATCTGCCGGTTTTGACACCGACAGTTACCTTGACAACCAACCCAGAATTATGCAGGAAGGTGCTTTTTGCACTGTTAGTGGAGAGATATTGACGCACTGCAGCAAGAGGTGACATTGTGCCTGTAGTAGCCTCATCACCTTTAGGTGGTTGTGGCTGTTGAATCATTTGTTCCATAGCTTCCTGAAAGTTTGAACTTGTAGATTAGTGTACCAAATAAGTTACTAATGAGACAAAAACAAACAAAGTAGGTTAAACGTTTATACATAACTTATTTTGGTGAACTACAGTAATACATTAGCATGTATTGTAGTGCCAACTACATAATAAAATCACGTTCGGAACATATGTCCATGTAGCATGCCTACTGTATTGTCTATTTCATCACATTCGTTGACATCTAAGGATAAAGAGACATGGTTTAAAGTAGGATGAACATAGTATGACATCATTCATATCATGGGCAAACAGATATAAAACAAACAGGCTATTTTATCATTGTGTGCGCACGTGAACATAACAACTAGATTACAGATCAAGACCAAAAGAATATCCTTCATCTCTTTTAAACCATGTAAGGTGAAATGATACGTTAAGACAACTGTGAATAAAAGTGAATAGAGTAACTGACATTGGCTGCAAACCAAGTAGTTAAATGAACATATCACAGTACCAATCAGTTCAAGGCAGGAGGAGTAAGGACTTACAACAGCGGCTTGAACTGGTGTGCTCATGCCCTTCATCTTGCTGGTGTGGCAATCCTTGAAGATTTGCACTGCATTCGGTTCAGGTTCTTTTTGGTCCGCACGGGTTTTCCTCTGTATTTGGAACAAGTCAATATAGATACGATCATATGGCACAGAAAAAAGAAGGAAGTAGCAACTATTTACAAGAGCCTCGTAGTGTGCAATATAGCTACGAGATCCTGTTGTCTGTTGGAATTTCACTTTAGAACGGTTGGTTTTGTTCTTCAAACAGTTAGCCTAGAAGAAGGTACACTTGTAAGGCACATACATAAATACAAGTTCAATATGTGGTCTGATCAAATACATATAGCCTACCTGATACTTTGGATCAGACCAGTGTTTAACGAGGGTTGTCCAGTCTCCATCTGTAATATATTCCACTAGAGATGTTTGGCCGATTTCATTGTTAGCCTTGCCTTCAAAGTGAGATTTTCTAAGGTGGTACCGATACTATCGCAGAGCAGACTGAAAAACATGAGTGCATGCTTGTTTAGTTGCATCATCTTTCGGATCCAACTTGAACCTCATCTGTTGAAAAAAGAATGTGAGTCTTATTAGGAGGAAGCTAGAAAGTATGGGACAGAGCAAGACAATATTACTAATTGCGATAAATAACATTCCTTATGGATAAATGGTCAAGGAAGGTGTTAAACTGGGTATTGTCTTTCTCATTCCTGTACTGGATCCACGTTGGGAGGATACGTGCATGACACCTAACGGCAACGGCTGCCTCTGATACTAACTTGGCTAACTCTGTAGCATCACGTGGCCTTTTTAAACCTGCCTCAAAATGGATCTCCATTCTTCCTCCTTTAGATTTTGTTAATCTGTCAAGCATTATCTCTGATGTCTGTTTCCGCTTGCGCCGTGGTGCTAGTTCAACAACGAATATGGAAAGTGTTAGTGTACATCAAACTGTGAGAGTACATATAAAGGAGCATGCAACTGCAACTTGACTCGGTCAGGTACCGTCTTGGTGTTGAGGCTCATGAGGTTCATCTGATCTTGCCAAGTCCTGTTGTGTCAGCACTGCTTCGGAAGTAGTGTTAGGTGTGAAGGCAGCTTGGGAACTGGCCAGTTCCGGAGCAAACGAACGAGTAACTGGTTGAGATGCTGGTACAGTTGAAGCGGATGCTGCAGCTGGTGGAGCAGGTGATACTGTGTTTGTAGATTTAGCCGATGGACTTGGACCTTCTACTGCACTATAAGTACCAGCAGAATCTCGACGGCAGAACCTTTTCCGTTTCACCCGACGAGTAACAGCACTCCCTACTATATTATTTTCCTTGCTCTTTTTTGACTTTGCCATGTCAAGCTGTACCCACAACACAAAAGAATAAAATCACTCTTTAGAACTCATTGATGCATGATACAGATAAGGAATACTTTGATGTAAGACAACCGTATGAGGATGGAATATGTAAGAAAAAACAGGACAGCATGACATATTCACAGCTACGATGTGCAAACTAAACAGAAGGATTTTCAAGAAAATAGAAGTAATGCAAGCTAGACACCATATGAAAGATGCAACCAATATTACTCTGCCAAGTTAAAAGTGTCTTGTCATAAGTGGCAATTCGAAAAATTAGAAGCAATACAACGTAGAAATCAATGCAAGATACAACCACTATCAAACTGCCATGTTAAAAGCGTCCAATCATGAGTGATTGATGCGGGATACACAACAGTAGTACTTTGATGTAAGAACATGGTATGATAGATAGATGCAGTGTATTCTAGACACAGAAAGCCATGTCATATGCACATGTACAACGTATAAACTCAGCAGGTGCAATTTAATCAAAATAGAAGAAATACAGGCTAGACAACATATGCAACATGAAACGAATTATCACACTGTCAACTTAGAGCAAGCACTTGCGATGGTGGAGTACGGGAGATGAACTCATCATGTAGACTTGGGACTTCAACTTCATTAGCAGTAGCAGTGGCAAATCTAGAGAGTCTCTGTTTGCGTCGGTGCAGAGGACTACCAACATCCCCTAACTTACTCTTTTCCTTCCTATTTTCTGATATTTCCTTATGAAGTCAAAACCACAAGAAGATGAATAAAATTAGCTCTGCATAACTGGTTGATGCATGATACAGACGAACACTACTTTGATGCAAGGCAAGCGCAGGATAGGAGGATGGAATATATACAAAAAAAGACAGCGTTTCATATTCACACGTACGATAGGAGGATGGAATATGTATGAAAAAATAGTAAGGGGAAGGCATTTCAACAAAATTAGAAGAAATGAAAGCTAGGCACCATATCAACATGCAACCAATATCACTCTATCAGGTAAAAAGTGTCTCGTCGCAAGTGCCATTTCAAGAAATTACAAGCAGTACACGCTAGAAGACAATGCAAGATGCAACCTACATCATAGTCCCAAGTTAAATGTGTCTTATGGGTAAGTGATCGTTGGAGGTATAAGTTGTAAGCTACGCAGATGCAATTCAACATAATCAGAAGCAATACAAAATAGACATCATACGGAAAACGCAACCACGTATAACAGTTCCAAGTAAGAGCAAGCACCTGTGATGGTGGAGTAGGGGAGATGTGCTCATCATGTACACGTATGTTCTAGAAACACGAACACGTGTCATATTCACATGCATTATGTGTAAAGTAAGCAGATGCAATTCAAGTTAGAAGCAATACAAGCTAGACATCATACGCAACATGCAACCACATATATTAGTGTCAAGTTAGAGTAAGCACCTGTGATGGTGGAGTAGGGGAGATGTGCTCATCATCTACACAGCTACGTTGTGTGTCCAGCCTTGTGTTGTCTTGCGAATCTTCTTGGGAGGATGGCAGAGTAGAATCTGTAGAGACCCCCTATTTGAATTGCTCCGAAGGACCACCATCATCCACTGCCGGACTAATTTCCTTCAGATGTAATGATTTTGCATTGTGAAGTCAAACCGATAAGAAAAAGGAATACAATTCGCTCTTCAGAACTCATTCATGCATGATACTGACGAACACTACTCGGATGAAAGGCAAACACATGATGCGAGGATGGAATATGTATGAAAAACGGGATGGTGTGACATATTCACACCTATGATGTGGTAACTAAGCAGAAGGCATTTCAACAAATTAGATGCACTGCAAGCTAGACACCATATGAAAGATGCAACCGATATCACTCTGCCAAGTTCAAACTGTATGGCGTTTCAACACATTAGAAGCAGTACATGCTAGAAATCATATGCAAGACACAACCAATATCATAGTGGCGACTTAAAGGTGACTTATCATAAGTGACTGATGCGGGATATGCAAGAATAGTAGTCTGATGTAGAAACAGGAACACATGTCATATTCACAGGCATTATGTGTAAAGTAAGCAGATGCAATTCAACAAAGTTAGAAGCAATACAAGCTATACATCATACGCAACATGCAACCACATATAATAGTGCCAAGTTAGAGCAAGCACCTGTGATGGTGGAGTAGGGGAGATGTGCTCATCATCTACACAGCTACGTTGACTGTCTAGCCTTGCATTGTCTTGCGAATCTTGTTGGGAGGATGGCGGAGTAGAATCTGTAGAGAACCTCCGTTTCAGTTGCTCGGAAGGACCACCATCATCCAATGCCTTGCCAATTTCCTTCAGCTTTATTGATTTTGCATTGTGAGGTCATACCGACAAGAAAAAGGAATAGCATTCGCTCTTCAGAACTCATTCATGCATGATATTGACGAACACTACTCTGATGAAAGGCAAAGTCATGATACGAGGATGGAATATGTACGAAAAAATGGACGGCTTGACATATTCACACCTATGATGTGGTAACTAAGCAGAAGGCACTTCAACAAATTAGAAACACTGCAAGACACCATATGGAAGGTGCAATCAATATCACTCTGCCAAGTTAAAACCGTCTCGTCATAGGTGGCGCTCATCAAACTAGAAGCAATACATGCTAGAAATCATATTCAAGACGCAAACCAATATCACAATGCCAACTTAAAGGTGTCCCATCATTAGTGACTGATGCAGGATACACAAGAAGAGTAGTTTCATGTAAGAACATGGTGTGATAGACAGATATAGTATGTACCAAAAACAGGAAAGCGTGTCATATTCACATGTATCATGTGTAAGATAAGAAGATGCAGTTTACACTAATTAGGAGCAATATGAGCTAGACAGCATATGCAACATGCAACCAGATATCACACTGCCAAGTTAGAGCAAGCACCTTGGATGGTGTAGGGGAGCGGAGACTTGGACATTGTAATGCACTATCAGTACAAGGAGAATCGATACAGATGCTCCGTTTACGTTGCTGCAGAGGACCACCATCATAGCCTTCCTTACTCTTTTCCTTCCTCTTTCTTGATTTTGCCTTGTCAAGTCAGACCCACAAGAAAAAGGAATAAAATTTGCTATTCAGAACTCATTGATGCATGATACTGACAAACACTACTTTCATGTAAGGCAGCCGCATGATAGGAGGATGGAATATGTATGAAAAACAGGACGGCGTGACATATTGACATGTATGATGTATAAAGTGTAAACTAAGCACAAGGTGCTTGAACTTGTTAGAATCGATGCAAGCTAGAAACCATATGAAAGATGAAACCAATATCACTCTGCCAAATTAAAAGGGTGCCCTAACAAATGTATTTGACCAAATTAGAAGCAATACATGACAAAAGGCTAGAAATAATATGCAATATGCAACGAATAAAGGTGACTCGTCGTAAGTGATTGATGCAGGATACAGAAGAGAGGTAGTTTCATGTAAGAACAAGGTTAACACATAGATGTAGTGTGTACCAAAAATAGGAAAGCATGTCATATTCACAGGTATAGTGTGTAAACTAAGCAGATGCAATTTACCCTAATTAGAAGCATTACAAGCTAGACACCGTATGCAACACGCAACCACATATCACACTGCGAAGTTAGAGCAAGCACCTGTGATGGTGGTGGAGGGGAAGTGCGGTCTTCAGGTACAGAGCTACGTTCAATATCTTCATTTAGGCTTGTTGTTTCTTGAGAATCATGTGGAGAGGATGAAATTGCATTCTTTATAAGAGTATTGCGTCTCATATTGACCCACACGCGTGACTGTCTCATCATAAGCGATAGACGCAGGATACACAAGAACAGTACTTTGATGTAAGAACATGGTGTGATAGGCAGATGTAGTATGTACCAAAAATAGGAAGGTGTGTCATATTCACATGTATAATGTGTAAGCTAAGGAGATGCAATTTAACAAATTAGGAGCATTGATGAGGTATACACAATAAAAGTAGTTTGATGTAAGAACATGGTTAATAGAAAGATGTAGTATGTACCAAAAACAAGAAGGCATGTCATATTCACAGGTATAATGTGTTAACTAAGCAGATGCAATTTACCCTAATTAGAAGCATTACAAGGTAGACACCATATGCAACATGCAACCACATATCACACTGCCAAGTAAGAGCAAGCACCTGCCATGGTGGTGTGGGGGAATTGCGGTGATCAACTAGAGAGCTACATTGACTATCTTCATTTAGCCTTGCTGTTTCTTGAGAATCATGTGGGGAGGATGACACTGCACTCTTTAAACGAGTATGGCGTCTCACAGTAACCCACCCGGGTGACTGTCTCATCATAAGTGATTGACGAGGGATACAAAAGAGCATTAGTTTGATGTACGAACATGCTTAATAGACATATGTAGTATGTATCAAAAACAGGAAGGCATGTCATTATCAAAGGTATAATGTGTAAAGTAAGCAGATGCAATTTAACCAAATTGGAAGCAATACAAGCTAGACACCATATGCAACATGCAACCACATTTGACAGCGCGAAGTTAAAGGAAGCACCTAGGATGGTTGTGTGTGGCAATTGAGATCATCAACTGCAGAGCTACGTTTACTGTCTCCAACTGCTGACACTACATCCTTTAGACCACTGAAACGCTTAGTGCTTATCTACGAATTACACTGGAGCGACTTCTGTCTTTTCTTTTCTGCATTCATCAACACTGCGTCAGAGTCTGAAATACCCATGCATAAAAAACAATAGTGTGAGTATGGGTGAAGTGTGTGCACAATTAGTACAGTGTAAAGGTAGCAAGTAGCAGGTCGGTGAGAAATAAATGACGGGAGACATATGATAGCTCTACAACATGCATGGCACACTAAATTACTACGGGATTCTATGAAAATAACAGTCGACTGAAAGCAAATAGGCCAGTCCATTTTTTCTGCACCGCCCGATGTACAAAGAACGGGCAGATCACCTTCATCTACCTCCAGCCAGTGTTGACGATCTTCCTCGAAACGCCAGCGGCCACCGGCCCAGTATTCCTCCCCTGCCTGCACCCTCCCCTCGACCTCACCGCACCGCCGTGCTTGGCACCGCCCCACGGCCATCCATTCAAGCCCCGTCGACCTCCAGATCGAGCGCAAGCAGCTCCTGCACCCCACACCACATCGATGCGCTGCTTCCCCGGGGAACAGGCGGACTAGGTGCTCTGCGCGCCTAAGCGGGTGCTGCTTCTTTTAATTGCGGTTCGACTGACCCTGAATTGAAATCCATGCGGGCTACTGACCTCTAGCAAAGGTGAAATAGTAAAAGGGAGGAAACCTTGTGCATTTAGTATCACGAAGAAGATGCAGTAAGAAGCGCTCAACTAGTTTCTTTCATGGGATGAATACGGTGTGAGCGGAGACGTAAGATTTGCACGACTAAGGGAAGAGGAGTACCTCTTTCTGCTGGCAGTGTTGTGTCCTCCTTCTATTTTTCCAACGATCTTCTTGTTGTTCACCAGAAACCAGAAGTTGTGGAGGACGGTGCAGCCTTGGACGAACCCATGGCCAAGTTGTTGAGTGTGGTGCGGTGGCCGTCTGTCGGCAGCGGGGAAGCAGATCTGAGGCGGCGAACGACGACATAGCGGGAACAGCTCCGGTGCGGTGGACGGTTGCGACAGTGGAGCCGCAGCAGTGAGGCGCAGGACGGCGTGGTCAGAGTGGTTCTGGTATGGCGAACGTCGGCATCAGCGTCGTGGAGGCAGCTCTGCCTCGGCTTCAGCTGCTAAGTCCTTGAGGGCATTTCGGTTGCGATTGCGTTGGACAACAACGTCAGGGTACTGGCTCCGGCGTGATGGAGGAGGGCGGCGGTGGATTGGCCTCTATGGGTGGAGGAAGGAGGAGGTTGGGGTTTTGCGGCTGGTGGAGAGGGCATTTTCTCGCCCACGGAGTATGAATGGGGAAATGGAGGGAGGCGGGGAACTAAGGGGGAACAATGTTTCGGTTTGAGACGCGCTTGTTTGAAATTTCGGACATATTGCGGGTTGGGGGTAGGACAGTCATGTCAGGTGTCCCAAATGTGGGCGGTATAGATTTCGGCCGAGCGCATGGGTAGGCGCCCAGGGCGTATGAATGCTTCTCGAAGGCGGTTGAGACTGGCATCTTGGTGAAGTTACAAACCTACCCCGGTTTAGACCTTTGCACATCGGGCCGGTAGGCTACACGGGCCAGAGTCAGGACAGTAATTTCCTACCACCAAAACATTAGTCTCGCGTGGTTTCGGGTGACCAGAGGCCTATTTGGCGCTTCGTTCAACATTTGGGAGCAGAAGCATTAACGTTTTTGGTTCTCTTGAATTGAACTTTCAGGATTTGTCAAACTTCACAAATCTTTACTCTTGAAAATCCTAAAGCTACAATTATTTTGGAATGGAGGGGGTACATTTGAATATACATTGTACACGAGTATATATTAAAAAATATGCAACTTACCTCAGTTCATGCATGGTTCCATATATAATCTTCTTGGTTGAAAAAAAAAGTTAGATATGTGTATGAATATATATAGCATGTTCAAACTCACAACAAAGATTGATGCCCCCTTTTACATCTGATTTACAAATGCCATTATCTCGGGTTCAAATAGATGAATGCACTTCCTATGAATTCGAATCTTCGAAACCCCCTTTATGTTGAATTCGACATGTATTCTATTTCATAGCTAGCAATTTGGAATGTATCCATGCAAGTGACAAATGTATAAAGTGCTTCACACTAACAACATGGAGTGCACTAATTAATGTTTATATATGAATTGCAAAAGCATCCATTGCCTGTATTTCAAACCGCTCTCACTCTATGGATCAATAATATGAAATAAACACATGCACATGCTAGAATTCAATAGAATATGGGTGTCTGATAGACCGATTTTCGTCCATACGCAATTTGCAAAATTCATGATCTCATCCAAAAATAATAATGCCATTTATATTTTAATTGAATGCGTAGAACCGCCTTTTACACGTAGATACACTATGCCTCGCCCCGTTCTCACATACACGTTATATATCTCTCTATCTAACACATAAGTGCACACACTTTATATGCATTGGCATTTCTCTTTCACTCATGCTCACAATCTCTCTCAGGGTGTCGGGGTGTCTCACGCACATGCTCTCTCTGTTTCTCTCTCTCTCTCTCTCTCTCTCTCTCTCTCTTTGACTACTATGTACCACTCTTTTCACTAATCTCAGTTGGAAAACACTATTTCTCTCACATGCATATATACACATGCACGGTCTCTACTAGCCCTTTATACGCACATATATGTGCCTACGTGTCTCCTGCACGCACATTATCTT